>NC_056729.1:672555572-672885572 GCF_019279795.1 Protopterus annectens
AGTATTATAGTCCTTTCCAGGCTCCTGGCTTTCTGTAGAAATCTGGGAATCAATGGAGTCAGTGGGAATGCATATAGGAGACCCGGGGGCCAATCGTGTATCAGTGCGTCCCTGGGGACATCCCGGAGGGTAGAAGGGCAAAGTAGCTTCTGCATTTTGCATTCAATGGGGAAGCAAACAGATCGCAGCAAGGCTGGCCCCATTTGCGGAAGATCTTTTCCGCCGTCTGTGAATTCAGGGACCACTCATGAGGTAACAGGATGGCTCTGCTCAACCTGTCCGCAATGACGTTGGATGACCCTGGGATGTGCGTTGCTATCAGAAAGTGACCCGTGGACTCTGCCCATTGCCAAATTCTCATGGCCTCTCTGCATAACAGGTAAGACCTGGTTCCCCCTTGCTTGTTTATGTGCCAGACTACAGACATGTTGTCTGTCTGAACTGCTACTGTCCCTAGAGGTAAGAGGGCTTGGAAGTGTTGCAACACCAGGAACACCGCCCTCAACTCCAGAACATTTATATGTAGAGTGTACTCCGTGCTGGACCATTCTCCTTGGACTGTTCTTCCCTGAAAAAGGCCCCCCCCACCCTATCAGGGAAGCGTCCGTGGTTATTGTGGCTGTTGGAATGGGTAGAACGAACGGACAACCCACAGTGAGGTTCTGATCGCGCACCCACCATGAGAGGTCCCGTCTGCAAGATTCTGTTATCCTGATCTCGTGCGTTAGGGGCAGGTGTTGGAACGACCACTGCGCAAAGAGCAGCCATTGAAGAATCCTCATGTGTAACCTTCCCATAGGGACTGCAATTAGTGCGGCTGTCATCAGTCCCAACACTTTTAACACCAGTTTGGCTGGGGCTTTCTTGCTGACTAGAAGGAGGTCCTGCTGTTTGAGCGTTGAATCTCTTACTGGGGGGGGGGGGAGTTTCAGTAGTGTCGATCGTGTATTTAGATCTGCTCCGATGAAGGAAATACACTGTGAGGGCGATAAGCAAGACTTTTCGAAGTTTATGGATATCCCTAAGTGGGAAGAAAGGCCGATTGTATAGTCTCTGGCTTGCAATAGTCGACGCTCGGTGGTGGCGGTGAGGAGCCAGTCGTCCAGATAGGGAAACACCCGGAATCCTTGTCATCTCAAGTGGGCCGCAACTACTGCCATGCATTTGGTGAATACCCTAGGGGCTGAGGTGAGTCCAAAGGGCAGAGCTCGAAACTGAAAGTGACTGGCCCCCAGCCGGAAGCGCAGGTGATCTCTGGACGGTCTGGCCATTTTGATGTGGTAGTACGTGTCTTTGAGAGCTACAGAGCACATCCAATCGTCCTTCTGTAAGAATGGAAGGATCGATTGAAGCGTGACCATCCGGAACTTTCCCTTCTTCACGAAGTTGTTGAGATGGCGGAGATCTAAGATCGGTCTCCAGTCCCCTGTCTTTTTTAGAACTAAAAAGAACCCTGAGTAAGTTCCGAATCCTCTTTGGTCCGCTGGGACTGGTTGGATGACACTGTTTTCGAGCAGCTTTGAAATTTCTACAGCTGCTAGTTTTCGCAGACGGGGTGGCACGTCTGGAAATTTTCTTTGTAGAGGTGGTGTTGAAATGAAGGGGATTTTGTATCCTCTGGTTATAATGCTTTTTACCCAAGAATCTGAAGTAATGTTTAGCCAGGCCAGTGGGTATAAAGCTAAGCGACCCCTTACTGCCTCCAGAGCAGGACAGCCGGGCCTCCGTTCAGGAGTGCTGGAAAGGCTTCCCAGGGACGGAATCCCTGTCGCCTTGGTTATGCGGACCCCCTCTGCCACCGGGGCGGCGTCTTCCATTTCTACCCCCTCCTCTGCCTCTGGAGGGGGTATCACTCTGTGTGGTCTGGAAAGATCCCCGATTCTTACAGAACCATATTTTTCCGCCTCGTTGCCCTTTGGGGTACGGTCTAGTAGAAGCGGAAAAATGGACCCCGACAGCAGACAGGGTCTTTCCCTCTTGCTCGTACCGAGTGAGAGTCTCCTTAACCTTGGGCCCAAAAAGTGTGGCACCATCAAAAGGGGCATTGGCAAAGGAAGACTTGAAGGCTTCCGCAAAGGAGCACAGCCGCATCCATGATCGTCTTCGAAGAGCAATTGCTGAAGCTGCAGCTCTACTCGATCCCTCGGCTGCATACGAGATGAGCCTCATGGATGAGTTTACTATGGATGTGAGGGTATTAAGTTGTGCTGTTATCTTATCTGAAACAACAGCATCTGTGTTACCCTGGAGGGTATCCGTCAGCTCCTTGATGAGATCCTTCTGCAAACGTGTGAAATGGGTCAGGTAGTTTAGCGAACGCATGGAAAAAGTCGCTGAACTAAAAATGCTCTTCCCATATCTGTCCATAGTCCTAGAATCCTTATTAGGAGGATGAACGGATGAGGAAGACTCAGACATCTCCTTTTTCGTGGCTGCCGCCACCACCATAGCGTCGACAGGGACTCCCTTGGTGAGATAAGATTTATCTTGGGGGGCAGTGATGAACTTGTTTGGTTTCCTAGGTACTGGTTCCACTGTGTCAGGTGTCTCCCACGCCCTTCGAGCAATCAAATCCATTAATTTATCGAAGGGTGGGGTCACCCAGGAGGTAGAAGGTTGAGCCCCAAAAGCCTTCAGCAGCACCGACTCATCCTCAGAGGGGACTAGGGACTGCCAATCACCCCTCCGTTTCAAGATCTCCAGGATGTCTGCAAATGACAGATCCTCCGAGGGTGATTTGGGGGACCCCTCTGCCTCATCCAAGACGGTGTCAGACGTTAGAGATTCCTGTTGGGAATCTATGTGCCTCCTCTTGCACAACCGTTTCCTTGGGATCTCATCAGAGGGGGCTTCTGGTGAGGCCTCCAAGGAACAGGGGGAACCCTCTGTGGGTGGCTGAGGCAATTGGGCTCGACGCTTGGGATGGATCGTGGGAGCAGAAACAGAAAGTGGCCCTTTTGGGGAAGGAGAAGATTCCCCTGATGATGTGGTTGTTTGTGCAGACAATACCTTCCTCATAAGGTCAAAGGCCCCCGAACCCCTGGCTGAGGGCTCCCCCGGTTCCGAAGAACACGGAAGCATCCCAGAACCAGGTGCCGTGGGCTCCGACCCTGAGGATGGAGCTGAACCAGTCTGTGCTGAGGCCCCGAGAGGGAGAGTCGGCACCGACAGGTCGGTACGACTCTCGGTCCCGGAACCGAGCAAAGACCGTCGGCTCCGCGACTCCCCTAACGATTCCGAAGGAGTCGAAGTCAAAGGTGTCGATCGTGCAATGGATGGTTTCGGCACCGAGGGCTCCACTATCATCAGGTCATCTTCTCTCGGCTCTGAGATCTGGATGGGTCTCGAAGGAGGACCCGTTGGAGATATGGGGAGGCCTTCTAGTTTCGACACCAACTGGGAGGAAACTGCAATTAACTTGGAAAGCGCCGTGTTCTCCATGAGTTTCTGCACGACACGATCCACATCTGTGTCAGACAAGGGTCTGGAAGAACGGGTCGAAGGAGCCGAAGACGGCACCGACACAGGTTCCAAGATCTGGGGCTCAGGAAAAGATAAATGTTCGACGCTCGGCCCCGAGATCTGTGGAACCGGCGAATGAACCAGAGAAGATGAACTCGGAGCCGATGACATGGGGTCCGACATCTTCGACCCCTTCGAGGATTTAGAAGCCTGATCCGACTTGTCCAAAGCCTCTTGAAAGGCCGGCTTCAACAATCCTCTGTCAATAAGCTTCCTGCGTCTATCTGTCATGACCCTCCCGCTAAAGGAATGACAAATAGAGCAATCCTCTTGGAGATGGAGAGGGCCAAGACGGTAGACACAGGAAGCATGATTGTCAGTAATGGACATTTTCTGCCCACACTGACATCTTTTAAAGCCAGATTTGTTTTTTTCTGACATAGTACAGTAACAATGACTAACTATGATAATAGAAAAAAATTACTAATCCTATAGCAATATATGTATAATAAACAGGTTATATATATAAAACTCTCTCAAAAAAAAAAAAACACACCCAAGAAAAAAAGGTTAGGCCACAAGGGTGCCTGAAGAAGAAAAATGGGTGTATATATATATATATATATATATATATATATATATATATATATATATATATATATAGATAGATAGATATATATATAGATAGATATATAGATATATATATCACACACACAGCACTTCTACAATAACTACCAACTATAAGGAAGTATCAGCAAGAAAAAAATTAGAATTCTTATCTGAAGAAATCAACAACAACTCAAGTTTCTATCTGGTCTGAGCTCTCCTCGATCCGATCTGTTGCAGCGGCAAACTAGATCTGAGTAATGGCAGGGAGGACTGTGGGATATGGGCTGGTCTCGAGCTTCTCTGAGATTCAGAGCTTTGCAATTCGGCCGACTCGGAGCCGAGGATCAGCTCCGAACCAGTGTGTAAAAACAAAGAGCGAGAACACTCTTACATCAGCCCTTTCAAAAGTCAAAAACACAGTGTCAATGGGGCCATATGGTGTCCCAGGCTGCATCGTGCACGAACTAACCCCCCCCCCCTAAACACACTGTTCAGCCTCAGCCTCTTCACAGGCTACATGGCCATAGAATAGTGCACAGCAATGGTTATTCCACTCCACAAAGGAGGGGCCACAACTGACCCTGGTAACTATCGCCCCATAAGCCTGACTAGCCTGGTCTGCAAGGCTGTGGAGCGCATCATCATGGAACTCATTAACAAAGACATTGGGAACCTCCAAACACTTGACCCAACCCAGTTCGGCTTCATTAAGGTCAGATCATGCCTACTAAACCTGGTTGACTTCTTTGAGACAGTCACCAAAGCCACAGATGAGGGAAAGGTGGGTCACACAGTCTACCTTGACCTCGCCAAGGCTATCGACACCATTCCCCACTCGAGTATTACAAAAAACTCACCAGCCTGAACATAAACCCCTACGTCACGAGATGGGTTGCCAACTGGCTTACAGACAGAACTCACATGGTAAGAATAGCGGGCTCCAGGTCTGACTCTAAACCAGTCACGAGTGGTGTCCTACAAGGCTCAGTCCTGGGACCCCTACTGTTCGGCATACACTTCTCAGAAGTACAGGAAAACAAAGGAGGACTATGGCTAACCAAGTACGCCGATGACTGCAAACTGGGAGACATAATGGAGTCTCCGGCTGACAGGGACATCCTCCAAAAGGGCCTTAGTGAGACGGATATCTGGTGTCAAAGTCATGGCCTCAAGCTAAATGCCAAAAAATGCATAGTAATCCCATTTGGGAAAAACAAAAAGTACAGTTTTGTACCTACCATAAATGTAGATGTTCGAGGATTCCCTTGCTGCAGTCCTGACTATTGGGTATAGTCCGCGTCCCAGTCGGCCCGAATACCAGAGAGAGAGTTGACGGTCATGGCGCCTTAGACTGACGCCCAGCGTCAGGGGTACTAATGCACGTGACCGGCGTCATTTTCTTGGCCCAGATGTCAGAAGACCCAAAAAGACAAGTCCCAAAAACAACCTGCACCAAAAAACATGTACAATATATACAGTAATATATATATACAAAAAATATAAGCATGTAAACTCACCTACACAACCACCCTGAAACACAGAGTCGAAGGAGGGAGGGTAAATTGGACTGCAACAGGGAATCCTCGAACATACATTTATGGTAGGTACAAAACTGTACTATGTTCTTCGTCTTCCCTTGCTGCAGTCCTGACTATTGGGTAGAATCCCAAAGCAGAGGTAAGGGAGGCTGGCAAATTATAAAGTAGCAGGAGCTGACAACATGCCTAGTAAATCAGCTGTGGCAAAACCAGCTCTAGTCTTAGAGTATATAGGCAGGTGATAATGCCTAGAGAAAGTATGCACTGAACTCCAAGTAGCTGCCTCCAGAATATCCTTAGTTGCCACCCCTTAGAAATGCTGTTGAAGTGGCAGTAGCCCTAGTGGAATGAGGCCTAATCCCAGCTGGAATCTCCTGCCATGATGGGAATAACAAAATGCAATGCAAAAGCCAATCCACCTAGAAATAGTTTGTTTTGACACAGGCTTGCCCTGTGAACTCAAAGCAAAAGAAACAAGTAACTGCTGAGACTGCCTAAAATTCTTAGTCCTGCTCAAATAATAACGAATTGCCTGTGTACATCTAAAGTGTGCAAAATCTTTTCCCTTTATTTTGAGGATCTGCAAAAACGTAGGCAAATGAATAGTTTGGTTTAAAGCCACACTAGAAACCACCTTAGGCATAAAGGAAGGATTAGTACGAATGATACCCTGTCCTTATGGAAAATCAAAAGGCTCTACTGCCATAAGGGCCTGCAACTCAGACACCCTTCTTGCAGAAGTAATAGCCAACAGAAAAGCAGTCTTCCATGACAAATATTTCAATTCAGCAGTAGCTGCAGGCTCAAAAGGTTGTAGAGTAAGTTTTTCCAACACAAAATTGAGATCCCAAGCAGGAGTAGGAGCTCTACGTGGGTCTTATATTCTTTGCCCTCTAAGAAACTGCTTGAACAAAGGATGCGAAAACAAGGTGGGTCACAATCATAGTGAGCTGAAATTGCTGCAGCATGAATCTTTATGGAAGAGAAGGACAAACCTTTGTCCAATAATTCAGTAAGATATTGAAGAGCCACACTCAAATTAGGCTCTGAAATCTCCAAATTCTGTGCAGTACTTCAAAATAAAAATCTCTCCATTTTTAAGCGTACACACTCCTAGTACTAGGCCTACTAGCTTCCATAATCACATTTAAAACTTGTTTAGGAAGCTGAGACCTACCGTGTTTCAACACAGAATATGCCAAGCTGTGAGATGAAGAGATTGAAGCTTGACATTGAGCAGATGACCGCCCTTCTGAGATAACAGATGAGGAATCAGAGGTAAAGGCCATGGAGGCTTCTTTACAAGACTCCTTATGGGTACCAGTGTTGCCGAGGCCAATCTGGAGCTATCAAAATCATCCTTGGCCTGTCTTGTCTGACCTTTAGCAATACCTTTGGAAGAAGAGGTAGAGGTGGAAAGGCATAGACATGAAGGTTTTTCCAACTGAAAGACAGAGCATCACTTTCCATGTGTGATGAAACCCTTGTGCAATACTTTGGCAGCTGGTGGTTTAGTGGAGAAGCTTAACAGATCTATGTCTGAGTTTCCCATGACACTGTCAATTTCTGAAATACATGAAGATCCAGTTTCCACCGTGGGGGGATCCATGATTTGTCTGCTTAATACATCTGCTAGGAGTTCTGTGTTCCTGCAGAAACCTTGCCTGAAGAGTCAGTTGCAGGCTTAACGCAGTCTCCCATAAAATCATTGCTTGCCTGCATAGAGGATAAGAATGTGTTCCCTGCTTGTTGATGTACCACATGACAGTTGTGTGTTCTGTCAGAATCAACACCTGCCCTGGAAGAAGTAACTCCTTGAACGCCATCAATGCAAACTGGACTGCTAACATCTCCTTCATGTTGATATGTAGATGCTGTAGTCTGGCAGGCCACTTGTCTTGTATCCACTTTCCATTTAGATGAGCTCCCCAAGCAGTCCGAGGCATCTGTCGTTAAAATCTGACTCGCCTCTGGCCGGGTCACAGAGGTCCTTGTTTAGGTGACATTCCTGAGCCCACCACAAGAATTCCTTTTGAAGGCAAGGTATTATTTGAATGACAGTGTCCAAATCTTGGCAGTGCTGTGTCCATACATTTTGAGATACCATTGCAGCTTCCTCATATGCAGTTTGGCATTGGGAAGCACCAGAATACAAGATGCCATGAACCCTAATGCTTGAAGGACTGTCCTTGCAGTCAGCACGGACTTTTGTTTGTCCGGGGTTAAAAGCCATCTGCTGGCTGTATTCAGTCTCACACCCAGAAAGCACATGTCTTGAGAGGGTACTAGACTGGACTTTATTTTCGCTCAAGAGAATACCCAGGCATCTTAGCACTGCTATGACATATTCCAGATGCTGTAGAAGGTGTTCCTTTTCTTGAGCCAGAATCAGGCAGTCCAAGTAAGGATAGATTTGAATGCCTTGAAGCCTGAAGTAAGCTATCACTGAGCCAGAACCTTTGTGAATACTCTGGGCCAAGATAAGCCAAAGGGGCAATGCAGAGAACTGATAATGAAAATCTCCAGTTCAAAACCCAGAGACTTTCTGCAACTTAGCCTTATAGGCACATGAAGGTAAGCTTCCTAGAGATCCATAGTTACCATCCAGTGAACCTTGTCTAGCAGAGGCAACAGTTGCTGTAACGCCAACATCTTGAACTTGGGAATGTCCAGATAAGTGTTGAGGATAGATAAATCCAAAATTGGTCTCCTCTCCACGTTCCCCTCTTTGGTACTAGGAACAGGCGAGAATAAAATCCGGCCCTTTCTGATACAGGACTGGCTGAATGGCCCCTATCTGGAGTAACTGAGAAACTTGCTTGTGAGCCTCTTTTCTTTGTGGAGGAGGAACATCTGGCATGCCTTTGAAAGGGGGCATTGTGTGGAAATTAAATCTGTGACCGTGATGAATGATATTCAGCACCCATCTGTCTTGAGTGATTAAATCCCACTTTTTGAAAAGAGACAATCTCCCCTCCCAAAGGAGCTGCCAGACGAGAGTCCACTGGCAGCTGAAAAGGCAGGTCATTGGTTCTGCTTAACAAAGGACTGACCCCTGCCCTCACCAGAAGTCTGAGCAGGTGAACTGTCTGATCTAGGCCTAAACGAACCTTGAGCCCTGCCCCTACCACGCCTAGACCTACCCCTAGACTGGGAACCATAAGCAGGATATGTCCACCCCTTAGCAGGCCAATTTCTACTAAACTCGGAGGCTGTACCTGCAAAAATCTTTAACAGTCTGCATAGACTTAGCTTTGTCCTCCATTTTCTTTTAAAACTGCTTCCACAGGCGGTCCAAACAACACATCAGACTGTAAAGGAGCATCCAAAATCCTGGTCTTAACATGCTCAGCTAAATTCTGATCCTTCAACCAGTCATGTCTGCGAAGAACAGAACTAGTAGCAGCCTCCCTCGAGGTGGCCTGAACAGCATCAATACCACACTGCAAAGAATGCTTACCCACTTGTTCAGACACATGAACCAAATCCAGCAATTCTTTACACTCAATACCTTCCGCCAAAGCATCCACCTTAGATTTCAATTGTGAAAGGAGATAATTCTGATATTTCAGCATATGAAACTCACAATTCAACGCCTCATGGCTAGAGTGGAAGAAGTATATACTTTCTTACCCCACCTATCCAAAGCCCTGCCTCTTTATCAGAGGGTACAGGATTTTTAACCACAGAAGCTTTAACACCTTAGGCCCCTGAGAAACAGTTTCTGGGTCCGCCCTGGGACTCTTAAACAAATACTTATGAGCTTGGGCACCCTATAATACCTATCAGGCTTAACAGGAGCAGGAGGCAAGGAGTCAGGGTTCAGAGAAGCTCTGCAAAAACATCCTCCACCACATTCAACACAGGAGGAATAGCTAAGGGCCTATGCTGGGCAAAAACAAGAATTCCTAAGCCTTTTCTAGAGTCAGAGTAATCTTGGCCTTCCCATTTAAAGTACTCCCTCATGGAGTGAAGAGTCTCTGAAAATGAAAAATCCTCAGGAGGAGAAGCTGAAGGAGTGGAATCATCCACATCAGAATCAGAATAAGTAGAAACTTGCAAGTCTTCCACAGAAGACTCTGAAGCCTGTGAACACTGTTCAAAACTATCAAACTCCTGTTCCACCCTAGGCCTCTTATCAGGTGGGGCACAGAACCTCTAATCAGAGTAATCAAATCTTCTGCCATTTTAAGCATATGTTTCTTAGGCACAGAGAGCAAATGCTAGGAGAAGCCCCCACAGAAGCTGAACTTGGCCTACCTCTAAAAGAAGCTTTGCAAAGGAGAGGCCCTAACTACCTTGGGAAGAGAGGGAAGAACAGTTACCTGAGAAGCCCCTCAGCCTGGCCTACCTCCTGAGAGGGCACATCCTGTAACAGTAAAGTATCTGCCTGAGACTCATATAGAGACTCCAGGCAAAACCTCTGGCTCCCCTGAGTTTCTAAAGGACCGACGTCCGGGACTGCCGGTCCTCACCCCTAGGTTTCACTGATTTGTCCTGCGCTTCTTGATGATGAAGCAGCGCCGGAGCATCCGACGGCATAGTATAATTGCAACGCTTCCCAAACACTAACCTAGCACAATCAAGCCTCCTCTTAATAGTTTTTATTAAATCTAGCACAAGAGCGGCAACCAACAACGCCGTGTTCAGGCCCCTAAACAAGGTATACACAATGTATGATAATCCCTATGCGTATCTGTTTCACAAGAAATACAGTTATTCACTTTTTCTGACATCCGTTAAATACTGAGGCAAGAAAACCAAAATGTTCAACGGGGTTACTTAGCCAACTCTGTTTTCGGTCTGAAACTCAGGTTTCGAAACAGAACGCCAACCTGCACTCGCAAAATTGCTTCTGCTGCCGATTAGTACCCTGACCGCATGACGCCAGTCTAAGGCGCCATGACCGACGCCAGCCTTATTGGTATGGTATTGGGCCGACTGGGACGCATGAATACCCAATAGTCAGGACTGCAGCAAGGGAAGACGAAGAACATCACTCACGAATTACCACATAGGTGGCAGCCCCCTTAACACAGAAGAGGTAATAAGAGATCTGGGAACCCAGGTAGTTAATAATCTCTCCTTTGACAATCATATTGCCAAAGTAGTTAGGAAATCCTTCTATGTGGCCCATCTAATTACTAAAGGGTTTGCATCTAGAAATAAACAGGTTATAGTACCCCTCTACTCGTCACTCATTAGACCCATCAGGTACAATGCCCTATTTGGGATGTACCTCACAAGACACTTCCAACAGCTGGAAAGACCACAAAGGTACCTCACTAAGAGGATTACTGGCCTCAAACATATGTCCTATACAGTCCAAAAACCAAGGTTGAGGCAGCAAAACAAACTTCAAGGAAATAGCGTATATCAGTTTATTATCCGCTTTCGTCAAAGACTTCATCAGAATAAAATAAACACATAGATCACATGTTTAAATATTAAAAACAAATCACATGTATAATTGATTTTTTGAAAATCAAGCTTGTTCTTTAACGTAGTAGTTTTAATTTACATTCATATTTATTACTTAATTTATCAATTATACATGTGATTTGTTTTTAGTATTTAAACATGTGATCTATGTGTTTATTTTATTCTGATGAAGTCTTTGATGAAAGCGGATAATAAACTGATATATGCTATTTCCTTGAAGTTTGTTTTGTTGCCTCAACCTTGGTTTTTGGATTTTATTAGTTTTCGGTTGGTTTTCTTTTTCAATATGTCCTATACAGCCTGACTGAAAAAACTCCGGCTGTACTCAGTGGCATATCGCTTACTCAGAGGTGATCTTTACAAAAGCCATGTCCAACTCAGAATTGATGGACATGCTCCACCTAAAAAAAAACAAAGTCACTGCGAGCCACGCGCTCTAGTGAGCTAAACCTCGCCACAATAAATAGAACATGCTGGAGGGATAGATTCCTGTCACAGAGACTCCCCATACTTTGGAACAAAATTTTGCACTACATTAGGCAGAGCCCCTCACTAACACTCTTCAACAGAAACCTTGACAAGTGGACAGGTAACAGAAAATACACCCCTGGGATCACTTTATTGGCTCTGCTTGACAGAGGATCAGTTAATTAATCAATGGGGAGGCGAAAGCCAACACACTCTGGCTAGGCTTATAAATGCCCTCAGTCAGATAGCCTAGTACCTACTTATGAACCTATAAACTGGATATTAAAGGAAAGGGTGGAAAAGCAAACAGGAACATTCCTGTCCAGGGAAAAGAAAAGGCATCGGTCTTCTAGACGTTCTTGCACAGAGTCTTGGAACAGAACCTTGCTAGCTAGCTGACTGCTCAGAAAGGAGACAAAGTGGTCTACTTGAAGAATGCCCCACAGATGGATCAGATCATGGAAGGCCCCCTAAATCTAATCTGCTATGGTCCTGCTCAGCTTGTCTGCCACAAAGTTTTGCTCTGACAGAATGTAGTATGCCAGAAGAATGAGACTGTGCTGTGAAGATATATCCCAAGCTAACATGACTAGTCTGCAAAGGGACTACAACCTGGATTCTCCCTGTTGGACTGTCCTAGGAATGTTTATGGTTTCCTTTCAGAACCCCCTTGTCATTTCTTCTTAAATGCCTGTTTACCTGAGTTTTGGTGAGACTGTTAATTCTGCTTTTTGCCAAAACCAGATGAGAAGTTAGAGAAAGATTCCCTGGATCAGTTTACCCCTTTCATCACACATTTTGATCACCTCTGCAGCAGAGGGGGGCAAAAACTAAATCTGTATCCAAAGAAGAATGTAAAATTAAATTTTTATCATCTGAGAAGTATAAGGAATACAGCCATGCAAAGCCCCTCGAAACAGTAACAGTGGCTATAGCCCTGGAAGTAGTATTAGAGCCACAGACACTGCAAACAAGAGAAACTAAATTTAAACAGACTTTTCCTCGCAAGAAGAAACTGCAGATAAGCATTCCTCATACTTTTACAATTAAAACAAACCAAGAGATGATCCTGACCATTCAAAATTCTGCAAATCAAAGTTGCAGACATATATACTATTTTCCACGTACTTATCAATAATTTTCCCCATCCTTATCAGAAAAGGTAGGATTGGAATTAACTAAGGGTTTAGCATCAGTGGGATCAACTAAAGCTATAGCTGCTGGGTCAGGTTTGGGAATAGTGTATAAAAACGTAAATGGACTGAGGAACTTCACACCTCTGCCTTTTTAAAAGCAGCTGACTACCAGGAAACTTGCAGGCAGTAGCACACATATCTAAAGCAGATAGAGCAAGAGGAATGGGTGTAGTTTTCTAGAAATTCCTTCTGTAACAGCTCACAGTATTTCCTGAGGGACTGAGAAATCTCAGTGCTCTCCCACTGAAAACATCTGCCCATTCTAGCAATAGTCTTAGACAAAGAGACCCTCTCCCCCTCCAGGGAGAACCGGAAACGGAGTCTGAATGAGAAATCTGAGAAAAAAAAAAACTTGCATCTGTCCCCTTCACCTTTCTGTTCAGATTCAGAAACTTGAATCTCTTCAGGAAAAGCGATATCCCTCTTTCTTTTACCAGAAACTACTGTACAAGGGGATCAAAAGCTTGAAATATAACCTAAACCATACTCAAAATACACCTATCTAAGGAAATTTGAGATGGAGAAGACACATGCTTAGCTTTGTTTCTTTTTGACAGGAAAAATAAGGCCAACAGGCATTACTAATGGCATTAGCAACTTACCCAGGGATAGGCACAGCACTCTGACATAACATAGGCTTGTAGGTGTGTACTAGGCTAATGGCCCTGGAGCCTTTAACAAGTCTAGCCCATAGGATTACCCTGGCAGCGTGCCACCCAACCTTAGTTCCGAGTTCCTCTGCTGAATAGAGCCACTGGAGTGATCCCCGGGGTGAATTTTCTATTTCCCATCCACTCATCAAGATTTCTCTTGAAGAAGGTCAGTGAGGTGCTCTGTTTGACAAGTATGGAAAGTCTATTCCATAGCATGGACAGTCCCCATGGCATTACGAACCTGTCCCTCCAGCATGTTCTGTTGATTGTGGTAATGAGGTTAAGGTCTCTGGAGCGTGTGGTGCCGAGGGATTGGTATTTCTTTAGATCTAGCATTTCTAACAGAGCTGGGTCAGTCATGGCTTTGCAAGTCAAGCAGAGATCACCTCTAAGTAGGTGTGGGAGTTTTTTTGAGTCTGTCCATATAGGATAAGTGTTTAAGGCCTAGGATCCTCTTTGTGAGGTACTTTTGCGGCCTCTACAGTTGTTGCAAGTGTATAGTGAGGTACATGCCAAATGGGGCATTGTACTCTATGACTGGCCTAATGAGGGAAAAGTAGAGGGAGACAATGACCTCTTTCTTCCTGTATTCAAAACCCTTAGTAATCCGATATGCCACATAGGACTTTCTGACCACAGTGGCAATGTGGTGGTCAAATGAGGTTGCTGTCAACCTGTGTTCCTTGATCTCTTATAATGCCTTCTGTGTTCAGTGGACTAACATCAATGTGGTGATTCAAGGGAACTGGGTTTTTCCCAAGGGGGATGACGACACATTTTTTGGCATTGAGCTTAAGGCCATGATTCTGGCACCAGTCGGTGGGTCTCATTGAGGCTTCTATGTAGGATGTCAACATCACTTGGGAAGTTAATAACAGCTCCCAACTTGCAATGGTCTGCGAACATGGTTAGCCAGAATCCCTTTGTGTTGGCCTGGACTTCAGAGAAGTAGATGCCAAACAGGAGAGGACCCAGGACCGAAACCTGTGGGACTCCACTCATGACTGGTCAATAGTCTGACAGAGTCACCTACTTTCACACTGTGGGTTCCATCTTTGAGCCAGTTTGCAACCCACCTAGTGATATAGGGGTTGATGCCTAGATTAGTGAGTTTTTCTAGGATTCCTGAGTGGGGAATGGTATCAAAAACCTTGACCAGATCAAAGTAGGCTGCATGAACCACCTTGCCTTCATCCACAGCTCTGGTGACTGACCCAAAGAAGTCGACCAAGTTGAGCAGGCATGATCTAACCTTCACAAAACCACACTGAGTAGGATCCAGAGTTTGGAGATTCCCTATAGCCTTGTTTATTAGGTCCATGATGATGTGTTCCATAGCTTTGCATATAAGACTCGTCAGGCTAATGGGACGATAGTTCCTGGGGTCTGTAGGCACTCCTCCCTTGTGGGGAGTGATGGCTGCAGCAGTGCGCCATTCGGTAGGGAGAAAGCCTGAGTTGAGGCTGTGATTGCACAGGACACACAGGTGAGGTGCCAGTTCACTCTGTAGTTCATGTAGAACACAGCCAGGGATATTGTCCAGTCCCATTGAATCTGTATTCTTGGCCTTGGATAGTGCTATTTTAACTTGTGCAGCAGTAAGACTGGGGGCCTGGCAATCTACTGGTATTGTGATTGTTCCTTTGGGGGGGGGGGGGTAAAGTTGGCACTGAATCTGTCAGCCAGTATACTGGCAATATCTGTTGGCTCAGTATAGGAGGTACCATTGTGCAGCAGCTCAGAGCAAATCTGGGTATTGCCATGGAGAATCTTTACATAACTATAAAAGGCCTTCTGCTGCAATTCTGTTTTCATAGCTAGCTTTAGAGGATTTGATGAGGGATCTCAACCTTTTGTTGAGGCTGATAAGGAAGTTTTTTCAGTCTTGGGACTTCAACTTATTCCACATCAGTTTCCTCCTTCTGTTGTAGAGTTTGTTTATGGCAGGGGACTACCAGATTGGCTTTTTTTTTTTTTTTTTTTGAGGACAGCGTCTTGGTTCTATTGGGTATGGCGAGATCCATGCATTTGTGTACGTGTTCGTACAGTGCAATGGTGTATGATTCGGTGGTCATGCAACTATTCTCCATTTACATGGGTGCTATGAAATTAGCCACCTCTGTTTCTAGGAGCTTTGGAGAAGCTTTTCATGCTGGTTATCTTTGTGGGGGTGGGGTGGGTGGGAGGGATGTGGATTTCCAAGGTGATTAGTTTGCGGTCGGATCTAACCATGGAGAAGTTGACCATTGTTGTAGAGCAATGGTCACTCATGTTAATAATGACCAGGTCAAGGATGTTGCTACCTCTAGTGGGGATAAGAACGAGCTGGTCCAGGGTACTGGAATTAATGTATTCCAGAAAGCGTTGGGCAAGTGTATTGGTATATGAGCAGTTTTCCCAGTTAATGGAGGGGTAGATGAAGTCGCCCAGTATGAGAGAGTTAGATTGGACCAGAATATTCTCCAGGATGCTTAGGAATGTGGATTGTGAGTCTTGGGACATGGTTAGTGAACTACAGCAGGCTACGGACCTGAATCGCTCTCTTACCCAGTTAGCTACACCTGAAGTATCTCAAATGCGTTAAGTTGGACTACCAGTCTGGAGGTGTGTACATCCTTTATGAATATGGAAACACTACCACCTTTGGAGCTTTGGTCCAAGTTCTGGGGCCGAAAAGCATGGAATGAGTTATAGCCTGGTAGTGCGCAAGCGTGCTTTCTGCTGCCTTGAACCAGGTCTCTGTTACAGCACAAATGTCGATGTTCTCCACTTTAAGGAGTGTTTTGAGCGAGTAAATTTTGAGATTTAGACTTCTAGAGTTGAGCAGTATGACCCTCAGACTGTATTTGTTTGTAGCTATTATGGTAATAATTTGGTTGTTGGAACACCACCTAATAAAGGCACTATAGGGGTGGCAAGAGCCTTGGCCAGTATCCGGAAGTCCAGGGGTGACAGATGCAGGTCATCTCTGGCAAAGCATTGAGGTCCGTCAATCATGTCATCCCAGGCAGACAGATACTGGATCTCCTTAGAATGACACCAGAAACTTAGCCAATTGTTGAAATCAATCATTTCTGCTTGTACGGTGGCTTCCCTGTTCCCTCTCCCACTACCAATAAGAGGCTCTCCCTTGCCCAGTGAGGGGATCCCAACAGCCGCAGAAGAAGTGACTAACCTCCAGTCCATGGTGGCTGCAGGTGTTACATTAGAGGAATCCATGGTAAAAGATGAGTGGTCTGAGGCAATAGCAGAGACATCCCCCTGAGGCTGAGGCAAATTGCTGGCCTGCTGTGGTGGCAAAGGCTGTTTGCTTAACTTTTTCTTTTAGTGTCTGGAAGGAGGACAGACCGTGGGACTGGTAGATTGCTCCATGGTCAAGCCGAAAATGCTGCCTCTTTCCCTGGGAAGATAAGCAGCAAATACTGGTGAAAAGTACAGGTCACTTTTTCACAGCAAAACACAGTAAATAGCACAATGAAACATTTTGTCAGCCTCCCAAAGAAAAATAAACAATTTCTCCACAGAAAAAAATGGTTTTCAGTTACTTTACACAACTTTTAAACTGACAGGAAAATAAGAGTGCTCCTGTTAAAAGTATAATACAGTCTCTTGACAATCCGTTAAAACACACAACTCCTAGCTTTAAAACAGCTTTACTGAACAGGAAGCTGAAAATGCAAATATTTAGAAAATAAAAAGTGTTTTCCCCAAGGGGAATGTTTCTGCCCAGCAATGAAACAGCACCAAGCCAACAGTCAATCATCAAAAGCCTTACAGCAGCATAATCCCAGGTGGCAATAAAGCTCTGAAAGGCTTGGCACCCAAACTTTTTTAAGTAGGGTCAGCTCAAGCTGCCCGAGAGTTGGTGTGTGAAAGGTGATCTGAAGCTTTGAAAGCTGGGCAGCTGTTATGTCCTTGGCAGGATACAACTCCTATAACTAAGGCTACTGCAGCAGTAATCAATATAATTAACATAGGCAATTACAACTTTTACAAGCAAACACATGTATTAAGAATATATTTACAAGCAAAATCAAGTGTTTAAACATATAAAATTCTATGCACTGAACATTAAAGATAAGTTGTGACCTTAGTTATAGAAATAGCAAAGTTTAGAGCTAAAATATACATGGCATAACTCACCAGCTAACAACCCCAGTTACAAAATGATCCAGAGGTGACAAAACTGCAAGTGCACATGCAAATCCTTATTAATACACTCACATTAAATATACGATTTGTGAAAAAATGCCACAACAGTATACTGTTAGTGTGAATGTAACATTTAGGTTGAAAAAATAGAGAGAACCTTAAACTGTACATCTGAAATATCTACAATCATAAGATAATTATGCAAGTGGGACAGCAGTCTGTTCCTGAACAAGGGGTAGCTGCTTCCATTTCTTAAATGAGTGGGGATTAGATTCTAATTTTCTGGAGCAATTTCAGCAAAATGTTTTCTTCCTTTACATAACCATACCACAAATTGACCATTTTAGGTTTAGTCCAGTGTTCTGAAGTGATTTAAGTAAATATGTACGGGATCTTACTGATAATTGGTTCACCTAAGGGTAGAGTCAGAGTTTAAGCATAAGAGATGAAAACAGGCGGGAGGCATGAATGGTAATGGGTAGGCATTTTAGACTTCAACCACCAGCAATCCCATACACCTAATAAACACCAGTCTATTACACAGACCAGAAAAATTATATTTGTAAATAACAACTTTAACCCACATATCAACTTACAATAACCAAAAATACTACCAAAATGTGTATTACTCTCTTTGGAAGGTGCTTGGAAGGGACCAAAAGACAGGTGGCCAGATGACCAATCAATTCTTGTGGCAAAAAAGAAGTGAAAATAGTGTAAACTACTCCCCCTAGCTGTATATTTTGCTGATGTCTTGGGCTACAGGAGTAGCCCAGCCCTTCACTGGGGACATTCAGAGAGATCTGGAAGTCCAGACAAAGGGCCAGACATCTATATGCTGTCATTTCTCAAGAGTAATTAAATGTACTGCAGGAAGCGTTATGATGAACACCTCATAAAAACAGTAGTGTTATGTTAGCTGTATAATCAGTGAAAAGATCACATTACAAGTAAACACTGGACCAGTGCAAACATTTTTATCATAATGGGAAAGCAGGTGTCAGCAAGTCAGAATGACTAAACATTTATACATGTATGTGTGGGTGTATGTATGTGCACGTGCATGCATACACATGTACATTTCTGTGAAATGGGATTTATACACTGCTTTAGATCTGTACTACATCATGTACATCAAGCAAACTGAAAAGGCAGTCAAGTAAAACAGTGAAGTTATACAAGTGAATGCCATAACAAGCACATGCCTGAAAATGTCCAAGTTGCCATAAATTCACACAGACATCTGGATTCCATCTCTGCACCTCCGATAAACTTCTCTTCGATACCATTTCTAGTTGAAGGTTACTACACAGATGCCATAACATCTCCCATTTGATAAGTTAGGTAGGTATGTATGTATATATGCATGCATGGTGAGTCCTACCATGTCCTCTACATTTATTTCTCCTCAAAGGATCAGAAAAGGCTCATGACATCAGGCTCAAAATGTCTTCAAAGTAAGGTTAAACAAAAATGACAGGAGCCTTACTGTTGATTATGGTAGGAAGTAAATGGATGCTCATTAAAAGGATATGTACTAGAATAATACAGTTGCATCAGAGTTAATACAATCATGTTAAAGTACTTTCAACACAGCAGTAAGTGCTTGAATGAGATTACTATTACCGTAATCTTTGTGAGAAATTGGAATTAGCTTGAGCCAGACATCCACCCATCTGCTTTGACTCTCAGAGCCTTATGGTCATCTTGGTATGGGCTGGTTCCTGCTTGAAGAAGGGACACATTTCTGCATCCTGGATTTAACTTAAGCCATCACTGGTTATTTCTGGCAGTGAAGACAGGAAGCATGCCTAGAGAAGGGAACATCTTACACTTTTTGTTTTCTTCTTAACTTATTAAGACAAAGATGAATAGATGCAATAGCCTTTAATAGAAAGGCCCTCTGTAGTCCCTACACAGCTCAGGCTGCAAGTTAAAGCAGGAGGAATACCCCCTCCCTCCTGAAGCTCAACCTCCCTGGAGCAGAGAAATGGGGAAAATATTAGTTGAACTGACCTCAGCTATTAGACTGCTGTCAAAAACAAATACAAAATGAAGGTCCCAAGGAGGAGGAATTGGCCTTTCTGATGGACAGAGAAGGAGAAATTCCATCAGGAACTGTTTTACCAACAAATGGTTTGTCAAAGACAGACCAAGAGTTAAGCATGGTAAAATAGCCAAAACATGAATCTTAAATGAGGAACTGGAAACACATACTATACAAGACAGCTGCGGATCTGAAAATGTCAGTCTTGATGAGCTAGTGTTGTGTCATTTATTACACCAAATAAAGACGCGCTCTCATTTTGTTAGATATTACTTCTTTTGGTAGGTTTCACTGCTTCAGTCAAGATTTTTTGCATATCCTCAGAAAACAGATGTTTCAGAGGAATGAATGACAAACCATCCACCATCCATGCTGTCAAGATGAAGCCCTGGACATCTGAGTGCATTAGTAAGCCTGGCTTCTGGGTCTGCATGCCTATTACCAGAAATAAACTATGTTTGGTTTCATTCAACAGATGAATCAGTAGGGAAGAACTAGCGCTGGCTGGATCAGAGATGTCTCTTCACCCTTTCCTTAAGTAGTGTTCCAGGCAGCATATGAATTAGGGAGTACACATAGGGAAAGAGGTCTTTTCATTGTAAACAGAATGGATCTAATGGATCCACTGGCATGGTTTTCTGAAATCTAAACCTCTGCAGAGTTTTGGGAGGTGGGCTGTGGAAATGAACAAGCCTATGTTGAGAAGTCCCCATTTTTTTCATTGGCTTTATGGAAATGGCTCTGTTCAGACACCACTCATAACTGCCGTCCAGCATTCTGCTGAGGGCAATCTGCTATGCTGCTGAGGTTTGAAGGCAAGTAGGACACACTGCAATTCATCTGTGATACTGAGGCTAACTCCGAGGTTTGCAAGGCTAGTCTGCAGAGGGTGTACCAGTGTATATTCTCTGCAGGTGGGGTCTATATTAGAACATCGAAGTTTCCAAACTTCGAATGTTCTAATGTCGACCCCTATTCAACGAAAGCTGAAAACATCGAACATACAGAACAGCAAATTTTTTCCTAGGGAAAAAATTCGCTGTTCCAAAACACATACACACAACACACCAAACATCAATCCACACACATACACCTAAAATCTTACACCTAACCTAAAATATACACACCACTAACTATCTACTTACCTTAACCCAATCCCTAACCCTAATGTCCATCACTATCACACACTCAACTCACCCGTGCCCTAACCCTAACTCACCTACCCTGCCCTAACCCTCACGTCCACACAATCGCACACTTACCTGACCCATGCCCTAACCCTAACTCACCTAACCCACCCTAACCCTCACGTCCACACAATCACACACATACCTAACCCACGCCCTAACCCTAACCCTCATGTCCACACAATCGCATACATACCTAACCCGCACCCTAACTAACCTAACCCGCACTCAATTGCACTTACCTGAACCTGACCCATAACTTTCCACCACAGTGCTGAAAATACCGAAGCAACAGAAATGGACAACCAAATTCTTTCCCTGGGAAAAAATTTGGTTTTCTGTTGCTTTGATATTTTCAGCTTTCGCTGAATAGGGGTCGATATTAGAACATTCAAAGTTTTGAAACTTCGATGTTCTAATATAGACCCTGCAGGTGGAACCACATACGCCTGTGGTGTTGTCTCTGGTCAAGAGGAGGACTCCTCCAAAAGTACAGTTGTGTACACTTACCATAAATGTAGATGTTAGAGTGTATTCACTGTTGCAGTCATTACATTTGGGTAATCTGCTGGCAGGTTGCCCTCAGTCAGCCTGATTAACAAAGTTTTGGGTCCTGCGTCGGTTGCTGTAATTTCTTCCATGACATGCAGCTGATGCCATTACATCAGTTTTCTTGCCCCAGATGTCAGGTGCCCCCAAACGGGAGCAAAAAATTATATATCTATATATATGTATACAATTTAAAACACAATAAATACACCTCCAAACAAAAGCAAATACACCAAAAAGGCTTTTAAGCATAGTAAAAGAAAGAGAGGTATAGTAAGAGAAAAAACAGGGGACTGGAGGGTGGGTAACCTGGACTGCAACAGTGAATACACTTGAACATCTACATTTATGGTAAGTGTACACAACTGTACTATGTTCTTCGTGTTTCACTGTTGCAGTCATTACATTTGGGTAGAATCCCAAAGCTATGGCTGGGAGGATGGATTTATACAGCATTAGGAGCAGCTATAAAGCCCTGCAGGACAGCAGTGGCAAACCCAGCTCTGGATTTAGAGAAGAGAGGTAAATGGTAAAGTTTGGTGAACGTATGAACTGAGCTCCAGGTGGCAGCTTCTAGGATGTCTCTGGTAGGAAACCCTCTGAGAAAGGCTGCAGAAGTACATGCAGCCCTGGTGGAATGGGATCTGATCCCCTTGGGGATAGGTTTACCGTGGTGCATATAGCAGAAACGAATACAATGGCTTATCCATTTGGAAATAGTCTGCTTTGAAATAGCCTTTCCCTCTGCCCCTGCAGCAAATGCCACCAATAGTTGTTCAGATTTTCTTAGAGATTTTGTCCTGTTTCAGTAGAATATAAGTTGTCTGTGTACATCCAATGAATGCAGAATCCGCTCACCGTTGTTCTATGGATTGGGAAAGAAAGTTGGCAGATGAATGGTCTGATTAAGAGCCACACTGGATACCACCTTAGGCATGAAAGATGGATTGGTCCGGAGAGCCACCCTGTCCGGATGAAAAATAATGAAAGGCTCCACTGCCATAAGAGCCTGTAGTTCTAAAATCCTTTTAGCTAAAGTGACTGCTAAAAGGAAAGCTGTTTTCCAGGAGAGAAATTTTAGGTCTGCAGTAGCAGCTGGCTCAAAATGAGGTAGAGTGAGTTTTTCCAAAACAAAATTGAGGTCCCATGCAGGAGTTGGTGCTCTCCTGGGAGTTCTTAAATTTTTGGCCCCTCTGAGATACTGCTTTAGCAGAGGATGAGAGAAGAGGGGAGGTTCTTTGTTGTAATAAGCTGAAATGGCAGAGGCATGGACTTTTATGAAAGAAAAAGATAGGTCCTTGTGAAGCATCTCAGTTAAGTATTGCAGAATCTAAGGAATATTGGCCATTGCTGTGCTTATTCCTTGTGATTGGTTCCAGGCACAGAATCTTTTCCATTTGCCAGCAAAAGATTTTCTAGTACTAGGCCTTCTAGCCTCCAAAATTACATCCATCACAGGTTTGCTGAGGGATGCCATGGGTGAAATTAGTTGATTAGCCATGCTGCAAGATTCAAAGTTTGGAGCCAAGTGTGCAGAATTTGGTAGTTCTGCTGAGACAGTAGGTAAGGGGTGTCAGAGGCAGGTGCCACGGAGGAAGGTGTGACACACAGCGCAGGAGAGGTACCAGTGCTGGCGAGGCCCGTCTGGAGCAATCAGAATAACTTTTGGTTTGTCCTGTCTGACTTTTAGTAGAACTTTGGAGAGCAGAGGCAGAGGGGGGAAAGCATAGACTGATAGGTTTTTCCAACTGAATGACAGAGCATCCACTTTCCAAGCTTCTTTGTGATGAATTCTTGTGCAGCATTTGTCCAACTGATAGTTCTGGGGTGAAGCAAAAAGATCTATATCTGGGCTCCCCCATTTGCGTGTCAACATGTTGAAAACGTGTGGTTCCAGTTTCCATTTGTGTGGGTCCATAAGATTTCTGCTTAGTTCGTCTGCCAGAGTATTTAGCTTTCCTGGCAGGAATTGAGCTTGTACTTGTATTTGATAGGTCAAGGCCGTGTTCCACAATGCCATCGCTAGTCTGCAAAGGGGGTAGGAATGAGTACCCCTCTGCTTGTTTATGTACCACATAACTGTGGTGTCCGTCTTCATCATTAGTTGTCCTGGATGAAGGTAGTCCTTGAAGGCTGTCAGTGCATTCTGTACAGCTACCATCTCCTTCTGATTGATATGTAGGTGCATTTGATTTGGGCTCCATTTGCCCTGAATGCACTTTCCTGCCAGATGAGCCCCCCAAGCATAGTCTGATGTGTCTGAAGTTAGGGTTTGGGCAGCAGGGGGTGGAGTGAATGGCAGTCCCTTGTTTTGGTGACAGGCCTCTGCCCACCATAGGAACTCTAGTTGCAGGCAAGGTATAATAGGAATCATTGTTTCCAGGCTGTGACAATTGTGACTCCATAAACTTTTTAAGTACCACTGTAGTTTCCTCATATGCAGTCTTGCATATGGAATTAGAAGAATGCAGGAGGCCATGTATCCCAAGGCTTGCAGAATTTGTCTTGCAGATAGCAGGGTTTTTGTAGCCACTTGTTTGAAGTAAGTCACCAATTGAATTTCCTTTTCTGACATAAGGCAAGTAATCTGGCCAGTTGTATTCAAGCTTGCACACAGGAATATAATTTTTTGAGAGGGTACCAGTTGTGATTTCTTTTTGTTTATGGTGTACCCTAGACAAGTTAGGACTCTTTTTACAAACGCTAGATGCTTTAGAAGAATGTCCTTGTTTTCTGCCTAAATTAAACAATCGTCCAGGTATGGATATATTTGAATATTTCTTTGTCTGCAAAATGCAATTACTGGAGCCAGGCACTTTGTGAAGACCCTGGGCACAGTAGATAAGCCAAAGAGCAGTGCAGAGAACTGGTAATTAAAGTAGTCTGCTTTGAAGCGGAGATATCTTCTGCAAGATTCCCTGATTGGGATATGCAGGTAAGTCTAGAGTTACCAACCAGGCATGTTTGCCTAGCATAGGTAGTAACTGTTGAAGAGTCAGCATCTTGAATTTTGGAATGTCCAGAAATGTGTTTATAGTGGGTAAGTCCAAAATTGGATGCCAAGATTTGTCTTTTCTGGGTATCAGGAAAAGTCTTGAATAGAAACCTTGTCCCTTTTCTTCTTCTGGTACTGGCTGAATAGCCCCTATGTTCATGAGGGACAGAACTTGTATCTGGGCCTCTGCCCACTGATTTGGGGGCAGATCTGGCCATCCGTTCGGGACGGGCAACGTGTGGAAATGAAAATTAAAACCCACTTGTCCTGGGTAATAAGTTGCCAGTTTCATGCATGAAGTGCCAGTTTTCCCCCCAAAGGGGCGGCTAAAAGGTAAGTGCTTGGTGATTGTACAGAGAAGTCATTCAGACTGTTTACCATAGGGAGGTGACTTGTTGTTTCCAGATTTAGAGGTAGAGGCACCCCATTGTTTTGTTCTAAAAGTTCCTTGTGACTGAAACCTGGAGCCTTTGGAATGTCTTGATTTGCCTTGAGCAGCTCTTGAGGGGAGTGGAAAGGACCAGTTCTTACTAGTCCAGTGCCTACTAAATCTTGGAGGTTGCACTTGTAAGAAATCTTTCACAGTTTGCATTGATTTAGCTTTATCTTCCATCTTTTTTAACACTTCTTCAGCCTTATTACCAAAGAGATGGTCCTGTTGTAAAGGAGCATCCGACAATTTTGCTTTAACATGGTTAGGCATAGTTTGCTCTTTGAGCCATGCATGCCTTCTGAGCACAGATCCAGTTACAGCAGCCCTGCAAGAGGCCTCCAAGGAAATAAAACCACATTGCAAAGTATGTTTTCCAACTTATTCAGCTGAATGCAATAAATCCTGCAACTCTATTTTCCACACAGTCAGAGATTAACATTTTCTGTTTTAGTCCCATGATATGCTGTTGATATTTAAGCATATGAAATTGACAGTTTAAAGCCCTGATTGCCAAGGTTGCAGACGTGTAAACCTTCTTACCCCATCTATCCAGCGCCCTGGAATCTCTATCAGAAGGGGTAGGATTTCTAGCAGTAGAGGCCTTAATACCCTTGGGACCCTGAAAAATGGTTTCAGGATCAGCAGTAGGATTTTTAAAAAGGAATTTATGGGAGTCAGGAACCCTGTAGTATCTGTCTGGCTTACTAGGAGCCGGAGGCAGAGATCAGGAGTCATACTAGATTCTGAAAAAACATCATCAACAATGTCTAGAACAGGAAGTATAGTCAAAGGCCTATGCTGAGGAAGAAGAAAATCCCCAAGTCTCTTTTAAGATTCAGAGAAATCCTGACTTTCCCAGTGGAAATGTTCCCTTAAGGTATGTAATGTTTCTCCAAAAGAGAAATCCTCAGGGGGAGAGGCAGAAGGAATGGAATCTTCTGCATCAGAGTCCTCATAAGTAGGTATAGAAAAATACTGTTCAGAAGAAACAGAATCCTGATCAGAAGATTCATAATCAATGTCTTGCCTAGGCCTCTTAGTAGAAGGGGGTTGGCTCCCCCTGATCAAGGTAATTAAATCTTCAGCCATTTTGATCATTTGTTTTTTGGGCATAGAGGCCTGGACATGTGGCCCAAGTGTCAGTTTTTTAGACATAAAAGTAGATTTTGGCCTTAGTTGTGAAGATGGCGTCGGTTTAACATACAAATCTTTAGGCCTGAAAACACCCTCAGACGCCGGCGCCTGCACAGCGGCTCTGGACCCATCTAAGGTAGCGACATCCGCGGGTTCAATATTTAAAGCATCTCGCGGCATACCGAACGGGTCTCAGTAGAGGCCAGAGAATCAAAAGTAGCGGGCATCAGGGGCTGCGAAAGCACCTCACTGAATGCCAGCGAACTAGCGACTGGCTTAGAAGTGTCATCAGTTCTGGACCTCGACAGCCTCTTTTTCTTTGCGTTTTTTAGGTATTCCGGTAGTCAGATTGCTAACCAATGTCATTTCTGGATATTTAAATCATGAGCCAAAATATTTAGAAGCAAAAAGGTACCGAAGTTTAATAGTGTGTTGATTAAATCTAGCACAAAACCGACAAGGTACATTATGAGCAGGGCCTAGGCAAGGAATACAGTACAAATGAAAATCCTTATGAGGCATTTGCTTCCCACAAGTAATGAAATTATTAACGTTTACTGACATCGGTAAGGAGCAAGAAAAAGTTTCCCCAATGGGGTACTTAGCTTTTAGTTGAAGACTTTGGTTCTGAAACTCGAAAACGAATATTTTAGAGGTCGGCCGACCAGCAATTTCGAACTGCTTCTGCTTCAGGCACCGCGCGGCAAGAAAGACTAATGTAATGGCGACGGCTGCATGTTTTATTTCCCTGACAACCTGACGTCATGGAAGAAGCGACAGCAACTGACGCAGGACCCAAGACATTGTTAATCAGGACGACTGAGGGAAACCTGCCAGCAGATTACCCAAATGTAAGGACTGCAACAGTGAAACATGAAGAACATCTGGATTAAAAGCTTTGAAAACCAGGATTACCACAACCACCATTTCTTTAACACTGACATGCTGTTTTTTCTGTAGGGGATCCAGATTATGCACCTTGAGGTTAGAGGTATGTGTCCAGTCCTTGTCAGACACAACTATCATAAGATTCTGAACATAAGCATTGTGGGGTTGGAAAAGGCATCTTCACATTGTCCTGGACTTGAGTAGCCCACCAAGCTAATTCCTTCTGAAGGCGTGACAGGACTGGTAGATTTTTTTATGGAGGATATGACAGTCACTCCTATTGCTTTGAATTTTTGCATATAGGGTCTTGTTACAGACATCATGAATATTATGGATGCCATTAGCTCCCGGGCTCTGAGGAAACGTCCCTTATTCTCAATGTTGTCGTCTGATGCAGGAAGGTCACCTTTTCTTGTGGTAGGAAAGCTCTGGCTAACACAGTGTCCGGTGTAGTTTCCAGAAAGTCTTCGGATGTACTGGCTATTAAAACTAGCTCGGGAAGTTTTAAAAAGAACCCCATGTTCTGAATGCAGCTGATGGTAAAATGGAACTTTCCCTGTAATTGATCCATGAACCGAGTCTGCAGCAGGCAGTCATTGAAGTACAAGTACATATAAAATGCCCTTGGTCTTTATGAACACTGCTACCAGGACGATACATTTCATAATTAACCTGGGAGTAGTGGGAACCCCAAAGGACAAGGATGCAAACTGGCACCGGAAGTCACTTGCTCTGAAACTGCAGAATATTTTGCTCTCTGCATACAGGAACATGCAAACAGACATGTTCCTATATGCAGAAGCATGTAAATAGGCATTTCTGAAACACAGAGTGACAATGAATGCACTTACTATCAAATAAGGGAATGAGGGAATGTAGGGTATTGTACTGTGAATTTTAGTACTCTTATGAATACATTACAGAGGTCCAGAATAGGAATTAGTGGCATATCTTTTTTGAGACCAGGAAGACTCTGGTAAAACCAATTTCTTTCTACATCCAGAGGAAACCCCTCCATGACTTTCTCAGCCAGGAAACAGCCATGAAGAAGTAAGGCCAACTCCACCAATCAAATGGGAGAGCAGACAGGAAATCCAAGATTCATTTGTCTGAGTTAAACCGCAACTGTGTCAGATAACTGTCTGACATTTTGTGGAGGAGGGACTTTGCTGAGGTGGAGGAAGGGGGAGGAGGGAAAAGGGCATTCACTGCACATCAAGATAGCTCAGGGGACCTGTGCAGCAACAGGCAGACAGCTTTTCTGACTTTCTATATTTTTGTTCTCTTGGTCTCCCCACCTTTAACTGCCGAATGCTTCCTTTGGCCAGGCTTATTTATCTCTGCCCTGATGTTGGTAGAATGGCCACTGCCGGGATGGATACTTTCTGCTGTACTTGGGAGTAGGTGGATAGAAAAGTTGTTCAACCATCTCCATTGCCTTCCAGCTTTCTGATATCTTCCTAAGTGGAAAGATCAAACAAAGCTTCCTGTCTAGGGATGCATTAAGCAGCTGCACCTTAACACTCCCTTGCACCAGATGAATTCAAAACTAAACATGTCTTCTGATGACAGAACATTTAACTCTTAATAATGCACTCAAAGCATTGTACTCATATTTTGTAATGTGTATGTCCAACTAATCCTCAGACTCCAATCATTGACATCTGATGCTAGTTAGATGTGCTTTCGGATCGCTCACTGACATGTCATTATGTTGGTCTGACAAATGACAGCCCTAAAGGTGACTGTAGCAAATATGTAACGCTTTTCCCCCTCAGATCTATCACCTATCATTTGAGAGGATGTTGGGGCCTAGAGTTAACTTGGAACCAGCAGCATGAAGGGAAACTGTAACCTGGTCTGCCAAATGCTTGTACATGTACAGGGAAGTCTGATGGGAATTGACTGTCAAGTTTCTTGGGCACCAGAGACTGCAAGGCCAGCTCCAAGGATGCCACCATAAATGCATCTTCAAAGGCCTAAAATACTAGGGATACTGCAATGGGTTCAGGTTCATCCAGGCCTAGAAAATTCAGGTAACTTCTTTTTGCCTTGTACATTTGCTTGAGTTCTCAAGAGACTAAGGGTCTCTCCAAACAAGATGCCTTCCAGTGGTGAACCTCATGAAATAGCTTCCTTACAATCAGAATTCTATCCAAGATGAGAGGATAACTGAAGTGCATTAAACCTTCCTCATTTTCTGAGGAAGACTGATCCAGTTCCTCTTTCCTTTTTACAGGCAGAGTGTTTAAAATAGTGGTCTAGGTGAAGGCTTGTTGTGAACTGTGCCACACTATGTATATCCAAAAGCTCTTTAAATTCTTTTAGAGTTTTGCATGGCAAGGATCAGATGACAAAGCAAGGCCACATGAATTGGAGGCACTGAGGTCTGTAAGGCCAGTTACATGGCGAGCATATTCTGGCTGTATATTACAACTTCCAGCAAAGAATTCCTAAGTAGGGTACTTACTCTTAGAAGACTTTTGCAGA
Source organism: Protopterus annectens (assembly GCF_019279795.1). Lineage (NCBI taxonomy): Eukaryota > Metazoa > Chordata > Ceratodontiformes > Protopteridae > Protopterus > Protopterus annectens. The sequence continues at coordinate 672,584,816 of NC_056729.1, forward strand.
TAGGAGCTCTGGGTCTGAGGGCAAACTAAGCAACTTTAAATTTTACCACTTAATTGAATATGATTTGGGTTGACTGCACCTTTACTATGGAATGCAGGTGTACATCCTTAAACTAAACATCTGTTAGCCTGTGTGAGAATGTCTATACAGTTCTGGAAGATGGGCTGGGCAGGGTGGATGCCCACCTACAATTAATTCCCATATGTCAAGAACATTACTGTAAAATGGATCCATACAAGGACCATTCATTTTTACTGCAAAAGTGATCTGTATGCGGAACATCCACTTTTACTTTGTGTAGTTGCAAAAACCCCTGCCTTACTTAGACAAGGAGCCTTCTTTGGGTGTCAGTAATGGGATACAGATCCAACCAACCAAGCATGCTTTACTTAAACTTACAACTTGACAGGAATTCATACAGCTGTTCCAAACATATAGTTCTCTTACTTCATGCAACTGTTTTAACTGTATGTTAATAATGTTACGTTCCATCCACTACCACAGCACTTCCAAAGCACAAAGCAGAGTGTGCAGAAGGTCTAGAAGAGAGACTGCAAGCAACAGGAGAATATAGCATTAGGAAATCAAGACACTGGAGAGAGGTGCTAAATGTGTTCAGTTCTGTATCATTTTCACTTCTACTACCAAAAAGAACACCAGGACAGGGAACCAACATACCAGGGAAGTAAAAAGGAATGGAAAGAAATGGGCAGACAATACAGCAAACAGGAAAAAAAAACAACTTGAGCTTCTGTACAAAGGCTAGATGAGTTGCCTCACTGTCTATTTAGGAGTCCAGGAAAGTAAATAATGTGGGAAGAAATAGCCAGGGAATTGTTATGGCTAGGCTTGTATAGGCCCTAGGGCTGATAGCCTAGTACCAACCTATGAACCTATGAACCCTGGGGTGGGAACTCAAGGATTTGTGGTCTTTCCTTGAGTTCCAGGCTAAAACCAGAGGGCAAAAGAGTGGCTAAGGTAGAGCTGTTGCATGGAACTATGGTGCAAGAGAGAGGAGAGAGAAAGTACAGTTTTGTACCTACCATAAATGTAGATGTCCGATAGGTATGCATCTGCAGTCATAACATATGGGTTGTCCTGCCTCAGGCAGCCCTTTGGTCGGCCGGATTCCAAAGTCTGGGTCTGGCCTCGGCTGATGTCGCACTTTCCCCATCAGAGCGTCTGGGGTATAAAAGCATCAGCCGACGCTATTTTCCTCAGTTTTTCTTGCCCCAGATGCCAGGTGCCCTCTAGGAAGGCTAAATTTGGATAAATGCTGAAAAGTTACAAACTTTTGCAAATTATATACATGTATAAACAAACAAATACACCATAATAGATTCCCCCAGCTAGCTAAAAGAGGGGTAAGAACCCTAGGAATACCACAGAGGGGATGGAGGGAGGGTAATCCTGACTGCAGATGCATACCTATCGGACATCTACATTTATGGTAGGTACAAAACTGTACTATGTCCTTCAAGGATGCATCTGCAGTCATAACATATGGGTAGAATACCATAGCCAGTCTGGGGGAGGAGGTACTAAGAAAGGGATGGTGTAGTTAAGATCCCCTGCAGGACTGCAGTAGCAAACCCTGCTCTGGATCTAGAGTACAAAGGTAGATTGTAATGCTTGACAAATGTATGCACGGAGCTCCAAGTAGCAGCTTCTAAAATGTCCTTGGTAGCCACCCCTCGTAGGAAGGCTGTAGTGTGGCCGTGGCCCTTGTGGAGTGAGGCCTGATGTTTTCAGGAACTGCCTTTCCATGAAAGGAGTAGCAAAATCGAATGCAATTTCCTATCCATTTTGAAATTGTCCGTTTGGAAATTGCTCTTCCTTGCACCCCAGTTGCATATGCTACAAAAAGTTGGTCAGTTTTTCTGCTAGTTTTTGTTCTGTCCAAGTAGTAGCGTAGTTGTCTGTGTATATCCAGGGTGTGCAAAAGTTTTTCCCCTCTATTCTGTGGATTAGGGAAGAAAGTAGGCAAGTGAATAGCTTGGTTCAAGGATACCCTAGATACCACCTTTGGCATAAAAGTAGGATTGGTTCTTAGTGAAACCCTGTCCTGGTGGAAAATAAGAAAAGGCTGCACTGCCATTAATGCTTGTAACTCAGATACTCTTCTTGCTGAAGTGATTGCCAGAAGGAATGCAGTTTTCCAAGATAGAAACTGTAGATCCGCTGATGCTGCTGGTTCAAAAGGAGGAAGTGTCAGTTTCTCCAGCACAAAGTTGAGATCCCAGGCAGGTAGAGGGGGTCTTCTTGGAGGTTTAATATTCTTGATCCCTCTCAGGAATTGTCTGAGGAGAGGGTGCGAGAAGATAGGTGGATCCACATTGTATTCTGCTGAAATTGCTGAAGCATGAATCTTAATGGAAGAATAGGACAGGCCATTGTGGAACAATTCTTCTAAGTATTCTAGGATATTTGTTATGTTTGCCACTGTGACATCTGAGCCTTTTGATGTGCTCCAAATGAGAAATCTCTTCCATTTAGCTGATTATGTCTTCCTTGTGGCAGGCCTGCGAGCCTCCAGGATAATGTCCTTCACCCTCTGAGATAAAACAGTTTGATTGGGATTTAAGGAATTTTCCAGGCAGTTAGCTGCAATGCTTTCAAGTTGGGATGCAGGGTCTTGAAATTGTTCTGCGACAGAAGAAGAGGCCATAGGGGGAGAGGCCATGATTTTGCCTGAGACATGCTTCTCAATAATGGATACCAGTGTTGTCTTGGCCAGTCCGGAGCTATTAGTATCACTCTTGGCTGTTCCTCCCTGATCTTCAGTAGTACCTTGTACATCAATGGGAGAGGTGGGAAGGCATATACTGTTAGGGCTTTCCAGCTGAAGGAGAGAGAGTCCACCCTCCAAGCTTGTGGGTGGTATGTCCTTGAGCAGAATGTCTTCAGTTGATGGTTGAGTGGGGAGGCGAACAGATCTATCTCCGGCATTCCCCATGTCTTTGCTATGGGTTGGAAGATGTCTGGGTGCAGCATCCATTCGTGTGCATCCATGGTAGTTCTGCTTAAGCTGTCCGCCAGTGCATTTTCTTTCCCTGGCACGAATTGGGACTGTAGTTGGATATTGAGATTTAGGCATAGTTCCCACAGATTCATAGCCATCCGGCATAGAGGGTAAGAATGTGTGCCTCCCTGCTTGTTTATGTACCACATGACTGTGGTGTTATCTGTCCTTATTAACAGGTGCCCTTGTTGGAGGAAGGGTTCGAATGCCTCGATTGCATGCTTCACTGCCAGCATTTCCTTTTGGTTTATGTGCATGCTTAGCTGTCCTTGAGGCCATAGGCCTTGGATACATTTGCCCTCCATGTGTGCTCCCCATCCTCGGTCTGAGGCGTCCGTGGTGATGGTCTGCCTTGTTTTTGGTTTGTTGAAAGGCAACCCTCTGTTGGACTGGCAGGCCTGAGCCCACCACAGGAATTCCTTTTGAAGGCATGGAATGATTGGTATCATGGTTTCTAAACTGTGACTGTGTTGAGACCATACACTCCTTAGGTACCATTGTAATTTCCTCATATGCAGCCTGGCATGCGGTATTAGAATTATACAGGATGCCATGTAACCCAGGGCCTGCAGGATTTTCCTTGCAGTAAGCTGAGTTTGCCTTGTCAGAATCATGAAGTAATCTGGAAGTTGTTTTTGTTTTTCTTCTGTGAGAAAAGCCATTTGGGTGGTTGTTACCAGATCTGCACCCAAAAAGGTTATCCTTTGGGATGGTACTAGTCTTGACTTTTGGATGTTGACTGTGTATCCCAAGGTCTGTAGCAGGTGTGTGGCATAGGCCAAGTCCTTTATCAATTTCTTCTTGTTGTCCGCTTGTATTAAGCAGTCGTCCAGGTATGGGTAAATTTGAATTCCCTGTAGTCTCCAATGTGCAATTACTGATGCCAGGCATTTCGTGAATACTCTGGGCGCAGTAGATAAGCCAAAGGGCAATGCTGAGAATTGATAATGCTCTGATCCTGCAAGAAATCTGAGGTGTCTTCTGCAACTTGGTCGAATAGGGACGTGCAGGTATGCCTCCTTGAGATCTAGAGTCACCAGCCAAGACTCCTTGCCCAACATGGGAAGAAGTTGCTGTAGGGTCAGCATTTTGAATTTTGGCACAATGAGATAAGTGTTCAGTGCGGACAGGTCGAGAATAGGCCTCCATTGATTTTCTTTTCTTGGTACAAGGAATAGTCTGGAGTAAAATCCTTGGCCTTGTTCTGAACATGGTACCTTTTCTATAGCTTTCATCTGAAGTAAATTGCTGATTTGTCTTAAAGCCTCTGCCCTCTGATTTGGTGGCAGGTTTGGCATTCCGCTTCTTTTTGGCAAAGTGTGGAAGTGGAACCTGTATCATTTGTCTATTATTTGCAGTGTCCATGCATCCTTTGTAATATAATGCCAGTTTTTTGAGAATAAAGCCAGCTTTCCGCCCAAGGGTGCTTCCAGTTGATCCCTGGTAGGTGGAATCAGAGGTAAGTCATTGAGCCTGTCCTGGTGTAGTGGTTGTTGTTGTTGCTGTTGCACTACTCCTCTGGTTGGCAGGCTGCCACTGATGGCCTCTGTAGAGACCCTTTGATTGACCTCTGCCTCTCTGGGCTCTGTCCGAGTCTGGAAAGGACCAATTCTTAGTAGGCCAGTTTCTGCTGAATCTCGGTGGTTGAACTTGCAGGAAATCTTTAACTGTTTGCACAGATTTTGCCTTTTCTTCAACCTTTTTTAAAATCTCCTGAGCAGAAGAGCCAAATAAATGTTGTTTCTCCATTGGAGCATCCAGGAGTTTAGCTTTGACATGGTCTGGCAAAGATTGTTCCTTCAGCCAGGCATGCCTACGAATAACTGCCCCAGTCATAGCTGATCTAAATGAAGCCTCCAGTGCATCATAGCCACATTTTAAGAAATGATTACTAACCTGTTGTGAGTTGTGAACCAAATCCTGAAGGGATTTACGGTCTAGGGGTTCAGGAGAAGAAAGTTTTTTATTCAGTTCATCTAACAAATATTCTTGGTACTGTATCATATGAAATTGACAATTTAATGCCCTGACAGAAAGAGTTGCAGAAGTATACACCTTCTTTCCCCATCTCTCTAAAGCTCTAGACTCTCTTTCAGAGGGTAGAGGATTTTTGGCAGTAGCGGCCGCAACCCCTTTAGGGCCCTGAGAGGTAGTTTCTGGGTCTGCAGAATGGGCTTTATACAGATGGAAATGAGAATCCGGGACCCTGTAGTATCTGTCAGGTTTGGCAGGGGCCGGAGGAAGAGTATCAGGGGCTGTACTGACATTACTGTACACATCATCAATTACATTCAGAACAGGAGGTATAGCTAAGGGCCTATGCTGAGGCAAATGCAAAAAGGTCCTTAATCTTTTTCTAGAATCAGAGAAATCCTGACCTTGCCATTGAAAATGCTCTCTCATGGAGTGTAGAGTCTCACCAAAGGAAAACTCTTCAGGAGGGGAGGCCGAAGGGATAGATTCCTCAGCATCTGAATCCTCATAAGGTGAGTAAGCCCCTTCCTGGTGGTCTGACAACTCAGATCCATCCGTGGAATCATCTGAGGAGTGTGGGTCAGAGGGGTCAGTCCTGGGCCTTTTGTCTGGAGGAGGTTGAGAGGCCCTGTCTGGGTGAGGTTGTGAACCCCTAATTAAGGAAAAAAGGTCCTCAGCAAGGCTGAGGATCTGTGAACTAGAAGAAGGCCTCTGGGAGGTAGATTTGGCAGGCAAAGCTTTAGAAAGTTTGGCAGCTTTAGCCCTAGAAAAGGCCTTAATGGACATGGAAGCAGGGGGCCTAGCTGCCCCACGTGCAGGAGTAGAAATGTCCAAAGGTATGGTATCGGACATGTCCTGAACACTGATTTCGGTAGGAAGTTCTGAAGCCGACTCAGCTGGGGCCTGCGTGGTCGGAAGTATGGTTTCGGAAGAAGGAATCTCCGAGGACTCTGTTTCTGCCGAAACAGAGGCACTCGCGGTAGGCCTAGTCATGGTTTCAGCCGAAACCGCGGGCCGCGAGAGTCGGTCCTTTTCCTTGCGTTTTTTGACCATATGCGAAGTCGGAGTCTCCGACGGCATTTTATAAGCAAAAGCGGCTCCAAAAAAATTCCTCTGCAAACACCGACCGACGTCTAAGAGTTCGTCGGTTGAAGGAAGCACAGGCTAAACAGGCCGATACGTCGTGATCTGGGCCTAAGCAAGGAAGGCAGTAGGAATGGAAATCCTTATGAGGTATTTGTTTCCCCACAAGTTAAACAATTATTTACTTTGTCTGACATCGGCTGAGGCAAGAAAGAGTCCCCAACGGGGTACTTAGCTTTTTTTGAAGTCTTTGATAGCTGAATTCACTGGATCTGACCGACCGGCACTTGCGAACAGCTTCTGCTTCGGGCACCGCGCGGCAAGAAAGACCGAGGAAAATGGCGTCGGCTGATGCTTTTATACCCCAGACGCTCTGACGTCGGGGAAAGTGCGACATCAGCCGAGGCCAGACCCAGACTTTGGAATCCGGCCGACCGAAGGGCTGCCTGAGGCAGGACAACCCATATGTTATGACTGCAGATGCATCCTTGAAGGACATCACGTACACATAAGGAGAGTTTCATTCCTGGAGGAGTAAGGGAAGGAATTTTAGAGGAAGAGCTTGATCAAATTCCTAGATTCCAACAGCCTTGTGACTGGACAGCAGCATAACTTTACAAAATATAATTAATGCCATAACAGTTGTACACAATTCTCTAACTGGGTTCCTGGGTAAAGCAGACCGGGAACATTCCAACTTTGGACTTCAGCAAGGTCTTTGATACTGTGCCATACAGGATGCTGGTGGAGAAGCTTAAGCACAGAGGGTGGTATTCAAATAACGGTTGGCAGGGAAATGGATGAAAGGTTGCAAAAATATATTAAGGTGAAGTTGCATGGCAAAAAGCCAGAACTAGCTGTGTACAGGTTACAGTTGGTTCTGTACTATCTGTATCCAACATTAAACAATGACAGATTTAGCAAAATGGGAGTGCGTCTGCTTCCGGGCAGCATGACAGTTGGTTATATTCGAGGATATACATTAGACAGAATTGTAGCTTGTAAAATTACTTAGTATAGCCAAACAGGGTGAAGGAACGTATGCCTGTGTATATATACAGCAAATAACTACAAAGCCATATAACATTTTCTGCTGGCTCTTGGGGGTATTACTCAAATTAGACAGAGTGGGTTTAAAAGTCTGAAGGGGAGGGGGATCAAGAAACAAATATTATCCCAAACTCAGTACAAAAGTGCACCAAGTAATAAAAATCGGAAGAAAGAATTAAGGGCTGCACAGCTTCCAACACTACAGAGGAAGACAGTAAGGCTACTCCCAACAGCAATGTACACAGTTCCAAAAGCCTTAGAATAAGAAAAAAGTTATTAACTTGAGGATGGTATAACAAGAGGAATACCAAAACAGTAAGGGGCATGGGAGGAGAGGAAGTATGAAAGCAGTTATTGGCAAGGAGCATGTACACATTTTGGAGAAAGTCTGGTGACATGGATTTAATGTACAGACTAAGGGAAGATGCAGTTCAGAAGGAAAGAGTGGGATACATGTGAACACTTAGAAGCTGAACAATTAAGTCAAAGATAAAGAAGAGCTTTTTTTGTCAAAACATTTCAGCTTTAGTATTACATACATTTAACTATTTGTTCCAGCTGAATTTTAACATCCTGCAAGAGTACAGCAGTAATCGTTACACACACCTGGACGTCATATCCTGCAGCTGACAAAATGCATACTAAATTTAGTAGCTAACATTCCTCTCCTCCCAAGGCTTCATATGATAAGTCTGGTAGAATGGTTACAAATGTAGTGGACTTAACTGACTCGTGTCTAAAATGAAATGCACTGTTACCAATAACAGCATAAGCTTAAATGTCAAATAACAACTGTTAAATGGAAAACTACTACTCAAATTTTACTCTAAAATGATGGATACTTAATAGTAATTTTATAAATAGGAAATCAGGAGTGAGCATGAGGATCTCAAACTCGGAAAATATTACACTATATGCTCACGATGAAGTCAAGATACTGACACCAGTACATGCAGTCTTCTCTTCTAATGTTCTACACAATCCATGTTATTTACGACAGTATTTCTAGTGCCCGAAAAAAACAGTGGAGCCAGCAAACCGTGACCAAAGTAAAGATGTTTATTTAGGCGAACATAAAACAAAAAATGGAGCAAGCAGACTGGTTTTGGCTGTCTAATCCAGCCTTCTTCAGTGCATTAAATCAACAAAGCATACAAGTACACATTTAAAGTATAGCCCCACCTGAAATTACCTGAGGTAAATTACACCATTCATTAAAAATATTCATTCAACCCTGGAGAAAACAAGGCACCTAATCTGATAATCGATTTTTTCTCCATATTGTTTAATAGTTGATGCCATCCTGATTTATTTTTGTTTCCCTGCATTCTATCAATAACTGTAAATTTAAACGTGGCTTTTGGGTGTTTCTGTGTATGTTTGTATAAAGTACTTGTTGTTTTTTTAATTCTAATGTCACTTAGATGTTCTGATATCCTGAATTTGACACATCTGGATGTTTGTCCCATATAGAAGGCTGAACAGCTACAAGAAGCCATCTAAATAACCAATTCAGACTGACAATTGGCAAAAAACTTTATAGAGAACACTTGTCCAGTGTTTTTGCTAGTGAATTCTTTGGTCTTCAACATGATTTTACAGTGGGTACAATGTCCGCATGGAAAACAGCCCTGCAAGGGCCCACCTTCCAGTGTTATTTGTATAGTGCTATTATCAAATATATTCCCTTGTTTGTAATGATTCATGAATGAACCAATGTTCTTGCCTCTCCTAAAAGAAAAGTGGCATGTGTCATCCACAAGCGCATTAAGCTTGGTATCAGCCAATAGAATATTCCAATGACTGCGGACACTGTTGATAAGTACATCCGTGCTCCTGCCATAGGTGGTTACTAATCTGATTTGGGAATTGTTACTTGTGGTTTTATCCCTGTATTGGAATAGACTTTCTCTATCCTGATTGGCAGCCCAACATCTGCCTTGAGCGATTTTCCCTTTCTTTTAAGCCCTATCATCAAATCTTCTAACCAAATCTGACTCATATGTATGGTAAGTCTCAGCATCAGAACAAATCCGCTTCAGGCGTAAAAATTGTGACTTTGGAATGTTTCTGCATATATGAGGAGGATGAAAGCTGATGGCATGAAGCAAGGAGTTGTACTGGGGGTGTTTACGACAGACCTCAGATGTGATTTTGTTGGTGGTATATGCAATCGTAAACTGAATACCCAATTTGTTCTCATTCAAATATGTAACAAACTCCTTGAGATATACAATATCACATAAATTATCTGTTCCTTGATGTAGGCCATAAAGAGATCGGCATATATTGGAGCGAACGAGGCCCCCATTGCAGTACCTTTGATTTGTAAATAACGGTTATTCTCGTAATATAGAACATTTTTGGTCAATACATGCTCCGCCAAGCAGAGCAAAAATATATTGAAGCCAGGTGAATATTGGGCCTGATTTGTTTAAACATTTATCGTGTCTCGATGTGCTTATACAATATTTTCCACCCTTATTACAGGTGTCATTTTGTTTCACAGTAAATGTGTGGAATAGATGAGGAAGCCAAGCGGCACTTATTTACAGCTCTTTGGTGGCATTCTGGTTTTAGTATAAACAGTTGACCCGGGAAATAATTGCAGGGTCTAGCTGAGGATGTCATGCTGTTTTTAATTACAGGGACTTGGCGGCAATCTGTATAGTGGATACGGGGATCTAAGCCTTTGACTTTCCCAATCATTCACGGTTTGTTGACTGAGTCTTAGGGATACTACCATTCATTAATGCACTTGTTTGTGGATGCGAGGTACAATTGAGAAGATCGGATAGTATTGAAATATATACTCTGTTTGGATATTTCATTTTTCAGGGTAATATTTGTTGCACTCGCAGACAATATTGGGTCAGATTTGTTTAAACACTCAACATGTCTCGATGTGCTCAAACAATAATTCTCGCCATTTTGGTTTTACAGGAAAGGTGTAGAAATATATGAGAAAGCCAAACAGCACTTAATCACAGGTCTTTGGGGCCTTTTGCTGGCATTAATAAAAACAGTTGACCCGGGAAATAATTGCAGGGTCCATTTGAGGATACCAGGCAATATCTAATTACATGTACCTTGTACAGTGGATACGGGGAAAAAAGCCTTTGACTTTCTTATAGATTCACTGTGTGTTGACTGGGTTTCAGGGATACTATCTTAACTAGACCACTTAATACACTCCTTATTCTCTTGTTGTAGCTGGACATACATGCATAAATAGAATCATTATCAAGGTACTGGGATTTCTGTTCAGTGTCGAGGCCTATCTGACCTAATCTAACAATAGTATTCACAAACTGTCTTGGTAACCCTCACAGATTATCTAATAATCGAACAAAGAAATTGTTTATGCTTTTAGGCAACTAATTTCACTTATGTGACATTTAGGATTCTTATTAGTTTTAACAAACAGATGTTATATGGTGTCCTATCAATATTTCGGTAACAAACATATATATTAGATTCTGGATATTCTTGTATGATATTGGGTGGCACTTCTGGAACCAAATTGGATAATATTTATATAACTTGGCACTGCAGGATTGTCTTTATTATTGCAGGGGCTACTATTCTATTTATATATATATATATTTTATGGTCTTGAGGATCTAGCGTGGACATAGCACTGCATTTATTTATAGAGGGAAACAACCCTGTGTAGGAGCTATTGTTCACAATTCTGAATATTATTTTGGACTATATATTACAGCAGGGGCTAATATTGTCCTCAGTGTTTATACTATATAGTGAAGTGCTGAAAATATACTGTGTATTGACTGAGGGCTTAGCACTGGCTGTTCAGAATTTTATTTCGGTACCAGAGGGTGTCAGGCTGGTACCTCGGCACTATAAAAAATCGACTGCCAATCGTTAGCAGACTGGAGTTCCGCTGTGGCGACCCCTAACCAGGAAAAGCCGAAAGAAAAACAACAACCAGAGATTCCTTTGAACTATTACTGCTTGCCACTCCTTATCACATACAAGTCAACTGGAACAATATATTTAAAAAAAATGTATAATAATTATTTATTGGTCCAGTCTATAATGTAACTTACAGATTTATTGAAAGGCCTATCATCTAATAAAGATGATCTGGCGGTTTTTGGTCTTTCCAATCAGGGTGAACATAATGGCAATGAAGGCACCTTGACAACAAATAGAAGAGAGGTTGCATTTCATAAATTGAACAAAAGTATGAGGACATTGCGGGCCAATGTGTGGCATGCTAAACTTTTTAAGGCTTATATAGCAAAAGATACATCACCTAGAGGCCTTAGAGTCCGCACACAACCTCTAGTCCCTGATGCGGACTCTATCTTGCTAGAACAATGGGCTGCAGCCCAGCATAACACATCAATGGAATTTGTTAGGATTTTGCCCTCTTATTATGATAAGATAATTAATAAGAATATTTCAGAAATCACAGATATGTGTATAGAAATTGTCAAATTTGAAAGGCAGGAGGGTTACCAAAACAAGTTGAAGAAACTAGGTCAAGATCTCAACCTTAGAGCAAACACTTAAAGAAAAGAAAATGAGGAAGTTCCAACGAGATCTCACCGATTATGAGGATGGGCATCCCTTTTCGACTAATAAACATGTTAGATAAGACCCATCCAATAGGAAGGTAGTGAAAAGAAAAAGACCCTGTTCTATCCTCAAGAAATCCAATACATCCAGTTGTGATGAATCCTCCTCGGCCTTGCAGCCCAGTATACAACACGCCTCCGATTCACCAGTATCTAAAAGGAAGAATTCCTCCACCCCTTTAGGGTTAAGCAAAAGCGGGGGGGGGGGAGCACAGGGGTAGACAGCATGGAAGAGTTGTTGAGGCTTATAGTACAGAAGTAAATGTGTTAAACATATCATCCACTGAACTGTCTCCCACACATGTAAAAGTATTGAATAAAGGTCTTAATTTCATACCTGGTTTCTTTGTTCCTGAAGACACATTTGCTAAAGATGGCTCTGATTTTTGTAGACTACTTAACCTTAAACTATTTTTTCAGATAGCACCTGACTCAGAACCAAATTCAAGTTTCAGATATCACAAATCAAAAACTTTGTTCCACCCATGCATCCGAATGTGTCTATGTTTTACAACTCCATTCTCAAAGATCTACATTTTAATTTCAGGGAAACTCGTGCAAGACATAATCTGTCCAAGAATGAAATGGACATTATACATGAATTGGCAGCTAACAGGGAACTGGTAATATTGTCAGCAGACAAAGGCGGTGCAATAGTGGCACAGGACTGGTCTTGATGCAATTCTGAAGCTATGAGAACTGTCAGACAATCGGTATTATACACATATGGTATTGGATCCTACATCTGGTTTCAAGAGACAAATACAGGACTTCTTGCATTCTGCCAGGGAGGAGGGGATTAGAAAGTACAGTTTTGTACCTACCATAAATGTAGATGTTCGAGTGCTAATACAGCTGCAGTAATCACATATGGGTTCTCTGCCGTCAGGCGGTCCCTCGGTCGGCCAAATTCCAAAGTCTAGGTCCGGTGTCGGTTGTTGTCGCTTTCTTTCCTGACGTCAGTGCGACAGGGGTATATAAGACACAGCTGACACCATATTCTTCAGTCTTTTCTTGCCCCAGATGTCAGGTGCCCCCAGAAGGAAGGCAATACATAAATTATATATAAAAATATATTCAAGCAATGCAATGTAATAAAAAAACAGTAGTTGCAAGCAAATACACCATAGGAGGATAACCCAAATTAGGTTGTATGAGGAGGTGTTAGCCACTAGTCCTTTACCAAGAGGGGAAGGAGGGAGGGAAACCTGTACTGCAGCTGTATTAGCACTCGAACATCTACATTTATGGTAGGTACAAAACTGTACTATGTTCATCGTGCATACAGCTGCAGTAATCACATATGGGTAGAATCCCAAAGCTACGCACAGGGTGGTAGGCACTAGGTGGAACTGGGATGAGCCAGAATGCCCTGCAACACAGCAGTGGCAAAGCCTGCTCTAGTTTTGGAATATAAAGGCAGGTGGTAGTGTTTTGTGAAGGTATGCACAGAACTCCAAGTGGCTGCCTCCAAAATATCTTTGGTAGGAACTCCTCTGAGGAAGGCTGTAGAGGTAGCTGTGGCCCTGGTGGAGTGGGATCCGTTGCCTGTAGGGACGGATTTCCCATGATAGGAGTAACAAAATCGTATGCAGTGGCCTATCCATTTTGAAATTGTCTGTTTGGTAACAGGCTTCCCTTGAGCTCCTACAGCATAGGACACAAAGAGTTGTTCTGATTTCCTGAAAGGCTTTGTTCTGTCCAAATAATAACGTAGCTGTCTATGGATGTCTAAGGAATGCAGCAGCCTTTCCCCTTTGTTTTGAGGATTGGGGTAAAAGGTAGGTAAGTGTATGGCTTGATTCAAAGCTACCCTGGATACCACTTTAGGCATAAATGACGGATTGGTTCGAAGGGAAACCCTGTCCTGATGGAAGATGAGAAAGGGCTGCACAGCCATGAGGGCTTGTAGCTCCGAAACCCTACGAGCTGAGGTAATGGCCAGAAGGAAAGCTGTTTTCCAGGACAAATATTGCAAATCTGTTGAGGCAGCTGGTTCAAAGGGAGGCAATGTTAATTTTTCTAGAATGTAATTAAGATCCCAGGCTGGCACTGGTTGTTTCCTTGGTGGTCTTATATTCTTAGCCCCTCTGAGGAAATGTTTTAAAAGTGGGTGAGAGAATAACGGTGGATCCGTGTTGAATTCTGCAGAAATGGCTGAGGCATGGATTTTTATGGAGGAAAATGAAAGCCCACTGTTCAGCAGCTCAGCTAGATACTGTAATACCTGAGGCAAATTTAGTTTTCTAGGATCCTGGCCTTTTTTCTCATTCCAGGCGCAAAACCGTTTCCATTTTGTGGAGTAGGCCTTTCTAGTAGATGGCCTTCTGGCCTCCAGAATGACGTCCTGCATCTCTTTGGGGAGTAGGATCTGTTGTGGTGTTAAGGAATTTTCCATGCAGCGAGATTGAGTGTTTTCAGCTGACTGTGAAGAGTTTTGTAGCTGTGCTGAGTCAGCAGAAGAGGCATTAGAGGTAGAAGCCAGAGAGGAGTATGTGTTAGGCTCCTCAGGAGTGGGTACCAGTGCTGTCTTGGCCAGTCTGGAGAAATCAGTATCATCTTCGGTCTGTCTGCTCTTGCTTTCAAGAGCACCTTGGGCAGAAGAGGCAGAGGTGGGAAAGCGTACACTGTCCATGCTGTCCAACTGAATGAAAGGGCGTCCACTCTCCAGGCCTTTGGATGGAAGGTCCTTGAACAAAACTTTTCCAATTGATGATTCCTGTGGGAGGCGAAGAGATCTATGTCTGGCCTTCCCCACGCCTGGATTTATCTTTGTAAACACCTGAGGATGCAACTTCCATTCGTGCAGATCTGTCATATTTCTGCTTAGACTGTCTGCCAGCGTGTTTTCCAAACCTGGCAAGTACTGTGCTTGAAGTTCGATTTGCCATTCCAGAGCCAAGTTCCAAAGTGTCATGGCTAGTCTGCACAGGGGGGTATGAATGTGTTCCTCCTTGTTTGTTTATGTACCACATTACTGTGGTGTTGTCTGTTCTTATCAATAATTGTCCTGGATGCAGGAGGTCCTTGAATTCTGTAATTGCATTTATCACTGCTAGCATTTCTTTTTGGTTGATGTGAAGGTGCTTTTCCTTTTGGGACCATTTGCCCTGAATGCACCTGTCTGTCATGTGCTCCCCCCAGGCGTAATCTGAGGCATCTGTTGTGATGACTTGATTTGCTTGAGGCTTGCAGAATGGGAGACCTGTGTTTGTTTGACATGCTTGGGTCCACCATAGAAATTCCTATTGCAAACATGGAATTATTGGTATTATTGTTTCCAAATTGTGGCTGTGCTGAGACCATAGGTTTTTTAGGTACCATTGAAGTTTTCTCATATGCAACTTTGCACATGGGATTAAAAGAATGCAAGATGCCATGAAGCCCAGAGCCTGCAGGATTTTCCTTGCAGTAAGCCTGGTACAATTTGCTAGTATTTTGAAGTACTGAGTTAGTTGCCCCTGTTTTTCTGGCGTAAGGTAGGCCATCTGGGTGTTTGTGTCCAAGTTGGCACCCAGGAAAGTTATTTTCTGAGATGGTGTTAGCCTGGATTTCTCTTTGTTGATTGTGTACCCCAGAGAATTCAGTAACCGTATTGCATAAGCCAGATATTCCAGAAGTTTGTGCTTGCTGTCCGCTTGGATCAGGCAGTCGTCCAAATAAGGGTAAATTTGTATCCCTTGAAGTCTGCAGTAGGCGATTACTGATGCCAGGCATTTCGTGAATACTCTGGGTGCAGTAGATAAGCCAAAGGGCAATGCAGAGAATTGATAGTGGATTGAACCTGCAAGAAATCTGAGGTATCTTCTGCAGCTTTGTCTGACTGGGACATGCAGGTAGCCTCCTTGAGGTCCAATGTTACCAGCCAAAACCCCTTGCCCAGCATGGGAAGAAGCTGCTGTAATGTGAGCATCTTGAATTTTGGAAATGTATTTAGGATGGATAAGTCCAAAATGGGTCTCCAGTCGGTTCCTTTCCTTGGTACCAGAAATAGTCTGGAATAAAAACCTTGACCTTGTTCGTGAGTAGGTACCTCTTGAATAGCTTTCATGTCCATGAGTTTTGAAATTTGTATTTGTGCCTCTGCCCTTTGATTGTGTGGCAGGTTTGGCATGCCTCTCATTTTTGGAAGAGTATGAAAATGAAATCTGTAGCCTCTGTTTATAATGTCCAGGATCCATTTGTCTGTTGTGATAATATGCCAATTTCTTGTAAATAATGCCAGCTTTCCTCCCAAGGGAGCTGCCAGCTGAAACTTGCTTGGCATGAAAAAGAGGAAGTCATTGGGTTTGTTTTCTGTATTGTTGTGCACTGTCTTCGCCACCTCTTGGTGCTGGAGTTTGCCATTGTCTGCCTCTATATGATCCTTGAGATTGTCCTCTGCCCCTTGTGCGCCTGTATCTACCTCTTTGGGGCTTGTCCGTGGCTGGAAAGGACCAGTTTTTAGAAGACCAATTTCTGCTAAAACGGGGTGGTTGTACCTGTAGAAAAGCCTTGACAGTTTGCATAGATTTAGCTTTTTCTTCCATTTTCCGTAGTATCTCCTCAGCATTAGTACCAAATAGTACATCCTTTTGTAAAGGAGCATCTAGTAGTTTAGCTTTAACATGATCAGGCAAGCTTTGTTCCCTAAGCCAAGCATGTCTACGAATGACTGATCCTGTAACAGCAGCTCTACTTGAGGCCTCTAAGGCATCATAGCCACATTGTAAGGTGTGTTTACCCACTTGTTCTGCACTATGCATCATATCCTGCAATTCCTTCAAATCTGGTTGTTCAGGTTGAGACATTTTATTTCTTGAGATAACAGAAACTGCTGGTATTTAAGCATATGGAACTGACAATTTAAGGCCCTCATGGCTAGGGTGGCCGAGGTGTATACCTTTTCCCCCCACCTTTCTAAGGATCTAGATTCTCTTTCAGAAGGTAGTGGATTCTTGGCAATAGAGGCCTTCATTCCCTTGGGGCCTTGAGAAATGGTTTCAGGGTCAGCATTATGGCTTTTGAAAAGAAATTGGTGAGAGTTAGGAACTCTGTAGTACCTATCAGGTTTGACTGGGGCAGGAGGCAGGGAATCCGGATTGAGACAAGCCTCCGAATAAACATCAAGTATGTCCAAGACAGGAGGTATAGCCAGTGGTCTGTGTTGAGGTAACAAAAGAAATTCCCTAAGCCTTTTCTCGGAATCAGAAAAGTCTTGGCCTTCCCAATGGAAGTGCTCCCTCAAGGTGTGCAAGGTTTCCCCAAAAGAGAAATCCTCTGGGGGAGATACAGAAGGAATGGACTGTTCTGCATCCGAATCTTCATAAGGGGAGTACGAGTGCTCCGCTACATCAGAATGTTCTGAGGAAATGGAGCCCTGTTCAGAAGAGGCAGAATCTTCCTCCACTCTGGGTCTCTTGTCTGGAGGGGGCTGGGGAACCCCTGCTAAAGGTAATTAAATCCTCAGCCATTTTAAGCATCTGCTTTTTAGGCATGGAGCCTGGGGATGGGCCCTGAGCAACAGGCCTCTTGGGATGCATGGCTGATTTGGACTTAGTAAAGGCCTTAATGGAAAAGGGAGAGGAGGGCCTAAAGACACCCTGGGTGGAAGTGGACCTGTCCACATTTGGAGACAACACTCACGGTGGCTTCGGTGGTTGTAGTCTGAGTAAGGGCCGAGGCACCTGCGGTCTCGGGTACAGAAGACACCGCCAAAGAAGTGTCGTCAGTAGTCAGGGACTGCAAAGGCGTCTCGCTGAGAACCAGACCACGTGCAGCCGGTTTTGGCGTGGTGTCGGTGGAGACCGCGGACCTTGCGTGTCGGTCCTTGTCCTTGCGTTTTTTGGACAAAACGGTAGTCGGAGTCTCCGACGACATTTTATAATCAAAGGCTTTACCAAAATAATGTTGGGCGAACTCCGCCCGACGCTTAATAGTGCGTTTATTGAAAGTAGCACAAAAGCGACAGTCCGAGACGTCGTGGTCTGGGCCTAAACAAGGTATGCAGAGGGAATGGAAATCCTTATGTGGTATTTGCTTCCCACAAGAAATACAATTGTTAACTTTGTCTGACATCGGTCTGAGGCAAGAAAAGTTTCCCCAACGGGGTACTTCGCTTTAAAGAAGACTTCGGTTTCCAATTTTTCGTAAATTCAGGAGCTGGCCGACCGGCACTTGCGAACTGCTTCTGCTTCGGGCACCGCGCGGCAAAAAAGACTGAAGAATATGGTGTCGGCTGTGTCTTATATACCCCTGTCGCACTGACATCAGGAAAGAAAGCGACAACAACCGACGCCGGACCTAGACTTTGGAATTCGGCCGACCGAGGGACCGCCTGACGGCAGAGAACCCATATGTGATTACTGCAGCTGTATGCACGATGAACATCAGACAATAATGTTTACCATCTTACAGTTCTTGACCCTTGTAGTCAATACATAGATTTCTTACCTAAAATTCACAAAAATTTACAAAACCCTCCTGACAGACCTATTGTCTCAGGCAAAGGTTCCATTACCGAACCACTACCACAGTTCTTGACATTACATCTCAAACCATTGCTTAAATGTGTCACAGCTAGAATACAAGATACCACGGAGTTTCTACGAGTTATATCAGACATGCAGTTGGAAGCAGGGTGGTACATGTGCACTTTGGATGTTTCTCCATTATATACAAACATTCCCCACTCGGCAGGTCTGGAGGCCTTGGAGCATTGGTTATCCAAGTCCGAACTATATCCACCTGGCTTCAAAACATTTTTGCTCTGCTTGGCAGAGCATTTATTAACCAAAAATGTTAGTTATTACGAGAATAACTGTTATTTACAGATCAAAGGTATCGCAATGGGGGCCTCGTTCGCTCCAATATATGCCAATCTCTTTATGGCCTGCATCGAGGAACAGATCATTTATGACTGAACCCACAATATATATATTGATGAGATCGACATATGGAGGAGATATGTGGATTGCTGGTCGGTATGGAGGTCTGATATTGTATATCTCAAGGAGTTTGTTACATATTTGAATGAAAACAAATGGGGTATTCAGTTTACGATTACATATGATACCGACAAAATCACCTTTTTGGATGTATTAGTAATCAAGAATGCAACCAATACATTGATATCAGAGGTCTATCAAACACCCCCTAGTATAACTCCTTGCTTCATGCCACCAGCTTTCATCCTCCTCATATATGCAGAAACATTCCAAAGTCACAATTTTTACACCTGAAGCGGATTTGTTCTGATGCTTAGACTTACCATACAGGAGTCAGATTTGGTTAGAAGATTTGAAGATAGGGGTTACAAGAAAGGGGGCATCGCTCAAGGCAGATTTTGGGCTGCCAATCAGGATAGAGAAAGTCTACTCCAATACAGGGATAAAACCCCAAGTAACAATTCCCAAATCAGATTAGTAACCACCTATGGCAGGAACACAGATGTACTTATCAACAGTGTCCGCAGACATTGGAATATTCTATTGGCTGATACCAAGCTTAGTGCACTTGTGGATGGTACATGCCACTTTTCTTTCAGGAGAGGCAAGAACATTGGTTTGTTCATGAATCATTACAAACAAGGGAATAGATTTGATAATAGCACTACACAAATAACACTGGAAAGTGGGCCCTTGCAGGGGCTGTCTTCCATGTGGACATTGTACCCACAGCAAAAGCATGTTGAAGACCAAAGAATTCACTAGCAAAACCACTGGACAAGTGTCCTCTATAAAGTTTTTTGCCAACTGTCAGTCTGAATGGGTTATTTACATGGCTTCTTGTAGCTGTTCAGCCTTCTATGTGGGACAAACATCCAGATGTGTCAAATTCAGAATATCAGAACATCTAAGTGACATTAGAATTAAAAAAACAACAAGTGCTTTATACATACACAAACACCCAAAAGTCACATTTAGATTTACAGTTATTGACAATACAGGGAAACAAAAATAACAAATCAGGATGGCATCAACTATTAAACAATATGGAGAAAAAATGGATTATCAAATTAGGTGCCTTGTTTTCTCCAGGGTTGAATGAATATTTTTAATGAATGGTGTAATTTACCTCGGGTAACTTCAGGTGGGGCTATACTATAAATATGTGCTTGTATGCTTTGTTGATTTAATGCACTGAAGAAGGCTGGATTAGACAGCAGAAACCAGTCTGCTTGCTCCATTTTTTGTTTTATGTTCTCCTAAATAAACATCTTTACTTTGGTCACTGTTTGCTGGCTCCACTGTTTTTTTGGTTGCTATTGGGTTTGGAGCCGTGCAACTACCATACCTGCAGGGACCTGCTCCTTTTAGTATTTCTAGTGCACCATCAACTAAAATACTCCAAAAGGAAGCCTGAAAGCAAACTGATATCAGCTTTTCAGAAAACTGCTGACATTCCTTTAGATAGTGACCAAACCAATCTTTGACAAATGTCAAAATGCTGCAAGATGGTCACACACGGTACTTATTTTGAATCCATATGCAGTTCTCTAATGTCTTTGCACCACTCAAAGTTCCTAGGCCAACATCTGAAGTACAATGGACAAGTAGCAGTACAAGTACAACTGTGTAAGGAACTGTAACAGTACGCCTGAACAAAATCACTGCTGAATCACAGTAGGGATCTCTGGTGCAGAAAGAGGCCTGCTGTCCTACCAGACTACCAGATTTTTGCACCCTTCTCTTCTCCAGTTGGGTTGACATCAGCATGCGCAGTATAAAAGTTGCATCAACTCGCACCATCTTCAGTTCTTTCTTGAATGAGTAGGTTAAGGCAAAGGCCTTCTTTACTGAGCCCCCCTGGGCTGCATTCCTAGGACTACAGGGAGAGCGCTCCATAACTAGGCCTCCTCAGTCTGCAAAGAAAACCAGTGAAACTGGTCCTCCCACAGCCATTTGTCATATGTGAAGACCAGAGTTTCTCTCAGTACTATACATGGGACAAAACCAAGTATAGGGAGGAAATAGCACTTGGATGCCAAACCAGAAATGATGGGATGGAGGGAGAGAAATCATACTGCAACAGTGAACCTACATGAATACCTACTATTATTATTGTAAGCTCCTTATGCAACTGTATTATGTTTTTAAGATGGATCACCCCTGCAGTGATCATCACTATAGGGATGATTCCCAAAGCTTATTTTGTATGTGGGAGATTGGCTAGTGTGCAGGTGTAGGCAACAATGACTTGCACTAATGCAGAGGCAAACCAGCTTTGTCCCCATCAGGATGTCCAGAAGGTAATATTTAGACAAGGTGCATAGTGAGGACCAGGTGGCTGTCTCCAACATAGCTTGAATACCTAAATGCAGTACCGGCCACTCTGCAATGTCTTACCATCAGCAGTATAACAAAAATGTAATGAACTTACGTTCTTGGATTTATGCAGGCAACATCTCAATACTTTTGAATAGCCAAGGACTGTACTAGTTCTTTGCCCTTGTTTTAGGCTTATGAAAGCACACTGGCAACCGATAGCTTCAGTATCTGGTCTGTGAGTACCACTGGGCAAAGGAGGAGGTCTGGTAAGTGGACTTGCCTTGTCTCTTCTCTGTAGAACATTAGGAAGGTCCTCTTTGTGCATTAAGGTGTGTAGTTCAGAAATTCACCTACTAGAGGCAGCTGCAAGTAACAGGGCCATTCTTTAGGTCAGGAACTTGAGGGGCACATTGGCAGCCAATTTAAAAGTATGCTGTGCTAGTTCTCTAGGACAAAGTTCAAATCCCACAGTGGTGTCAACTCTGTCCAGGGCAGTCACAGATGTAAAACCCCTTTGAGAAATTATTTAACTGGAGTCAATGATTCTGGGGAGGGTGCCATAAGAAGGCTGGCTGATATAACCCACAGTGTACCTTCACTAACTCAAATAGGTTCATAGGTGGGTACTAGGCTATCTGCCCGAAGGCATTTATAAGCCTAGCCAAAATGTGCTGGCTTTCACCACCCCCCTTAGATTAGATATGCTAGCACTACATCCAATGGGCTAGCCAGACTCACTGCAGAATTGTAAATATTTCTGCTGTCTTGGGATCTTGATCTCTCCTTAGTCAATCATCAGAAGAAAAACATCTTCCACCTGGCTAAGAAAGATGTCCTGGCTCTCACCTTCTTAGATTTTCTCACAATCTTCAGCGTGACCTCTGACAAGTAGTGACTAAATGGCAACAACTCTATATTGCCCATGCTTGTCAGTCTGAGTGCCCAAAAGTTTGGGTGCACCAATGATCCCTCGAGTCAGATAAAGAGGTTCAGATGCTGAGGGAGAGGAAACAGTTATTTCCTTGCCATTTCCACCAGGAGTGAGAATCAATGTTGCCTCAGCCAAAATGATGCCTCTCTTTTCTACTATATCACCTGGGGAGCAAAAGGATGGAAGGGAATTCCAAGTGCTGGAGAAAAAGTGTCACCTTCCCAGGCCTCATTGTGTGGTGCTCTGGAGTAGAGTTTCTTCAGTTTTCTATTTCTGGTACAGTCCATCTTTGAGTCAGAGCCAATTTGGTGTGATGTTCTGTTCGGATCAGTAGATCTGCTAATGCACTCCACTGAGAAATGGCCTATGAGGTTCTTAGGGTCATGCTTGATTCTAAAATCACTTCCTATGCATGCAATACCAGCCTGCAGAGTGGGTAAGAGTAGTTGACTGCTTGCTTGTGCACTACTATCATTGCTGTGTTGTCTGTTACCAAGTGTAATATTCCTAGTACTCGCATAGGCTTGAATGCCCTAAATGCCGCAATGACAGGCAGTTTCCTTTACAATGTGCCCTTTCAACTTCATCTTGAGAAGCACTCCCCCAAAGAGTCACAGCTCTAGTCCATGCTCCCATTACAGTCCTTGACCAGTCAATGGACCACTTCAAATTCTAGAACTTGCTAGTCAAATGTGAGTTCATCAATCAAGTGGAGCTGAAAGCAGCTTAAACTAGTCTTTCCTCACAGACGCTATTGTTTAACTGCTTATCACTGTGACAATGTTTTGACATACATCTGAAGCTGTGAGGAGGACTTGCCTGCCAGTTTACATACAGAGTCCTAAAGCAGCACAGTCTTTCAAAGTGAGATAGCAAGTCTTTCCACCTTCAGTGATGAGCAGCCTGTTACAGCAAGTTGTTCACAGCTGCCTCAGATCCTTTCCTGAAACAATACAGATAGTATAAGCAATTCCAGTGCAGGTCTTTGCTGATAACACAACTGTCACAAGCTAACTTGGAATACAGTGATAAAGCCCTGACTACAGCCCAAGTGACACAATATTGATTAGTGGTACAGGCACCTGACACAGGTGACGTAATGGGAAGGGAAGGTAAAGCAAAGCCAGACAAGCACTGCCACAACCCTTCGGAAGACAATTAGTGATGCAAATGCCTGGCATGGAGATGTAGGGCGAGTGTTAAGTTCAGCAAGCCATCTCTTGGTGGAAACCATCAGTGCAGGTGTTCAGAAGCTTGCACACTCATGGGAGAAGGCATTGCAGGCCGCCACTGAGAAGCAGATTATATATACACCCTTCCTGGGATGGAAGTCTTTACAAAGGCTTTCAATGCTGGGATGCAAGTGACGGCATAAAAGCACCTTCATGGCTGCCTGAATAATGCCCCCCTCCACCGACAGTTCCTGGCTTTATCCCAGGCAAAAGTTCCAGATAAATGACTGAATGGGTAGTACTGAGTTGGGGAGGGGTTTGAAGGTTGATTTTTGCCTCCCTGTCTACCAAACAGGGAAAAAAAACAGACATGCAAATCTGAACTTTCAGGTACTTACATGGAGCACTATTACATATCTGCCATAACACCACAGCATGAGTCAGCCATTACTGCTGAAGTCCTTGAATGTGGAATTTCTTCTGAAAAAAAATCATATCAAATGGTGGTGAAGCATTTATTACCAAACCAAGAACCCATTTAGGAGGGTTCTTGCAGTTAGCTCAGTTTTCACAAGTAGTAAGCAAGTATACCATATACTGCTTTCATAAATTAACATTAATGGACACTACTACCTCCACTGCAGCAAGGTACTTTGGACAATTTGTTGTAGAAAGATGAAATTTCATTATACAGAACCTAATGCACATTAAAAAAATTGTTACAGCTATAACAAATACCATGTACCATAATACACTAATCCAATGTCCAACATCCAACACAGCAAAAGTCAGTCCTGGGGCTAACCCCATTCAAGATACATGATTCAGACACAACAATGTTATGAATACTGAATAAATCTCAACACAGATGATACCAAAATGGAACTAACAGTTGTGAATAAGGGAAGAAGCATCAATAGGTTCATAGGTGTACACTAGGCCCTTGTAAGCCTAGCTGTGCAACTCAAATGTGACCCACAAATTTGATTTATATAGGTGGTGATTTACTGACTGCCTCTGTCCAGATACATAGGAGCCAGACCAGATGTGCATTTCGAATTATCCATCCACTGGTCCAAGTTGCGCTTAAAAAGGGATAGAAATGAACTCTACTCTACATGGATGGCAAGCCTATTCCAGAGAATGGTAATCTGTGAAACATGTGTGTCTCTTCAACATATCCTATTTATGTTGCAAGTAAAATTTAGGTCTTTAACTCTAGTGGTTTTGATGCTGTTTGTTTTGCAGATGAGCAAAAGGTTAATCAAAACAGGATCGACTGATGCCCTGGATGTTAGACAAAGATCACTTCTCAGACGTCTTTATGATACAGAGTAAAAAGACAGGGATTTTCAGGCAATCAGTATATGAACTGTTTACTCCCTGTATTCTTTTTGTAAGGAACCTTTCTTTGTGGACATTACAGTTGATGCATGTGTCTGGTCATGTGCATACCAAAGTACATACCAAAGGGGCATTATACTCTATAATGGGATTGATGAGGTTTGAATACAGTGGTATGATGACTTCTCTGAATCTAGATGGCATGCCCCTGCTTACAAGTTGAACACAGAAGGATTTTCTTACTACACTGGACACATGTTGGTAGAAGGCTAGGCTACTATGTACATCAGTTTCCAGATCCCTAACTAGTGAATCCACTTTTAAGGGTGTTTTATTGATGATGTAGTTACCAGGGGTGGTAGTCTTCCCAAAACAGACTATAATGCATACATTTTCAGACATGACTTTGGCACCAAGCGTATGTCTGTCAGACCTTCCTGAATGGTGTTCGCATCTGGGGGGGGGGGGATTCAACGACTGCTCCCAATTTGCAATCATCTGTGAACTTGGTCAGCCAAAGGCCTTTGACATTGACTCTGACATCCAAGAAGTAGACACTAAAGAGAAACGAGCCCAGCACAGAGTCCTGGGGGACACCACTGATGATTAGCCTCTTTGTGGATGTAGCCTCACTGACTCTAACCTCCTGGGTCCTAACCAGTGAGTCAGCTAGCTATTGTGTGTGTAATAGAGGGGTTTAGACACATATCCATAAATTTGTTGACAATGCCTGAGTTAGGCATAGTATCAAATGCTTTAGCTAGATCTAGGTAGGCAGTATGCACCATTTTCCCCTCATCCATTACCTTAGTGACCTTTTCAAAGAAGTCCACCAAATTCAGTAAGTATGACCTTCCTTTGGCAAAGCCAGACTGGGATGGATGCAGTGCCTGGAGGTCTCCTACATCCTTTTTTGAGAATTACCATGAAAATTATTTCCATACCACTGCAAATATGACTACTCAAACTAATGGGTCTGTAGTTTCCAGAATATGTTGAAGTTCCTCCCTTATGAAGGGGGATGACCACTGCAGTCCTCCATTCATGTGGCACAAATCCTGCTTTAATACTATAGTTAAATAATGACTTCAGGTGGGCATCTTGGGATGTTATTGGGGCCCACTGAGACTGTGTTCTTGGCTTTAGTAAGTGTAGCCAGTACATGCTCCCTAGTTATAGTTAGAGGGATTAACCGAGGTATTGTTGGGGGTGAGAGGGGTAAAGTTGGAACTGAATTTGTCCACTAAAAGATTCACCATACTTCCAGGCTCATTGAATATGGGACCATTAAAGTACAGTTGTGTACCTACCATAAATGTAGATGTTCGAGTGTATTCACTGTTGCGGTCATTACACTTGGGTTATCCGCCGGCAGGCTACGCGCAGTCGGCCTGAGTTCCAAAGTCTTGGTCCGGCGTCGGTTGCTGTCACCTCTTCTCTGACATCAGTGCGTCAGGGGTATAAAAGATGCAACCGACGCCATTTTCTTCAGTTTTTCTTGCCCCAGATGTTAGGTGCCCCCAGATAGGAAGGCTGGAAAAATAAAATAATGCCAAAACGCATGCATGTACTGATATAAACATTTCTTTCATCTAGTCCCAGCAATGAAAAGGGGGGATGGTGGGTGGGTAACCTGGACTGCAACAGTGAATACACTCGAACATCTACATTTATGGTAGGTACACAACTGTACTATGTTCGTTTTTCACTGTTGCAGTCATTACACTTGGGTAGAATCCCAAAGCTGAGGTTGGGTGGCTGGGTCTAAATTGGATTTGGAGAGGCTATCAGGCCCTGCAGGTCTGCAGTGGCAAAGCCTGCTCTGGATTTAGAGTAGAGAGGCAAGTGGTAGTTCTTGGTGAAAGTGTGCACTCAGCTCCAGATTGCAGCTTCTAAAATGTTTTTGGTTGGTACTCCTCTGAGAAAGGCTGCTGAAGTGGCTGCTGCTCTGGTAGAATGTGGCCTAATGACCTTAGGCACTGATTTGCCATGTTGTGCATAACAGAAGTGGATGCAGTGTCCTATCCATTTAGAAACTGTCTGTTTTGTGATAGGCTTTCCTTGTGATCCTGCAGCATAGGCTACACACAGTTGCTCAGTCTTTCTGAAAGCTTTTGTTTTGTCCAAGAAGAATCGTAGCTGTCTGTGTATATCGAAAGCGTGCAGAAGTCTCTCCCCTTTATTCTGGGGATTTGGGTAGAAAGTGGGTAAATGAATGGTTTGATTCAGGGCCACATTGGAAACTACTGTGGGTTTGTCCTGAGAGAAACCCTGTCCTGGTGAAAAATGATGAAAGGTTCCACAGCCTGCAACTCTGATACTCTTCCTGCTGAAGTTATTGCTAGGAGCAGAGCAGTTTTCCACGATAAGAATTTTATATCAGCTGTGCTGGCTGGTTCAAAAGGGGGCAGTGTGAGTTTTTCTAAAACAAAATTGAGATCCCAAGTTGGAACTGGTGCTCTCCTTGTGGGTCTTATGTTTTTTGCCCCTCTGAGGTACTGTCTTAGTAGAGGATGTGAAAAAATAGGTGGTTCCGTATTGTAATGAGCTGAAATGGCAGAGGCATGGATTTTAATTGATGAGAAAGATAGGCCTTTGTCCAGCATCTCAGTTAGGTATTGTAAAATCTGAGGTATATTTGGAACAAGTGGTTCGAGCCCTTGTGCCTGGTTCCAAGCACAGAATCTCTTTAATTTTTCTGCATAAGATTTCCTAGTGCTGGGCCTCCTGGCTTCTAAAATGACATCCATAACAGCTTTAGAGAGGGGTGCAGGCTGAGTGGCTACATTATCTGCCATGCTGCCAGATTTAAGGTTCTGAGTTGACTGTGCAGAATCTGATTGTTTTGTTGAGTCACAAGATGAGGAATTTGAGGTAAAGGCCAAGCTGGACCCTGAGACAAGCTCTTTAGGATTGGGTACCAGTGCTGGCGTGGTCAGTCTGGGGCAATCAGGATCATTTTTGGCCTTTCTTGTCTGACTTTTAGTAGCACCTTGGTAAGAAGAGGCATTGGAGGGAAGGCACAGACTGTCAGGGCTTCCCAGCTGAATGATAGAGCATCCACTTTCCATGCTTGAGAGTGATAAATTCTTGTGCAGAATTTCTGTAGTTGGCAATTGTGAGGGGAGGCAAAAAGATCTATGTCTGGGCATCCCCATTTCCTTGCTATCATGCTGAATACTTGTGGATTTAGTTTCCATTCGTGAGGGTCCATGAGATTTCTGCTTAGTTCGTCTGCCAATGTATTTTTTGTTCCTGGCAGGAACTGTGCCTGCAGATGTACCTGGTAGGTTAGTACTGTGTTCCACAAGGTCATGGCTTGCTTGCATAGGGGGTAGGAATGTGTGCCCCCTTGCTTATGTACCACATAACTGTGGTATTGTCCGTCTTTATTAGTAGTTGTCCTGGATGTAGTAGGTCCTTGAAAGCTGTCAGGGCATTCTGTACAGCTAGCATCTCTTTGTGATTGATGTGAAGATGCATTTGTTCCTTGGGCCATGTGCCCTGAATACATTTTCCTGCCATATGTGCCCCCCAGGCATAATCCGATGTATCCGTTGTCATTGTCTGCCTGGCTGTGGGTAAGGTGAAAGGCTGTCCCTTGTTGTGGTGACAGGCCTGGGACCACCATCGAAACTCCTGTTGTAGGCAGGGAATTAAAGTTATAATTGTCTCCAGGCTGTGACAATGTTGAGTCCAAACACTTTTTAGATACCATTGCAATTTCCTCATATGCAGTCTTGCATATGGAATTAGTAGAATGCAGGATGCCATGAAGCCCAGGGCCTGCAGAATTTTTCTTGCAGGGAGATGGGTCTTTGTTGCCATCAGTTGAAAGTATCGAGTCAGTTGTCTTTGTTTGTCTGGCGTGAGATAAGCCTGGGCAGTTGTATTTAAGTTTGCACCCAGGAATATTATCTCTTGAGAGGGCACTAGATTCGATTTCTTTTCATTTACTGTGTACCCTAGGCAAATTAGCAATCTTTTTACAAACGCCAGATGCTTTAGTAGAATGTCCTTGCTTTCTGCTTAAATAAGGCAGTCGTCCAAGTAGGGATATATTTGAATTCCTTTTTGTCTGCAAAATGCAATTACTGGTGCCAGGCATTCTGTGAAGACCCTGGGCGCAGTAGATAAGCGAAAGGGCAGTGCAGACAATTGGTAATGCATTGAGCGTGCTTTGAATCTGAGGTATCATCTGCAAGTTTGTCTGATTGGAACATGCAGGTATGCCTCTTTGAGGTCCAAAGTAACTAGCCAAGCCTTCTTGCCCAACATGGGTAGAAGTTGCTGTAGTGTTAACATTTTGAATTTTGGAACATCCTGGAAAGTATTTAGGATTGACAGGTCCAGTATTGGTCTCCAGGCTTTGTCCTTTCTGGGTACTAAGAAAAGTCTTGAGTAAAATCCTCTCTCTGAATAGCTCCCATGTCCATGAGAGCAGCAATTTGTTTTTGTGCCTCTGCCCATTGATTTTGTGGCAGGTCCAGCATACCTCTTGATTTTGGAAGCGTGTGAAAGTGGAACCTATAACCTTGAGAAACAATATTCAGTACCCATTTGTCCTGGGTGACTATGTGCCAATTTTCTGAGAAAAGTGCTAGCTTTCATCCTAGGGGTGCTGCCTGCCAAAAGGTAAGTACTTGGCATATGTAGAGGGAAGTCATTGAGACTGTTTCCTATAAGACTGTGCTTTGTCTTCCCCTCCTTTGGGGGCTGAAGTACCCCATTGTTTAGGTCTGTAGGAGCCTTGGGGCTGAGATCTGCCTCTTGGGCGTCTGTAGCTGCCTCTTAGTGGCCTGTCTGACACTGGAAAGGACCAATTTTTGAAGGCCAGTTTCTGCTAAACCTAGGTGGTTGAACCTGTACGAAATCCTTTACTGTCTTCATTGATTTTGCTTTATCCTCCATTTTCTTTAACACCTCTTCTGCCTTAACACCAAACAAAGTATCATGCTGCAGTGGAGCATCAAATAATTTTACTTTAACATGGTCAGGTAAACTTTGTTCTTTCAACCAAGCATGCCTTCGAATAACAGAGCCTGTAACTGCGGCTCTACAAGAAGCCTCTAATGAATCAAAACCACATTGTAAAGTATGTTTTCCCACTTGTTCAGCTGCATGCAATACATCCTGCATTTCCTTACTGTCAGGACTTTCTGAGATGGAAACCATTTTCTGCTTTAACAATGACATGAGGTACTGTTGATATGGAAGCATGTGAAACTGGCAATTTAAAGCCCTTACAGCTAAAGTAGCAGAAGTGTAAACTTTTTTCCCCATCTGTCCTGAGCTCTGGAATCCCTATCCGAGGGAACAGGATTTTTAGCAGTGGAAGCCTTAACCCCTTTAGGACCCTGAGAAATTTTCTGTAACTGCAGCAGGGTTTTTGTAAAGAAATTTATGAGAGTCTGGGACCCTGTAGTACCTGTCTGGCTTGACTGGTGCAGGGGGTGAAGAATCAGGAGTCAGACTAGATTCAGAGAAAACATCAACAATATCAAGCACAGGGGGAACAGCCAGGGGCCTGTGCTGGGGCAATAAAAGAAAGTCTCTGAGCCTTTTCTTGGATTCTGAATAATCCTGGCTCTCCCAATAGAAAAGCTCCCTCATGATGTGCAGGGTTTCCCCAAAAGAATAATCCTCAGGCGGAGAGGCTGAAGGTATAGACTCTTCTGCATCAGAGTCCTCATAGGGAGGGAGAGAATATCCCTGATCATAAGAGGAATCAGAGGAAATAGAAACCTGGTCAGAGGAATCATAGTCAGTGTCTTGCCTAGGCCTTTGATTAAAGTAATTAGGTCTTCGGCCATTTTAAGCATCCGTTTCTTTGGCATGGATGAGTGTTCAGTAGAATGCTGTACTTATTTTCTTGTCTTTAATGGTGTTTTTAACTTTGCCTTGGCTGCTGTAGTGGGCTTAATTGTAAGCTGTGAAGGTCTGAAAACACCCTCAGAAGCCGATGCATGCACAGCGGTTCCGGACCCATCTGAGGGGATAGTTTCCGTAGGCCGAATACCTTGAGTTTCCACAGGCCTCGGTGTCTCCACATGGCTGTCAGATACGGCCTGTAGCTCTGAGGTAGCGGGTGTCAGGGGCCGCGAAAGCGCCTGAGAACCGGCGAGCCGGCAACTGGCCTAGAAGAGGCTTCGTCATCGGTTTTTGGACCTCAGATGCCTGTCCTTTTCTTTGCGTTTTTTATAAATTCCGGTGGTCGGTTTTTCTGATGGCATTATGTAATTAAACCTTCGGCCAAAATAATGTAAAGCAAAATCAAATCGACTTTTAATAGTGCGTTTATTGAATCTAGCACAAAACTGACAACTGGTAACGTCGTGGTCAGGGCCTAGGCAAGGAATACAGTAAGAGTGAAAGTCCTTATGAGGTATTTGCTTCCCACAAGAGATACAATTATTAACTTTTACTGACATTGGTCTGGAGCAAGAAAAAGTTTCCCCAACGGGGTACTTAGCTTTATTGAAGACTTCGGTTCTGAAACTCAATTTAGAAAATCTCAGAAGTCGGCCGACCGGCGCTTGCGAACTGCTTTTGCTTCGGGCACCGCTCGGCAAGAAAGATTGAAGAAAATGGCGTCGGTCGCATCTTTTATACCCCTGGCGCACTGACGTCAGGGAAGAGGCAACAGCAACCGACGCCAGACCAAGACTTTGGAACTCAGGCCGACTGCGGGTAGCCTGCCGGTGGATAACCCAAGTGTAATGACTGCAACAGTGAAACACGATGAACATCCATCAGTTCAGCAGATTGCTGCATGCTGCCCTTGAGGTTTCTGACATAGCCACAGAAAGCCTTATGGTTATCTTTCATCTGGGAGACTATCATAACCTCAAAGTTGTCTTTGCCTGACCTAATTGCATTGTTAGTAGCACAACAGGTAGCATGCCTGCTTTTGATGCAGGAGTCTGTGGGCTCTATTCTCCTCATGGCATGTAGATGGATTGCTGATACTGTGTTGTACTTTAAGGGCAGATGGGGTGCTGCAGTCCTGAGTATGTCGTCCTTTGGAAGAGATGCCTAGTTTTATGAACTTGTTCCATTTCCTACAGGCTCTTGAGGGGAGATTTATACCTGGTATACAAGGCATTGTCAGACTCCACTCTGATGGACCTCCTGCATATCCACAAAACACTTAAACCTTAACTGTTATAGAAACAGAACCTACTGGAGAGACACGTATATATTCCAGACTACTCCTTCTCTGGAACAGGCTTCCCCAAACATGTAAAGCAGAGTTTCTCTCTAATCCAGTGCAAGTTTAACTTGGACAGCTGAATGGGGAACAGGAAATTCATCCCTGGTTTGACACCTGTACTTCTAATGGACACATACACAGCCTGTAAATGATTCATCTCCCAGGCTCCTGCTTAGACTTATCAAGGGTACCAGAACTTGTCAGATAATTGGAATGCATGGCTAGGCTTAAAAAGGCCCATGTGGTCGTTAGCCTAGTAAACACCTATAAACCTATAATTAGCCCTCTTAGTTGCCTATTTACTTTGATGAGAATTACTGTCTTTATGCAAACTACTACTTCTGATTTTTGTCATATTTTTTTTCTTTTGTTGTATATCCTGCTTAATTTGGGATGTCACCAGGGTGGTTTGTTTCTAGGGCTAGTCCTAGACTTACTTTTGGTAAAAAGAGCACCTCTATGCAGCCACTGACATGTTTGGAAAGAGTTTCTGACAGAAATTCAGCATAGGCTGCTGTGTTTTCTGGGACTGGAAGACAATGAACAAGTGACAATCCATCACTTAATAAAAATGTAAATTGTCTTGGAATAGTTTCTAGCTGTTACTGGATTAACGGGATTATGGGGATGATTCTGATTTTGAAGGAGATAGCTTTACATTCGGACCTTACCAAGGAGGATTAGACAGTTGGGGGGGGGGGGGGCAGCATTCTCCCATATCTGTAAGCATGAGGTCCACCATGTTGGAACACTGTTTGGTCAAGGGTATTTGCATTTATGAAGTCCAGAAATCACTGTGCCTACAGATCTGAGACTGTGCAGGATTCCCAGTTTATAGAGGGGTAATTGAAGTTTCCCATTAGTAGAGTATCAGGTTGGATGTGAAGCATCTCCAGTAGGTCCAAGTATGCACTGTGAGCTTCTTCAGTCAGGGAGGGTGACCAATAGCTGACTAGGATATGGTACGGGATTTTATCTATTGTGACCTGCATGTGGAGATCATTCTATCTGACCACCCTACAGGTAAGCTTGTTATTGATGTATATTGAGACACTTCCTCTGTGCAGCTACTGTTCTAAAAAGTGTGGAACGTACTTGATACCTTCCACTGCCAAGGTACTCTTGGCCACTTTAAACCTTGTCTCGGTAACTGCACAGATGTCTATATTCTACAGTGTGAGGAGGACTTGGAGGGAGTGCAGTTTTCTGTTTAGGCTCCAGGCACTGAGCAGATGAGGTTCAATTGAGTTGATTTTGCAATGTTGGTAGAATTATCAATTTATCATTACCTAAAAAAGGCACTATGGGGGTGGATAAACTCAAACATTTAAGCAGATAAAAAAATAAAACATTTACTCTCAGTTCCACACCCCACCAAGTCTTGGATAAAAAACCCTGGCTATGGGTACCTCAGTGCTGGAAATAGGAGGCTAGCTATAGGGGGCCTGGACAGGAAAGCATCTTGGCTGCAAACTGGCTTCTCAAGTTTAAACATGAAAAATGGAGGGTGTAGCAGCAGGGAAGTAAAATCCTGTGAAAGAATACAAGATTGTCGGATACCAGGACTCAGAACATGGATAATTATTTAATTGTAAACTGCTAGGGGCAGTGCAACAAGGTGATGGCTACAACCTACCAAATGTAGGCATGTACAAGAGGAGAGGCATAGACAAAAGAGGATTTAGTTTTTACAATATTATAAATAAGATCACCAATGTACTGTGGATATGAAGGCCATTTAGAGAAACTGATAATGAAACAGAAAGAGTACATAGGAAAGCAATAAAGAATGATAAGGAGGCTAGAAATGTAGCATGAGGATAGTTTCAGAAGTTAGGTTGGTCCAGATTTTAGACTAAGAAGGGAAAGGATGACAACAGCAGATTTAGCCCATAGAGCGGTACATAAACTTTCCTTAACAGTAGATGTCCGAATGATCACTGATGCCGTAGCAACTTCAGCATGCCTGACCATTTATCTCCCCCTCAGAATGCAATTTCAAGTGAAAAAGTTTTTGAAAAGGGTGCTGCATACCAATCCTTTCAAAAAAAGTACAGTTGTGGACATTTACCATAAATGTAGATGTTCGAGTGTATTCACTGTTGCAGTCATCACATTAGGGTTATCTGCTTGTAGTAGCCCTCAGTTGGCCTGATTATTTAGGTCTTGGGTCCTGCGTTGGTTGCTGTCTTATCTTTCATGACGTCAGGTCATCAGGGGTATAAAGCATGCAGCCGATGCCATTACACAGTTTTTCTTGCCCCAGATGTCAGGTGCCCCCCTAATGGGAAGCAATTTTATATATATACATATACATACATATATATATATATATATATATATATATATATATATATATACACACACACACACACACACACACATGTACACACACACACACATGTACACACACAAGGTTATACCTCCAACAAAAAAGCAAATACACCAAAAAGCTTTTAAGTATAGTACAAAGGGATAGAGGTATAGCCAGAAGAAGTCAGGGGGCTGGAGGAAGGGTAACCAGGACTGCAACAGTGAATACACGTGAACATCTACATTTATGGTAAGTGTACACAACTGTACTATGTTCATCGTGTTTCACTGATGTAGTCATCACATTTGGGTATATTCCCAAAGCTAAGGATGGGAGGAGGACTTTAGATAGCATTAGGACCAGCTATAAGGCCCTGCAAGACTGCAGTGGCAAAACCAGCTCTGGATTTAGAGAAAATTGGCAAATGGTAATGCCTGGTGAAAGTAAGTACAGAACTCCAGGTAGCAGCTTCTAGGATGTCCCTGGTAGGGACACCTCTGAGAAAGGCTGTAGAGGTAGATGCAGCCCTGGTAGAATGTGGCCTTATCCCCTGTGGGACAGGTTTTCCATGGTGCTTATAGCAGAAATGAATGCAATGGCCTATCCATTTAGAAATGGTTTGCTTTGAAATGACATTCCCCTCTGCCCCTGCAGCAAATGCCACCAGCAGCTGTTCAGATTTCCTGAGAGGTTTAGTCCTGTACAAGTGATATCTAAGTTGTCTGTGCACATTTAAGGAGCGCAGTAAACATTCCCCTTTGTTCTGTGGATTAGAAAAAAAGGTTGGCAAATGAAAGGACCGATTAAGAGCCATACTGGATACTACCTTGGGCATGAAGGAGGGATTAGTCCTGAGGGACACCCTGTCCACATGAAAGATGATGAAAGGCTCCACTGCCATAAGGGCCTGTAATTCAGACACCCTTCTTGCCGAAATTATGGCTAAAAGGAAGGCTGTTTTCCAAGAAAGGAATTTCAACTCTGCACTTGCAGCTTGCTCAAAAGGAGGCAGAGTGAGTTTTTCCAATACAAAGTTAAGGTCCCAGGCTGGAGTTGGGGCTCTCCTGGATGGTCTTACGTTTTTGGCCCCTCTGAGAAACTGATTGAGCAGTAGATGAGAGAAGAGGGGTGGTTCTGTGTTGTAATGAGCTGAAATAGCTGGGGCATGAATTCTGATGGAAGAAAAGGAAAGGCCCTTGTGAAGCATCTCAGTTAAGTATTGAAGAATCTGAGGTAAACTGGATGCTGCTGTGCCCATCCCTTGAGCTTGGTTCCTGGAACAGAATCTTTTCCATTTTTCAGCATAAGATTTTCTAGTACTAGGCCTCCTTGCCTACAGAATGACATCCAACACTTGTTTACTGAGGGATGGTAACAGAGAGCTCAGGTAATTATAGCCAGGCTGTCAGGTTCAGGGTTTGAAGATGAGGGTGCAGAATCTGGCCCTCCTGCTGGGACAGCAGGATAGGGGTCTGGGGTAGGTGCCATGGAGCCAGCAGTGATACACTGCGCAAGAGGGGTACCAGTGTTGGCGTGGCCAGTCTGGTCCAATCAGCATCATCCTTGGTTTGTCCCGTTTGATCTTTAGTAGTACCTAGGAGAGGAGAGGCAGAGAAGGAAAGGCATAAACTGACAGATGTTTCCAGGTGAAAGACAGGGCATCTACTTTCCAAGCTTATGTGTGGGGAGTCCTTGTGCAGAATCTGTCCAATTGGTAGTTCTGGGGGGGGGAGGCAAACAGGTCTAGATCTGGGCTCCCCCATTTGTTTATCAACATGCTGAATGTCGTTGGTTCCAGTTTCCACTCGTGGGGGTCCAAGAGATTTCTGCTTAGTTTGTCTGCCAGTGTATTTAGCTTTCCAGGCAAGAATTGAGCCTGTAGGTGTACTTGGTAGCTCAAGGCTGTGTTCCACACAGCCATGGTTAGTCTGCAGTCAGGGTATGAGTGGGTTCCCCCCTGCTTGTTTATCTTCCACATAACAGTGATATTGTCCATCTTTACCATTAATTGTCCTGGAAGAATGTGGTCCTTGAAGACTGTCAGAGCATTCTGTGCAGCAAACATTTCTTTTTGATTGATATTCAGGTGTATTAGACTTGGGTTCCATTTGCCCTGAATGCACTTCCCTGCCAAGTGAGCCCCCCATGCATAGTCTGATGAGTCTGTTAGGGTTTGGGCAGCAGGGGGTAGAGTGAATGGCAGTCTCTTGTTTTGGTGGAAGGCCTCTGCCCACCAAAGGAACTCTAACTGTAAGCAAGGTATGATAGGAATCATTGCTTCTAGATCCTGAGAATGTTGACACCATAGGCATTTTAGATACCACTGTAGTTTCTTCATATGCAGTCTTGCATATGAGAATGCAGGAGGCCATGCACTCCAAGGCTTGCAGTATTTGTCTTGCAGATAGCAGGGTCCTTGTGGCCATTAGTTTGAAGTAAGCTGTCAAATGAACTTGTTTCTCTGGTGTGAGGAAAGCCATCTGGAAAGTTGTGTTCAAGCTTGCTCCCAGGAATACAATTTATTGACAGGATACAAGATGCGACTTCTTTTCATTTATGGTGTACCCCAGAGAAATTAGCACCTTTTGTACAAATGCCAGAAGATTCAAAAGTATGTCCTGGCTTTCTGCCTGAATTAGACAACCGTCCAGATAAGGGTACATTTGAATATATCTTTGCCTGCAAAATGCAATGACTGGAGCTAGGCACTTTGTGAATACTATGGGCGCAGTAGATAAGCCAAAGGACTGTACAGAGAACTGATAGTGCATGTAGCCTGCTTTGAAGCGTAGGCATCTTGCAAGATTCCCTGATTGGCATGTGCAGGTAGGCTTCCTCTAAATCCAGTGCTGCCAACCAGGCATCCTTGCCTAGCATAGGAAGCAACTGGTGAAGAGTTGGCATCTTGAATTTTGGGATCACCAAAAAATTGCACCAAAAAACAGATGAGGCTCACCACAGCAGAAATGTAAAACAAAAACCTTTAATAACTGCAGTATAGAGTAAGCGCTTTCACATCCACATAACGCTTCTTCACATTAATATCTATATGCTTTAGTTGATAGAGGGTCTTAGGTGCATACATATTTCTATAGACATACATTTTTATCCCTTTTTATTTTTATTCTGTGTTTTTAATATGTTTTAATGAGATATTTATGGTGATGTAATCAAGTTGGCCATGACTGGTCTAAATTTGTATGTAGTACTATTTAAATGAATTGTGGTTTAGTGCAGTTGTTAAAGTCTGAAGAAGCGGTATGTGGACATGAAAGCGCTTACTCTATACTGCAATTACTAAAGGTTTTTGTTTTACATTTCTGCTGTGGTGAGCCTAGTCTGTTTTTTGGTGCATTCGGTTCTATTCTGAAGAGGCTCCTTATCCAGGACTGACTGACTGTTCTTGTATCACCAAAAAAGTGTTTAGGATAGAGAGAGATCCAGGACAGGACGCCAGAAGTTGTGTTTTCTGAGCTCCAGGAAAAGTCCTGAGTAGAAACCTTGTCCCCTTTCCTCTTCTGAGGCAGTCTGAATAGCCCTTCTACTTAGAGAGAGGACTTGCTTTTCAGCCTCTGCCCACTGATTTGTGGGTAGATCTGGCCAACCGTTTGGGGTTGGTAAAGTGTGGAAGTGGAATCTGCATACTTGGGAAACTATATTTAAAACCCATTTGTTCTGGGTAATGAATTCCCAGTTTTTTGCCTGCAGAACAATCTTTCCCCCTAAAGGAGCAGTCAATTGAGAAGGGCTTGGAAGTTTTAAAATTAAGTCATTGAGACAGTTTACCATAGGGGGGAGTCTTACTACTCCCTGCTTTGGAAGTGGGAGCCCCCCACTGCTTAGTCTTGTGTGCACCTTGGGACTGAAGCCTGGGTGTTCTGCTGGTTCTGGGTTTGGACTGAGAAGGCCTGGAAGAGGCAGGAAAGGACCAATTCTTAGAGGGCCAATGCCTACTAAATCTTGGAGGCTGTACTTGCAAGAAATCTAACAGTTTGCATAGATTTAGCTTTTTACTCCAGCTTTTTTGAGTACTACTACTGCTTTGTTGCCAAACAGGTGGTCCTGGTTTAAGGAAGCATCCAGCAATTTAGCTTTAACATGATCTGGCAAAGATTGCTCCTTAAGCCAAGCATGCCTTCTAAGTACAGACCCAGTGACAGCAGCCCTGCAAGATGCCTCTAGTGAATCAAAACCACATTGCAAAGTATGCTTTCCAACCTGTTTAGCAGAATGCAGTAAAATCCTGTAAATCCTTATTTTCAGCACAGTCTAGAATCAACATCATTTTATGTTTAAGCAATCCAATAATATGCTGCTGATACTTTTAACATATGAAACTGGCAGTTTGAGGCCCTAATGGCCAAGGTTGCAGAAGCGTATACCTTCTTACCCCATCTATTCAGCGCCCTGGAATTTCTATCAGAGGGGGTAGGATATTTGGCAGTAGTAGCCTTAATGCCCTTGGGTCCCTGTGAAATGGTCTCAGGATCTGCAGTAGGAGGAATTGTGAGAGTCAGGAACCCTGTAATATCTATCTGGTTTTCTGAGAGCAGGA
This sequence comes from Protopterus annectens, assembly GCF_019279795.1. NCBI lineage: Eukaryota > Metazoa > Chordata > Ceratodontiformes > Protopteridae > Protopterus > Protopterus annectens. The sequence goes on from NC_056729.1 coordinate 672,623,326, forward strand.
GGTAAGGAATCTGGGGACAAACTAGATTCAGAAAAAGTATCATCAACAATGCCCAGTACAGGAGGGATAGCTAAAGGCCTGTGTTGAGGCAGGAGTAAGAAATCCCTCAACCTCTTTTTTAGAATCAGAGTAATCCTGGCTTTCCCAGCGAAAATGCTCCCCAAGAGTATGCAAGGTTTCACCAAGAGAGAGATCCTCTGGAGAGGAAGCAGAAGGAATAGAGTTCTCTGCATCAGAATCCTCATAGGTAGATAAGGGTAAATCCTGGTCATCAGAGGAAACAGAAATTTCAGAATCCTGATCTGAAAAATCATAAGCAAATTCAGTCCTGGGTCTCAGAGGGGGAAGGCTGGCTTCCCCTGATTAAAGTAATAAGGTCTTCAGCCATTCTTATCATTTGTTTTTTAGGCATAGAGGCCTGACCATGCGGTCTGGGCGTCTGTTTTCTAGGCATGGATAGAGTTTTTGGCCTTGAAGAAGAAGATGACGTTAGTTTAATATGCAAGTCAATAGGCCTGAATACACCCCTCAGAAGCCGGTGCCTGCACAGCGGCTCCGGACCCATCCAAGGTAGGGACATCCGCAGGTTCCACAGTTGAAGCATCTCGCAGCATAACGGACTTCGAATGGGTCTCTGTAGAGGCCTGCAAATCTAAGGTAGCGGGTATCAGGGGCTGCGAAAGTACCTCACTGAGTACCGGCAAACTGGCGACTAGCTTAGCAGAAGCGTTGTCAGCAGCTTTGGAACTAGGTGGCTTGTCTCTGTCTTTATCTTTGCATTTTTTTCTGAATGTCGGTAGTTGGGTGGCTTACCAAAGTGATATCTGGGTAATTGAACAGAGTACCAAAATATTTAGAAGCGTAAATATACAGACGACGAATAGTTCATTGTTTATATAAGGCACAAAACCGACAGCGAGGTACATCTTGGTTAGGGCCTAGGCAAGGAAAACAGTTATGGGTGAAAACCTTTATGAGGTATTTGCTTTCCACAAGAAATACAATTACTGACTTTTACTGACATCGGTTTAGAGCAAGAAAAAGTTTCTCCAATGGGGTACTTAGCTTTAGTTGAATACTTCGGTTCTGAAACTCAAAAATGAAAATTTCAGGAGTCAGCCGACCGGCACTTGCGAACTACTTATGTTTCTAGCACAGCACGGCAAGAAAGACTGGTATAATGGCATCGACTGCATGTTTTATACCCCTGACAACCTGACATATGGAAGATGAGATAGTAACTGACGCAGGACTCAAGACTGATAATCAGGCTGACTGAGGGCTACTGCAAGCAGATAACCCTAATGTGATGACTGCAACAGTGAAACACAAAGAACATCAAGTGGCTCTTCTGTGGAATCTTAATTTTGTGTTAGAAAAACAAACTCCTGCTCCATTTGAACAAGCTTATCAGGCTGAGTTGAGGTTCTTAACATGGGAAAGTGTTATTCATTGCTTTGCCACTGCAAGAAGAGTAGCTGAGTTGCAAGCTCTCATGGTGAGTCGGCCTTACCTCATATGTTCCACAAAGATAGAGTTTTCCATAAGAACTATTCCTTTTATGCTTAAAGTGGCATCTGATTTTACCTTCAGCCAAGCTGTCTATCTCCCTGTCATCTTTTCAGAACCTAAAAATGAAGAAGAAAGATTAACTCTGTACACCTTGAATGTCCACAGGCAACTCTGGTACTATCCTGACAGAACAAATTAATTCAGAAACTCTGATCAGTTGTTGATTTCTTGTGAAAGTAAAAGACAAGCTGTGCCAAGAGTATTTCCACATAGGTGTCTCATGCTGTTACCTTTTGTTATACTCACCACAAAACACTTTCACACAAGGACAAGGCTCATTCTTACCGGGGCTTTGGCTTCATCTGTGGCTTTTTGGTAAGGGTTGGGTTCTAGACATATTCTAGAAGCAAGAACTTTATCCTTTTTGTACACTTTCAGAAAGCACTACATAACTAAATTCCTTATCCAGAACTAGGACAGGCTTTGCTAGAACCATTCGCCAAGAGTCCTCCTCCTAGTCAGTTTAAGCTGTGGTAGTCTAACCATACAGCTAAAGCTGCTGCAGCAGTGACTCATATGATGAACATGGTACAGCTGTGTAAGCAAGTTTAGAATAAGAACAGAAGTTTGAATGATCACTGCTGTACTAGGCACTCCATACCCTTATTTTTGTATGGTTTTGTTGCGAGGGTGATGACTCATTTTTATTTTCTTAACATTGTCCCTTTCAAGGCTTTAGCTTCTTCTCACTGTTAAGAAAGATCTTAAGGGCTTTGTGCCCAAACATGTCTTTTTAGACAGCTCAACTTGAGCTGAGCAATGGTTTGGGTGCATGGAAACTGCCCTGAAGCTGGACAGCTGTAATACCCTGCTAAGGATATATTCCCTATAATTAAGATCACTGCAGTAGTGATCCATATGATGAACACAGCAAAGACAAATCTGATAGATTATTAGCTCTGCCAGTGCAAATGTACAGTATCAAATGCAAATACAGCAGCAAAATAAGGGACACAAAATCAGCAATAACAGTCTTTTCCTGGGTCATTACAAACAGAACCACGCAAAAGGGAATAACAGCAGAAGCCAAAGTAGTCCCGAGTGTGGAGAAAGCCAATGAGAACAGACTATGGTGGTCTGTTCACAACTGTATGAAAGAAGACAACAAACTGGTAAAGCAAAACTGGGAGAGAGAGGAAAGATTCAAAAGGAGAAGAGGACATCCAGCACTTAACAGGCGTGACTATCAAAGACGGTAAGAGTGTGTCTCTGAAATGACAAAGGTGGCAACTGCTGAGGACTCACCTTCACCTAACATAAAATGGTACTAAGGGGGTTGATGATGATTCTATTTACCAGTTAAGTCTTCTCTTGCACACAATTGAAACACAACAAAGAATTCTCTTTGCTTAAATTTAAAGTACACACTTGTCAACTACAGCTTAGTGGTCCAAAAATATCCATATATAAAGGAGAGATTTTTAGTTTTTATTTATTTTTTTACTGATGCAAGTGTCAAAAAAAAAAAAAAAACATCCTGTAGTCTAGTAAAGTCAGACCCTATCCCACAACATTTTCACCTGCGACAAGAACAAACATGAGGCTAGTGCACACCTGTTTGGATTACCTGCTGATTTGTATTCTATCAAAAACTGAAACTACTGCATTATAAAGCAAGCAGCTGAACAGTATAGATGATCTATAATGGAAGACAGAAAGTGGCAGGGATCTGGAATACTTCAATGTCATCCCATTGGAATTGTCATTTTAATCTACCATATGTCTGTTTGGCATCCAGACTGAGGAATGATACCTAGATGCAGTGTAATCTTAAGCCTCTGGTGTATTAACACACAGCTCCCCTAGTACTGTGTACTGTAAATCAGACTTTTCCAAACATGTACCAATATGTACATAACCATATACATAAAAAAATATAGTCAATGCCGTCCCCTTAGATTAGCTCCCTGTGCCTCTGTCCAACAGAACCATTAGTTCCCTGTGCCTCTGTCCAGCAGAGCCATTGCAGTGATCCCCGGGGTAAACTTTCTGTTTCCCATTCACTCGTCAAGGTTTCTCTTGAAGAGTGTTAGTGAGGGGCTCTGCCTAATGTAGATTGGAATCTTGTTCCAGTAAGAATACATGATGCCCCAAAGTTAAACAAAGCATACTGTGTGGCTTCTGAGTATGGTCAAGGTCTACAACTGCTATTCAAACAATGTGCAACATGCATCCTTCAGTGAAATGGCTGCAACATATGTAATGCTGTTGCTGATCTCTCAAAGCACAACATTCCCTCTCTCTCTTCTGTGGCGGTACAACAGGGTCTTTTAATTTACTAACTGCATGAAAAGGTGTAAAAAATTTAAAATAACCGGTTTTGTTTTCTCTTAATGCAGTGTAACTTCCCTTCCATCTGCTACAGGATCTTAAGACAACAATTTTAGCCCTGAATCTGGCCTTTCATTATATCACCTTCAAGGAGACTAATAAACCTGTAATGATGCATGACAAAGGTCCAGAAACAATTAACTGCTGTAAAAATGCACATACAAGCACACAAATAAACAATTGGTGCCAGATATCACAAGCACCAAAATGGAGAGGAATTCACTTCCCGCTATGTACAACTAAAGATCCCCCCTGACCTGCCCTTGTGGAAATGCCACCAGAACTAGGAAATCATGAAGGACAAATCACATCATCTTCAGAGTGGTGGCGGTGATGGGGACTAAGAGCATGGCAGGGCAGATGCATATTCTGCTGAGGCAGATGTTCACTTCATTTTGACCAAACTGGCTTACTTACCCCAAAAATGAGCAGACAACTGGATCACAATAGCAGCAGGGTGGTAAACCGATGCCCAAAAGTAAAGGCTTCAGCTGGCAGTAGAATACTGCTCTACTATTACAATGGCAAGGTTAGCCCTACAAATGAAAAGCAGTACAATCATCATCAAAAGCTTTAAAATGGTTAGCACTAGTGTAACCATTTCTCCTTGGACTATATCAAATTAACCTGGCTAGAAAAAAAAAAAACAAGTTCTGCCTGGGGGGCTTCCATGACACACTTGTGCTTTTACCACTGAAGTCATTTAAGATTTGGGAGTATTACTTATGAATGACTATCCTTACACTGTCAAACAGCAACAGTGATATCAAAGTCATCTTAATGCAAATTTATTCCTGCTTTAAAAGGTAGAACTGTAATGCAGAATTCAAGAACTCAACATACACATTCTCTTTATATGCTCATTCTAACATGAAAGGCAATGCACTTCAAGCTACACATCCTCAGTAACAGTATTATAAAACTCTTCTGTCAAAAAGCATCCCAGCTGCCCAGAGAGTCATTATAAAATGTCATTTTCTTTCTGCTGAACAAGGCAGTGAGTTAGATGAAGATCACCAAAGGACTAATGGAAAAATTACTAAAAAAGGAAGTTAATTAACAGGACAGCATCTGCTGCTAAAGTTTGGGAATAAAGTCACCCAGCATGTGGAGTGCACTGACAAAGTACAATTGTGTAGATAACTTACCACAACAGTACACTGTTGCAGTTACAGTTTAAGGGATCTGTACCACAGGCTTAATCCAATGTCCTACCGACCTTCAGAACTTAGCACCTGTTCTTCTCCTTGCTGCGATGATGCCACCGTCTCACAGATATCTGCATGCTCCTGTTATAAAGGGGGCACCTGCCCACACCAATCTTTCTTGCCCTGTTGAAGACTTGAACCAATCCTGGCTACCAGTCTGAAGATAACTGCAGTCCACCAAAAGAAGCCTAGACACAAAGGAGGCAGGGTTCAGGAGTTTTCAGGAAAAGAGGAAAAGGGGAAAGGGGACAGTAAGTACTTATTCTGGCCCCAAGTTGCTCAAACAGAGGGGGATGGAGGGCGAGAAACTAGGACTTCAACAGTGATTACACCCAAATTATCTTCTAGCATGGTAAGCTACCTATACAACTGTATTATACTCTTTATATGCATCACTGCACAGTTATCATGTAAGGAAGGAAGTAAGGCTGGTTGGTTAAGATCGACAGGAGTTCTGGGACAGACCCAAGAGATTCTGACTTAAAAGCAGGAGCAAATCCAGCCCTGGCCAGCACATCCATCCTACAGTGCTTTGAGAGCGTGTGCAATAAGGACCAAGTTACTGCTGCTAGGATGGCCTGAGTACTTACCCCTTCAAGAAAGAAAGCTGTGGTAACAGACGTATTCTGGGCATATGTCTTAATTTGTTTGTCGTGAGTCTTACAAGAAAATGCAATGCAGTGAGCTAGCTAGCTCTTTGAAGACTATCTGCTTTGACACCTGCAACCCTCCTTCCTAGTCATAAAAGAATGACTGGATAGACTTTTCAATTTACTGCTGCAATCTTGGTGGAGCAGAGCTTTCCAATAAATGAAATAAATATTTATTAATGACACATTATGCTTGAAAGCCAGCAATGAGACAGATGAGGTTCTGAGGAACCATTTCAGCTTGCACTTAAATACTATGACCCAGATCTTGACAGTCCCAATGGTACACACACTGACAGCAGCACATGGGTGACAAACTAGCAAGCTAGTTTGTCACTGTCACTCCACTAGATAAAGAAATTAAGATCCTGAGTTCTCCTTGGTGGATTACATCTGAATACAAAATCATACGTGTGTGGGTCTGGAGTAATTGAGAGACAGGGAGGGAGACTGCATTTGGAGAAAATACAGTTGCTGTTGAAATAAAATAAATTCATTAATTAATGCACCCCCAATACACACAACCCATGCTCTAATTATAACCACCTTCAAGGTTAGTGTACCTCAAGAAGAAGGCACTCTGCAAAGTTAAAGTGTTAAATTAGCTGGACAAAAATTGCAACCCTACCAAGCACTTTCTAATCACGGGTCCTTTTTCTTTTGAAGTGTTCAAACAGAAGTTTTAAAACAATCCAAAACTCACAAAATGGATACACAGTCAGATGACAGTGGAACTAAGGATTAGTTCCATACTTGAATCTCCCATTCTAAATGCAGTAGAATTAGAGGACTGAATTCTTTTGGATACTTCCATACACAATACTTTATGCTGCCTCAAAACTATTGAGGGGATCTGAACGCATAAAATCAAACATGCATGGAAATGCAAAAAATGTCTCTTGGAGGACTTGGATGCCATAGAACATGGCAGGGCAGTAATGGACTTCAGTGCCCAGTATGTATTCACTCAGATGCAGAGGGAGATGGAGAAAGAAATCTTAAGACAGCTTATCAAGGACCTGAAATACAGATCCCGAACAGTTTATAATGATACTGTATGCAGACAAGTATTTTATTACCTGAAGGACTTAAGATGACTGAATTTTACAGGATGCTAAAGATGCAAGGGATGGCTTCAAGGAGTTAACATTAAAAAAGACTGTCAGCTTTCAATTTCCTCCTTAAACAGCATACAAAGCTATGATGTTAAATTTCATAGACCCCAGGAAAACAACTTTCTTTCAAGGTAGCCTGTAATAAGAATGAACCAATTTCTAAAGGCACAGAAATGAATATGACTTCTGGGGTACCTTATTGCAAAATGTAGGTCTGTAAGTTTAAGAAGACGGGGAAAATGTACAGCAGCAATATATAACTTGTTTACTCTGTTGTGGTATGCCTGTGTGTCAGACACAATGGCCTACATTTATTTGAATTACTGCTGACTGATTTAGGCATGTTGGAGAAGACTGACAGATATAGTACTCGAAGACTGAAAAGACCATGCAATACTGTAATTGTCTCATCATACTTTGATGGAAGCCAGAAGTGAAAGGAAGCAGTCTCCCAATCTTAAGAAAAAATCATGAACTTGAAAGCATCATGGAGAAAATCTGCATCAGCTTATCATGGACCTAGCCTAATATGCATCTGGAATTTTATACTATACCCAATTACTTAAGGAATTTGTTACATTCTACTTTACATAATCTACACATTATTAAATTTGGTTCTTTTATTCTCATTTATCTAGTGAACATGTGAATGATTTATTTTTATACAATTCAGCTTGATGGCAGATTGTTTTGTTTACTTTTATTGCACAATGAAAAGGTTTTACAAAAAAAAATGTTGACGATACATTTACTTTCTCTTGAGTTAACACTTCTTATTCATAAGGTCTACACCTATTCTTCTAACTTAATTAAAAGTTGATTCAACTTACAAAAAAATGAAAAGTTCTTTGCAGACAAATCGGTCGTCTGCAAACTTAAATGCCGCTGAGAAATGTACAGGTCAAACTTCCTTTTTTTCTTGTAGATTTGTTTCCGTGTTTTTGCATTAACTGGTCAAGAGAAATTGGTTTATTTATTACAGGCTGAATTATGGGAATGAGAAGTAATATCCGTTTGGTATAGTTGCTGGTAGTGAAAAGAAAGGTTATAAAGGTGCCTGAGCATGCATATTCAAGTGACATTTTTGTAAACAAAAAGTGGGAACTTTTATTAACTTGGTTTATGTTTAGCTAAACATTCTGGACACATTGATGTATTTAACAGTTTAACTTTAAAAAAGTGAAGAAATGAAGTAAAAAAAAAAAAAAAATCACACAATGATACAACTGTATGGATGAAACGCTGTGTTGACAGATGGCGAGTAATATTAGCCTGCACTTATCGGAGATTGAAGCAGTGTAACTTGTGCATGCGTGCGTGTTTGTATCAGAGCATGGAGTGATGGAAAATACTGTTTTTCTGTGCTACGGATTATACAATTTGCTTTGTGTCAAGGGGTTGTTTATTTGTATAGCATTAAATGTGTTTTTATTACTGCAGAATACTATATATGCTTGTATGTGTGTAGATTTTTCGGAGAATGTAAAGAATTGGTTTACGCCTCATATACTCTCTATTTTTTTTGTTTAAACTGTTAATTTGTCAGACATTTCGGAATACAGCATGGGACAACTTTGCTTGTCCTGTTTGATCTTAGGTACGCTAGTGTGACTCTCAAAACTGTTTATTAGGTTTAAAGTGCTTTCATAATAGTTCGTCAGCATACACACGGTCTGACAAAATACGACAGAAATTGCTTTAAATTTTGTGGTTTACTACCAAAAAATAACAGTTGCAGACCTAAATAAACGCCTTGCTCACCTCTACCTCATTAAAAAAAAACACGTTCATCAATGTACCAATGTACCTATAAAGAGATCTATATCTATATATATATATATATATATATATATATATATATATATATATATATATATATATATATATATATATATATATATATATATATATATATATATGATGTTACAATGTGTAGGTCATAGACGGAGGACATCAAAGGAGATCTTAGGGCTTTACTCCAGATAAAACAAAACACAACCAATCCACAGCAAATGGTTTATTGTCTCTAGCGCTTTGGCTAAGAAATTATAAAAGTCTTTGAAAAATAGCAACATGTGTTGAAAATGTCAACTGCAAAGGGGGACAAAAGGGCTTTCAGAAAGAAGAACATCGGGTGAAACTAGGAACATGTAATTAGGATGAAATGTGCAGGAAGTTTCACCTGTTCATTTCGCGGCAACATCTATGTTTGAGGATGACTGCTGCCCCATTAATGGAAAAGTAAAGACAAATCTTCATGAAAACTATTTTAAGCAAGTGTAAATAATTCCACATAAAGAACAGATCCTGAAGGTAACCACAGGCAAACAAGATTCCCTAAAGTACATAGAATATAATACTAAAGGCAAAAAGTTTGCAAGAATGATCTACAAGCTTCATATCCACATTCACTTAAGTGTAAAAAAATAAAAGAAAACCTACACAAAGCAAGCTTCATATCCACATTCACAAACATTGTAGATAAACAAAATACATAGACACAGCAAGTTCATATCAACATGCAGAAAGAGTGTAGGTAAACAAAATAATCTCTCTACAGTGTACCAGATGTGTGTGTTAAAACACCTTTGGCATACTTGAACAAACACTGCAACTTCTGTAATGCTTTAAGCAGCTCTGAAGCACCTCTCATTACTACAGACTCCACCTAAAGCAATAAGAATGAAGGTCCTACTATTGCAGGTCTTTCTGCAGATATAAGGGTTTTTGAAACTGTTGATCATCAACTACTACTCAACAAATGTGGACAGTTGTATTTCTGTGACAACATAATTCAATGGTCCCAAAAACTACTGGGAAGGCAGAACCTTTTATACTCACAGTAATGGAATACTTAATACCGGTGATCCCTAAAGCTCAGTATTAGGCCCCCTTCATTTCTCTATAAATGACCTCCCTGATCGGTCAGCCTTTAATATTGTGATGTGTGCTGATGACATTTTACTTATCAAATGTAGCATTTGGACCAACAGTTACAACTACAAAATAACATCACACCAAGCTCTAGAAGTCTGTTAGCAGAGGACCTTTCTGTAATCACCCTCAAGAAAATCAAAGCAATGTTTTCCAAACATCAGAAATTATCTCCTCTTCCACCTCTCCTTGTGAAAGGCACCAAATGGCTGTTAGAAATAATGTGACCTTTCTTTGGACTAAGTACACTGCTATTCAACATTTTAGAAATGTTAGGGGTACTACCCCCTCTGAAGATTAAAAACTACAATTTAAGGATCAAAACTACTGCCACAGGAGCAGTCAAAGAGAACATTACCCAACCCTATCCACACTTTAGGCCAGTTGTGGGAGAGTGTCTCTTTGCCGGCCTAAGCCCTAACATTTGGAATCACCTACCCAATGAAGTTAAAAACCCGCTTCTTAGAAGCCTTTAAAGTTTCACTCAAAGTGGGCTGGGCCTTCTGATCCTTTTTAGCCATTAGTAGGTGTGGGTGGGTGGGTGTGTTGGAGGGATGGTTAACTATATAAGCAACATACTGAAGTGAGTACTGTATTGTAAGGAGAGTAACCATACGATAAACGCATGGGATCAAGCACTGTACTGCCATCACAACATGAAACAGTCACCAGATATGGCCCTTCCATGTGGGACAAATTACTGCTCGTCACTATGAAACATTACAAACATCAGTCTCCAGTGCATATCCTTGTCTCAGCTATGTTACTGTGGTATTATTAAAGTCCTCAGCACTACCTTTAGTGACCAAAGTTAACTGCACTTTAAACTGTCAGTGTCTAAAAAAGCAGTATAATTCACTCATTTGAACTGTGACATATTCAATTATAATCTTCTGCTCATTCACTCAAATCCATTATATATTTTATATAAAGCTTGTTCTCACATTTCTTTGTAATTTTGCTGTATTATTGTTCAACTTCATCTACCTTTATATTCAATGGTGATGTTTTGCTCTCTGAGTTGGTCAGCGTTCATGGATGAAAAGGGTCAACATGACCACCCAATTACCCGGTGAACAAAAAACAGACATTCTGTGGTGTCTTCCTCATTCTTTCCCATATCAACAAAAGCCCATCTATAAACTGATACTATGGTTTCACATGTCCATGAAACAGTAACAAAGACATATACTGTCCCTCAAAACCACTCATAAGACTGGCACACAAGGGAACAAAGGAGTTTCCACGACTATACTGCTTGTGTGGAAACAGAACTGCCAAATAAAGTAGACCCAACTGAGACAAAAATAGTTCAATTAAAAAAAGAAAGCAAATAAAATTTCCAGCTTGAGTTTAATGGTGGCAAGTTATTCCACACTTATGTCAAGTCAGACCTATACAAAATGTTTTTACTCAAAACATTTTGACAGGGTAAATGCAATCTAACAATTCAGCAGATCTGCCCAAAACTGCACTTTCCCAAGATATTAATGAATAAATTAATAAAAATGTATTTATGGACTTTTAGGAAACTACTGAGAAAACGAGCAACTAAATGAACTATTATTAATTTTCCCAAACACCTTCAGGAAAAGGAAAATATAACCACTCACTATATTTTGCAGTTTATTTTTTATTAGCGTCTATTTACTTAAAATATGTTGACTAGTGTACAACACTGATTCACACAGACCATTTTCAGACTCAACATAAAAAGAGTACAAACTCAAAAAAATTATAAAAAGCACTGGGCAAGAAAACTATATACAATACGACAAGCAGATGAGCAGTTTTTTTGAGGGGAGTGTAGGTGTATAAATGTTCTGTGAAGTTAAAATGTTTACATTGCATTGCACTAGAAATTTATTCCTCCTTTTGTTCAAGTTAATAAGGGGGTTCACTTAGGTAGACTTTTTTTTTTGGGAGGGGGTCAGTGAATTTTTTTTTTTTTACTGTGTATGCAGGGTATAAAGTTACTTTTTTACATTGTAGTGAACTAGGGATGCAGCCAGTGATTCACTCTTTTTCTATTTTATATTACTTTATTAAACTGTAGACTTGTGTTTGAGGGTGGTTGCTTTAGATGGGTTAGGGTGTTTTGGGGGTTGTCGGTATCTATGTTCTGTGTATACAGCATGCAGACCTTTACTACTTTATGTTAGTTTTTAGTGACTACAGTAAATATGGTCAGTTTAGGGAAGCTTAGTAGCTTTGGTAATGTGCCATGGATATTATCTAAACTAACAATGCTAAGCCAGGAGTACATATAAACAAAACACATCTACCCAGTTTAAAGTACATGAATGTTTATCATAGCCTCTGTCCATTGCAGATTTAACCATACAATCAATGGGTAATAACATGATTACGAAAAAAATGATACCTAGATGGAAATCCCTTCTGAAAGCCACAGACTATAATTACTACTTAGTACAACTTCATCTTAAGACTTCTTGTGCAGGTTCAGTTTTTCATCTATCCATTTTCTATGCCAACGTTACCTAATTCATGGTCATGGGAAGCATAAGATGATCCCAGAAAGAAAAAAGCAAGAAGCAGGAAATAAATTTTGGATGGGGATGCAAGTTTATTGCAGAACACACAGAAAAATGATACACGCACCTAAGGGCAATTTGGAATACTGACACTTCAAGGCCTTTAGGATTTGGCAGGATATAGTGAAAAAGGATACATGCAATTTTCCCACAATAAAAACTAACATTGTGCAGGTCAGAATGGAGACAGACAAGGGGAAGAGATGACAAAGTTTTGTAGACTTAACATCTCACAGACAGGAAAAGTGTCAATGTTTGTGGCTCAAACAGGTAACACACTCCCTTTGATAATAGAATACCAAAAGGCTGCATGTTCTAATCCCACATCAGGTGCTTGGATTCATTTTTCCAATACTGACACTGCAGTGCAGCATAGGAAGAGTGGCTACAATTCCAGAGTGTGTCACCCTTCAGGCTAAGACAATAAATCCAGGTCCTATTTACTTCAGCAAGTAGTAGCTCAGGTGGATGTAAAGGACACTACAGTGCTTAGTGAAAACAATAAAGGGGCTTCCTTTTATGCCCTGGGCAAATTTATCCTAGAAGGTATGAATACCACTCCTACAGTCTCCCTGAAAAGAGGCCCCAGGTCAGAGGTGCCGGAAGCTGTTGAAGACTGGGGGGGGGGTGAGAGGGGCACTTAGTGATCTAAAAAGGGCAACTTTTTAAAATTATTTACTACCACAACATAGGTTCACTTGGAGGACATTTTTAAGCTTGACCAATTTCCCCCTTTGGTGCTTGAATTAACATCTCCTGATTGGTCTTACCTATCCCATGGCTGATAATTGTATATTAGCCCTAATGTGAATAAACATGATCATACTATAGATAATTTGAGGGGACCCATGTAAGGGATGCAGCATTTAGGAACTGCCTCTATCCATTAGTGGCATGAGGGGCAACCCTGGAGTACATTTTCTATTACCTATCCTTAGATCCAAGTTGCTTTTGAATATGGACAGGGATGAGCTTTGTTTTACTTGAATGGATAGTCTGTTCTGGAACAGTGGTAGCCTCTGTGATATACATTCATCTCTCCACAACATTCAGTTTAGATACCTGGACTGAGTACTTCTGATGCCATTTGACTTGCTGATGTTCACTAGATCCATCTGCATTAGGTCGGAGGATGCCTTGTACGCCAGACACATCACCTCTAAGCTCTCTGTAGGATACAGAGTATAGTGATAAGTCTTTGAGGTGGTCCATGCAAGACCTATTGTTTATGACTTGTATCCTTTAGTAAGGTATTTCTGTGGATATTCCAATTGTTGCATGGGTTTGGACAGACACATGCCAAAGTGGGCATTATACAAAATGATTGAACTAATGAAGGCTGTGTAAAGGGGGACAATAAAATCTCTAGATCATCAAAATCAATTTGCTTATAAGCTGTGCAATATAGAATGACTTTCTTATGACTCTGGGCACATGTTGGTCAAAAATTAGGTCACTGTACGCACAGGTTCCCAAATGCCAAACAACTGGGTCAGTTCTCGGGGGGGGGGGGGGGTTGTCAATTTGGCAGTTCCATGGAGTAAATGACTTCACAAAGGATACGATAATGTATTTCTTGGAGTTTAGTTTCAATTCATGATTATGGCACCAGTTATTGTTTGGGACAAACCTTCATGCATAATGGCTAAGTCATTTGGGGATTCAATAACTGCTCCTAGCTTGCAGTCATCTCAAACTTAGTTGGCCAACGTCCTTTGGTATTTCCTTCTACTTTTGAGATGTTTATGCCAAACAGAAAGTCTCAGCACTGAATCCTGGGGGACTCCACTGGTGACTGGTCTCTTCCCCTATTTTGATCTGCTGCATCCTGTGAGCAAGCATACATGTATGCATTCTTTGATTCACCTTCCTGATCGTATTAAATTATATTCCTTGTATAATACAGCACCACTTGTTGAATGTGTTTTAAATTTGTAGTTTGGAAGTCTTTTTGTAAGCAACGAAACAAAATGTATGAACCAATAATGACAAAACTACCCATTTCAGAGAATTTCAACCATAAAAGGCCACTCACACTTCTGTCATTACAATCCACCAATATCAGTAAATATGCAAAATCTCTGCAGAAGTTAGTCATCTAAATAATTCCACATTAAAGGGATCTGTAACTACTGTAACTAATGAAGAGGTTGCTGCTAACAAACAACTTTATATTTCATTGTTTTATCTACACATAAAGTGCCTGTATCCCTTGAAGAATAAATTGTCTATGCTACATTAAAAAAATGATAAGCTAGTAATTTTGCAATGGGGAAAGGATGACACACTGATAACAGAAACATAGTTACTAGGTAACTCCTCCAAAGGAAGGCATTCATAGGATTGCATCATCCACTCCCTGTAAAGTACAACACAATACAGTATCAGAGATCCATCTGCATACTGAGAGAGCAGAACCCACAGCTTGCTGCAACAAAAACAAGTATTCTACCTGTTGTGCTACTAACAATGCAAGCAACTCAGCTTAAGTAGAGCTAAACTTCTTTTCCCCTGTACCTCTCAGCGCCTTGTAAAAATTCCACTCAACTAAATCTCTTAACTTCACAGCACAAGAAATCTGAAAAAAGCCAAAATTTATTGGGGGGGATGGCAAAGATCCAAAACCAGGGGCACATTTTAAATATTGCTTGTATAATCTTAGAAAGTTGCTAACTAAAGTGTTTTGTGTTACCATGTCTTTCCTAAAACATAAGACGACTGAAACAAAGGGCTATCATTATTTAGCGAATTCACTTCTCACTGACTTGCCAGAAAACCACAAATTTTAAGAGGAACAGACCAAAAGTATGAGCCAAATATTCTGTGAAAATCTGGACAGTTGAGAGCTATGAACTCAACTCCCTGAATCACAAGTGATGGCATGGATAGAGAATTCAGGTTCTTGTTTGAGCCTAAGTAACACTAACCACCAGGTATACCTAAACTGGGGCATTTTACACACACACACACACACACACACACACACACACACACACACAAGTGCGTGCTCACACACACACAAGTGCGTGCTCACACACACGCATTCGCATACACGGGAGCACAACTCCTGCAAATAAAACAACAAAACTCTCCTTACCGACATGACTCTGGCAGCTCCAACAGAACAGCGGCTGCATAACTCCTGTAACATAGAGCAATAAGTGAACAAAAATTAGAAGTTATGTACTTACCATAACGTTCCATCTGAGTAGGTGGATTCATTTGTCTGCAACCTGTGGGTATGGATCCGATATCGGATCCGAACCGGCATGGTTTATCCAGCTATGGATCCAAGCTCCTAGCTCCTCCCCCTCACCCATAATGCCCTGCTCTCCCTACATAACCTCAGATCGAGTTTGCCATGCACCAACTACCCTAACCAAAGGGTAACACCCTATATGCAGGAAACTGACCAGGCCAGGGGGATAGGAGGGCGGGATGGTTGCAGACAAATGAATCCACCTACTCAGATGTAACGTTATGGTAAGTACATAACTTCTAAATTTGAAGTAGGAGAATTCATTTGTCAGCAACCTGTGGGACAGAGTCCCCAGCTACCTGAATCTTGGGTGGCCATCATGGAAGGATATTCCGGAGCACCGCGGAGCCAAAGGATGCTCTACCTCTACAAGTGACGTCCAGCTTGTAATGAGTAATAAAGGCATGAGATGAAGCCCAAGTGGCTGCTGAACAAATGTCATCCAGAGGAACCCTAGACTTAAAGGCCGCTGAAGTAGAGACAGACCGGGTCGAATGAGCATGGACTCCCTCCGGTGCGGGCCTCCCAGAGGCTTGGTACGCCAACAGAATACACTAAGAAATCCAGCGTGACAAAGAAACTTTGGAAATTGGTTTACCCAGATTAAATTTGGCAAAACAAATGAACAACTGGCCTGATTGCCTATGACCAGCTGTCCAATGAAGGTAAAAACGAAGCTGCCTGTGAACATCCAAGGAATGCAGCTTGTATTCGCCTTTGTTTTGATACTTAGGGAAGAAAACAGGGAGGTTGATGGACTGATTAATGTTAGCTTCCGAAGCTACTTTAGGAAGAAAGGAGGGATTGATCCTAAGGTACACCCGGTCCGGATGAAAAATCAAATAAGGCGGTTTCATGGACAGGGCCTGAAGCTCTGAAACTCTCTTAGCCGAAGTAATGGCTACCAAAAAAGCAGTCTTAAAGGACAAGTATTTAAGATCGACTGTGGCCGCAGGTTCGAAGGGGGGAGCGGTCAAGGCCTGAAGTACCAAGGAAAGATCCCACGGGGGAACCGTTTCTTTGACAGGGGGTCTGAGCAAAAAGGTGCCTTTTAGGAAGGTATTGCATAACTTAGCAGACATAAGAGGCCCTGAATCGCGTCCAACATGGTAATGAGATATGGCCGCCAGCTGAACTTTGACCGTGGAACTACTGGCGCCATCATTAAAGAGAGTAGTAAGGAAATCTAGAACCAAAGGAAGGGGAACTGTGAAAGGATCTAGGTCTTGCCGCTCTGCCCAAATGGAGAAACGCTTCCATTTACTGCGGTAAATTTTTCTGGTAGAGGGCTTGTGGGCCGCTACCAAAATGGCCTTAACTGGGGACGAGATACCGGGAGTCCTGATTAGGAGTGGAACTGGAGCAGCCAAGCAGTCAACTTCAGGTTGTCCAGGTTCGGAGTTGGCAGGTTCAACGGGTGTGATATCAGATCCTGAATGGGATCTAGAATCCAAGGTGGATTCACTGCATGAGACCTTAGGTAAGGGAACCAGATCTGTCGAGGCCAGAACGGGGCAATGAGGATCATTCTGCACCCCAACCGAGAGGCTTTCTGAAGTACTTGTAGCATCAGAGGTGGGGGGGGTATGCGTAAAGAAGACCGGGAGGCCAAGCATGCACCAGTGCGTCTCTCGGAGAATCCCCTGGAGGGGGATTAGAGCAAAAAAACTGTCGCACTTGGCGTTTAAAGGAGAGGCAAAGAGATCACAAAAGGGATTCCCCCCCACTGTGCGAAGATACGTTTCGCTACTTGAGAATTGAGAGACCACTCGTACGGGGAGAGAATGGTGCGACTGAGCTTGTCCGCTAGGATGTTGGTCCGACCTGGAATATGCGTTGCGATGAGAAAGCGGTTGGTGGAAATCGCCCATTCCCATACTCTCATGGCTTCTCGGCATAAAGGGTAAGACCTGGTTCCCCCCTGTTTGTTGATGTACCAGACCACCGACATGTTGTCTGATTGAATCGCAATTGTTCCCAGGGGAAGGAGGGCCTGAAGTGCTTGCAACGCCAAGAGCACCGCCCTCATTTCCAGAACATTGATATGCAGGGAGGTCTCGGAATCGCTCCACGTGCCTTGGACCATCCGGCCCGCAAAATGCCCCCCACCACCCGAGGCGGGAAGCGTCCGTGGTCACCGTGGCGAGAGGGGGAGATGCACAAAAGGGGCGGCCCCTGTGGAGGTCCGGAGAATGGAGCCACCACAAGAGAGACCGCTTGCAAGCCTTGCTGATTGCAATGGGATGATACAGGGGTGGGAGAGAAATGACCATTGCACCTGAAGTGTCCATTGAAGCACCCGCATGTTGAAGCGGGCGTGCGGAAGAAGAGTAATCGCTGCCGCCATAGACCCTAGCACCCTCAGGACCAATTCCGCAGGAGTTGAGCTGGAGTGAAGGATGGCCCGCACCTGGAGTCGCAGATTCCGAACCCTGTCGGTTGTGAGAAAGGCTCTTAAATTTCTCGGGTCTAACCTGGCTCCTATAAATTCTATTGTTTGAGTAGGGACCAGGTTGGACTTCTCTATGTTTACCGTGATGCCTAGCTTGGGAGCTAGACGAAGGAAGGAGTCTCTTGCCAAAGACAGTAGATGCCTTGTTGGGGCGGTGAGAAGCCAGTCGTCTAGGTACGGAAAGACCTGCAACCCCTGAAGCGTCAGGTGGGCCGCAACCACTGCTAACACTTTGGTGAACACCCTGGGGGCTGTGGTGAGACCAAAGGGAAGGACCCTGAACTGGTAGTGACTGGCTTCCAGCCAGAAGCGAAGAAACTTCCTGGATCGTCTGTCCATCCGAATGTGGTAGTACGCATCCTTGAGGTCTAGAGCACATCCAGTGATTCTCCCCTAGAAGGGGGAGGATGGACTGCAAAGTGACCATCCGGAACTTATGTTTGGGAACTGACAGGTTCAACAGGGACAGGTCTAGAATGGATCTTAGGTCCCCCGTCTTTTTTGGCACTAAAAAGAACCTGGAGTAGAACCCTGATCCGATCTGGTCTAGGGGGACGGGCTGGATGGCTCTTTCTCAGCAGATGGCCAATTTCCACTGAAGCGGCCTCCCTCTGATTGAGTGGAACATCGGGGAGGATTTTTAGCTTCGGGACATGAAGAAAGGGGATCTTGTAACCTCTGGATATAATCCAGAGTACCCAGCGGTCCGATGTAATGGACTCCCATGCCGCTAGGTGCTCCGAGAAACGTCCCCCGACTGCCTCCAGAGTGGAGCAGTCGGGCAACCCCTCAGGGTTGCTGCGTGGGCCGTTCAGAGAAGGGTTCTTTGGACCTAAAGTTCCTAGGAGCCCCTCTGCGCCTAGGGCGGCGTCCTCCCTGTCCTCCTCTGCCGCGGAAGGACTGGTTGTCCGGAGCGGGTTGGGAATGCTGCGACTTCCGGAACACATCTTCTTCTGGCCCTTTTGGTTCCTAGAGTAGGACCTCTGGGGCACAGAGAAGCGGACTCCGACGGCAGACAGCGTCTTCCTGTCCTTCTCGCTCTGAACCAAGGTATCGCGAACCGTCTTGCCAAAAAGGGCAGAACCGTCAAAGGGGGCGTTCGCGAATGATGCCTTGAAGGGCTCCGCAAAATCGCAGTGGCGGAGCCAGGCCTGCCGTCTTGTGACTAGGCCCGCTCCCGCAGCTCTAGCGGCTCCCTCGGTAGCGTGGGCAAGTAACCGCATAGAGGTGTTAGTCACAGAACGAAGAGTGGCCATACGGGTGGAGTGCATAAGTTTGTCCTCCTCCGATATGGACTCTGGGGGGGATGCAGCGAATTCCTTGATAAGATCGCACTGCATCCTAATGACGTGTGCCAAATAGTTGAGCGCCCTCACTGAGATGGTCGCTGAACTAAAGATTCGCTTCCCCAAATGGTCCATCATCCGAGACTCCTTGCTCAGGGGATGGACTGAAGGACTCTCCTGGGCGAGTTCCCTCTTAGTGGCTGCTGCCGACAGCATGGCATCTACCGGGGGTCCCTTGCTCCAGTGGGCACGGTCAGCAGGGGGGCTAAGGATCCTGTAGGGCCTCTTAGGGATTGGCTCCACGGTGTCCGGGTCCTTCCACGCCCTGGTGGTAATAAGGTCCACCAGGGGGTCGGCAGGAGGGGGCACCCAAGAGGCAGACGGGCCCGCTTCAAATGCCTCCAAGAACACTGACTCGTCCGAGGAAGACTTTGGGGCAGACCACCCACCTCTGATCCGTAACATTTCCATGATGTCTCCGAAGGAGACATCCTCAGGGGGTGATCTTGGGGTGCCTTCCCCTTCCTCCAAGTCAGTGTCTTCGGTCAAAAACTTGGGGGAGTCTATGTGCCTCCTTTTACACGAATGCTTGCAAGGTGCTTCCTCGGGGGGGGGGGGGCTGCCCGAGGAGCCCTCACCAGCAATGTCCAGAACCACAGGAACTGCTTGGGGCAGTGAAGCGGGCTGCCCCAGTGGCCGGGTGATGAAAGCCTGGCCCAGAGCAGATGGAGTGCGGGACTGAGCCGAAGCAAGGGCCGGGGGTCCGGATGCCCTCAACAGAGCCCTCTCCACTACATCAAAAGCAGAGGGGGAGCCGACATCCGATGAGCGGATCGGAGCCGGCGCCGAGCCCCTCGGATCCGAGGGACCAGTGCGCTCCGACAAGGACGGTGCCGAAGGCACACTCAGTCCCTCGGATCCGAAGCTCGGGCCAAGGCTCCGAGAAGTCGGATCCGACAGACTCGAGGGCAGGGTCGGAAACGAAGTACCCAGTACTGTCGGCGCCGACTCACTCGCGGCTCCAAGGCTGCCCGGCTCCGAGCGCTCCGAACCCGGGTAGCGGGTCGGAGAAGGAGCAATGGGCTTAAAAAAGGGGGTCGAGCTCCCCCCCAGAGGGGGGGGGGGCAGGAGCACTCCCATCTGCATCTGGGCCTAGATGAACCTTTGCGTCATCCGGTCCAGATCAGCATCGGAGAGGCTGTAAGTAGACCTCGACAAGGCTACCGAGGTAGGCCTTGAGTGCCGCCTCAATAGCCTCGAAGGAGGTCGGGTCTCCTCATCCTCAGGCTCCGGTGAAAAGCACAGAGACCGGAGCCAAGGAGGGGGAGAGCCAGCAGCCAGAGAGGCCGGAGGAGAAGCCCGCTTAGCCGGCGGGGCCGAAACGGAGGTCTCGGCCCGCCACTTGTGGTGCTTCTCTCTCCGGTCCTTTTTTCTGGCTTCCCTCTCCTCCGACCCTTTGGTGGGAGTTTGAAACCCGGGTGGAGGAGGGGGAGCAGGCAAGGCAGGGACTGCCGAAGCAGTGACCACCAAGGGGGTGGGGGCCGAAGCCGAGTCCAGGGGCAAGAGTACCGCCAAGACCAGCTTCGACCTCCGCTCCTTCAATGCCCTGGGGTTGAACCCTGTACAGATTGAACACCCTGAAGTGAGGTGTTCAACCCGCAGGCATCAAACGTACCGAGTGTGGCCATCAGCAGGGGAAAGCTTATGGCCACACTCTGAGCACTTTGAAAAAACAGCCTTTGGGGCCTCAGACATCACTAATTTTTTTTTTTTTTTTTTTTTAAATAAAATAAATAGTAACAATAAACTAAAACACTCACACAAAGGCCCCCAAAAAAAAAAACACACACACACACTAACTACGAACCAGCGAGGGGAGGGTAAAAACTATATTAAATTAACCCAAAAAAAGATATAAACAGAAGGGAAACCTATAACTTTCACACAAATTTAAAGTTTTAAAAATTTTAAAACCCTTTAATCAAGAATACTACAACTTAGCTTTTGGAGCTCTGACGACCCACCCTTCACCATGCGCAGCAAACTAGATCTGAGGTCATGTAGGGAGAGCAGGGCATTATGGGTGATGGGAGGAGCTAGGAGCTCGGATCCATAGCTGGATAAACCATGCCGGTTCGGATCCGATATCGGATCCATACCCACAGGTTGCTGACAAATGAATTCTCCTACTTCAGATCAGCTAGTTTAGTTAGTTTAACTTCCGCGCTTGAATCCATGTTAGCATGAAAACTCCACTTCATTAATTTTTTCTGACAGGTCTTGCAGCTGTAAAATTGGGGGGGGGGGGGCTCCCCCTGGCTCTATGGTTCCGGCACCCATGCCCCAGGTCTAGCAGGAGTAACCCAATCAACAAATGCACGTGAGGAAATGGGATGGATACTTAATGAATTAAAAGACTAATGTGTTAAACTAAAGAAGGGCTCTAGCTTTGAAATAGGAGAACAGTGAAATGCACAACCAGAAAGTATATGGTCAAGCCAAAAAGAAAAGAAAAGGAGGAATGACATTTTAAAATAATGGGAACGTCATCCAGCTGGATTTACATCTGGAATACTAGTGGAGCCAGGGTAAGGAATGGAGCTGGGTGTTAAACTTGTAACAATAAGAATGGGGAGAATAGAAGACAGCTCTGGCATATCAGCATCCTCTGTTGGATTTCTAATGTGTTCTTACTTCTAAGAAAGAAAAGGGCAGATGTTGGCATCACTGCATGCACCCTTTTCTGCAGTGATCAACCTTGATGGATGCCTCAAAAGCACTGCATTTCACTGGACACTCATTACACTTACTCCATACCGTGAATACAGTGAATAATGGGTGGGTTACTAGTATTCTGGCTTTGAGAATGGAAAGTTAAAGAGAAATGTAACTGGCAGGAAGACTAAACTGAGATGTAAAACAGAGAAATAGCAAAAATGCTCACGGATATTATCAATAATGCAATCAAATGCTGAAAAGGTGCTCTACAAATGAATTCAGAGAAAATATTTTCAGCAACTGTGCAGAATATGGCTTTTGAGTCATAAAGACCTCATTCATAAATACATTTTCTGATACCCGTTTTATCCTATTCAGGGATGAGAGGATGAAGGAGCTTATCCATACAGCAACAAATATAAGGCAGAAAACAACCCTGAACAGGACAGAAACTTGCACTGCATACATACCCTTCAGGTAAATCAGAGGTATGCCAGTTCAGTGCCTGCATCATATGTTGGGATGTGAATGTGAGGATATCAGATGTTGTTATCTGTGTAGCATGTCTGGCTGCAGTTTTGTAAATACTTGTAAATAACTATAAATTACTCTGTTATAAATGCCAGCATGACTACTTATAATTTTGCAAATACGTTTGTTTTTTTATTGTTTCTTTGATTTGTGTAAGATGTTTGAATCAGTGTTCTTCTGGCTGACAAAACATACATGTCTTTTTAAAAAGAATTCTGAATGCAGGTTGTGCCAGTCAACTGACCTAGGGTGATGTCACTGTGTGCCAGAAGTGAAAGGAATGGCATCGCCACAGCAGCTGTTTACTTTTCAAAAGTCAGAAATAAGACAGTAGAATTCTCATAACAGCTTTCGGTAACTTAAAAGATTCTGCTATAAAAACAGATGCTTAATCAAAGTTCAGTTTTTCAGAGTTGTACAGTTGAGTGTAGTTCAGTTGCATCAGTTGTTCAGTAGTTGTTTTCTAGATCAGCATTTATCTGTCAGAGTTTTTCAGAGCTGTTCAGCAGAAAGAATAGGATTTACTATTCCAGTCACTGAGGACCGGAGAACAACCTGAAGAGTGGACATATATTCTTATCTCACCCTGCAGAATTAAGAGTATCATCTTGCCTTGCTGACGTAATGAGATTAGACAGGGACAGTTAATCTTTAGACAGTTTGGAAGCTAAAAGTCACATGAGAGTTTTTCTTCAATCAGTGTGAAACCTATCCTTCAGTGTTATTTTCATAATTCCTGTGTGTGAAACTCTGGTTTACTGAAATCAGTTATTCAGTGTATATAGGTTTTAAATCATTTTATTTATTAGATATTTTAGTACCTTTTACTGTGGCTGGTTATTGAGAAAGTATTTTTAGTAACATGAGAATGTTTATGCTTATTGTGACACCAGGGCCACTCCGAAAAGCCTTACTGCTTGGATTTACATCCTACCATATATACATACATCTATTTTATATATATATATATATATATATATATATATATATATATATATATATATATATATATATATATATATATATATATATATATATATATACACACACACACACACACACACACACACACACACACACACACACACACACACTTTGAAGGGTACTATATTATTTAAACTAGTGGCAGACATAGCCAGCAAATCTGTGCCAGTCTTCCCCAAGAGTGTATGTGTGAATGTCAAATATTTAAGAGCGAGTGTGTTAAATACCTAGAACTGGGACAAAGTGCTCTGAAGTGGTTACTGTGCAGACTCACATGTGGACCTGGAGTGAAGCATAAAGTTCAGTCTCAGGTTTGGAGCCTGTTCCCGGTATACTCTTATGGGAAGCTGCATGTTTCTATCTCTGCTTTCAATGATGCTCCCTTACCACACACAGTGGTGAGGAGTGAGGCTCCTTTTTTATTGTCTCGGGTTTAAGTAAGGGGTTGTCACATCACATTATTTGGGTGCCAGCAATGTGTGGGATTTTAATTGAGCTTTAGTAGCCTGTGGGCAGTTGTCCTTAAGGTATGCACTCTTGACAGCCACAAGATAAACACAGTTTCATTTTGCGACAGTTCTAATTTTTTTCATCTCGTCAGTTTAGTCATGGACAGCAAGCAAATAAGTCAGCAGAGGATTATAGCAAGCTGACCAGGAACCAGTTGGCCATGGTGTGCGAAGCCAAAGGACTGATGCATGCCAACTTGACTAAGGAAGCAATTATCTCAGCCTTAGTCACAGCTGCAGAGCAGACCAGTAGCTTGGAGGATATCCAGTTTGAAGTTGGGGATAAGCAGCCTTCCCAGACAAGACAGTGTATCGTTTCTTCAGAGGACTTAAAAATTCCTTTGGAGTTAAGGAAGCTCAAACTGGAAGCTGAAGAGAAGCATCGTCTGCATGAACTGGAGGCTGAGAGGAGAAAAAAAGCAGCATCAGTATGAATTGCGGCGTTTGGAGACTGAGGACTGTAACTGGAAGCCAAATATTTGGAGGCTGAGAAGAGAGAGAAGCAGTGTCAGCATGAAAAGGAACTGGAGACCAGGTGTTTGGAGATGGAAGCTGAAGAAAAGGAGAGGGAGTGACATTTGGAAGTGGAGGAGAAGTAGTGTCAGCACAAAAAGGAGCTTCTAACTCTTCTACAAACTCATGGAGGTAATGGGGAAGAGAATGACTGAACTCCAAAAGCCATAAAGGTCAGTAAACTTTTTGCTCAGTATGGGCAGGGAGAAGATTTTGATAGTTATTTATTTATTTATATGTTTGAGACAGTATGTAAACAATATAATGGTAACCAAGGGCTCTAGGTACTGTTCCTGACCTCCTTACTTCATGGCAGAGCTGTTAATGCAATTGCTAAACTGTCCAATACTGATTTGAATTATGATAGTGTAAAAAGTACAGTCGACTGCAACAGTGAAACACGATGAACATAGTACAGTTGTGTACACCTACCATAAATGTAGATGTTCGTGTGTCTTCACTGTTGCAGTCATGACTGTAGGGTTCTCCCCTGCCGGCAGGCAGTCCTCGGTCGGCCAGAATCCCAAAGTCTGGGTCCGGCGTCAGCTGTTCAACCATGCTCCCTGACATCAGAGCGCCAGGAGTACACAGCTGACAGCCGACGCCATCTTCTCCAGTTTTTCTTGCGCCAGATGTCAGGAGTCCCCAAAATGAAAAAGGTCCCATAACCTTTGCAAATACACCTCAGAAGAATGCTGAAATAAGGAACTACACAAAAGTAAAAATAAGAGGGGACAGGAGGGAGGGAAACCCAGACTGCAACAGTGAAGACACTCGAACATCTACATTTATGGTAGGTGTACACAACTGTACTATGTTCATCGTGTTTCACTGTTGCAGTCATGACTGTAGGGTAGAATCCCAAAGCTGAAAGAAAGGGAGGTGGTCATAAAGAAGAAGGGGCGGCTAAAAGGCCCTGCAAGACTGCAGAGGCAAAGCCTGCCCTAGACTTAGAGAAGAGAGGTAGATTGTAGTGCTTAGAAAAAGTATGCACTGAACTCCAAGTTGCAGCTTCCAAAATGTCTTTGGTAGGAGCTCCCCTGAGGAAGGCCGCAGAATTGACAGCAGCTCTGGTGGAATGAGTCCGTATACTCCCTGGGATTTGCTTTCCATGGTGTGAATAACAAAATCTGATTCCATGAGCAACCCATTTAGAAATGGTCTGTTTTGAAATGGCTTTACCTTGGGAACTTGAAGCATAAGAAACAAACAACTGTTCTGATTTTCTGATGTCCTTGGTTCTGTCCAGGTAAAAACGTAGTTGTCTGTGTACATCCAAGGAATGTAAGATCCTTTCCCCTTTATTTTGAGGAGTGGGGAAAAAGGTTGGCAAGTGGATAGTTTGATTTAAAGCCACTTTGGAAACCACCTTAGGCATGAAGGTAGGATTAGTCCTCAAAGATGCCCTGTCTTGATGAAAAATAATATAAGGTTCCACAGCCATAAGAGCTTGTAACTCTGAAACTCTCCTGGCAGAGGTTAGGGCTAACAAGAGATCTGTCTTCCAAGATACAAACTTGATGTCAGAAGAGGCAGCAGGCTCAAAAGGAGGCAAGGTTAGTTTTTCCAAAACATATAGTTGAGATCCCAAGCAGGAATGGGAGGAGATCTAGGAGGTCTTAAGTTCTTAGCTCCTCTGAGAAACTGTCTCATGAGCTGGTGGGAAAAGATGGGAGGGTCTGTATTATAATGAGCAGAAATAGCAGAGGCATGTATCTTAATGGAAGAGAGCGAGAGACCCTT
Source organism: Protopterus annectens (assembly GCF_019279795.1). Lineage (NCBI taxonomy): Eukaryota > Metazoa > Chordata > Ceratodontiformes > Protopteridae > Protopterus > Protopterus annectens. The sequence continues at coordinate 672,649,686 of NC_056729.1, forward strand.
ATGTAAGAGATCTGTCAAGTAAAGTAAAATTAAGGTAATGTTAGGAAGAAGAGGATCAGAATCCTGAGCCTGCATCCAGGAATAAAATCTTTTCCATTTTCCTGCATAAGATTTTCTAGTGCTAGGACGTCTGGCTTCTAAAATGACATCCATAACCTGCTTGGGTAGGAAAGAAGAAATCAAAGGCCCTGGATTAACCAGGCCGCCAGGCTGAGAGTTCTGACATGAGAGTGTAGAACCTGACCCTGATGTTGGGACAGAAAGTTCGGAGACTGAGGTAAAACCCAAGTGGGGTCCAGAGATAGGTTTTTTAGAGTTGGATACCAAAACTGTCGAGGCCAATTTGGAACCAGCAAGATTATCATCTTGGGCTTGTCCTGTTTTATCTTCAATAAGACCCGTGGAAGAAGAGGAAGAGGCGGAAAGGCATAACTCGAGAGGTTCCTCCAACTGAATGACAGGGCATCCACTTTCCAAGCTTCTCTGTGGAAAGTCCTGGTGCAAAAATTCTGTAGTTGATGATTGAGATGGGATGCAAAGAGGTCTATGTGAGGACATCCCCAGACTGCCGTTATCCTGAATATGTTGGTGCCCAGCATCCACTCATGTGGATCCGAAAAGTTTCTGCTCAGACTGTCTGCCAGGAAGTTTTGTTTCCCTGGTAGAAACTGAGCTTGAAGATCCAGATTGCAAGCTAGAGCTGTGTTCCATAGATGCATGGCTAGTCTGCAAAGGGGGTAGGAATGAGATCCCCCTTGCTTGTTTATGTAGCACATAACTGTGGTGTTGTCTGTCCATATTAGTAGTTGTCCTGGTTGTAAAAGATTCCTGAAGGCCAATAGAGCTTTCTGAACGGCTAACATTTCCTTTAAATTGATATGTAGGTGCTTCTGATCCTTTGTCCAAAGACCCTGCAGACAGTTGCCCTGAAAATGGGCTCCCCAAGCATAATCCAAGGCGTCTGTGGTTAGAATCTGAGTGGCAGGAGGCAGACGGAAGGGTTTCCCCTCTGTTTAGAGCACATGCCCTGGACCACCAAAGAAATTCCTTTTGAAGGCAAGGAAGGACGGAGATCAGTATGTCTAAAGTGTTGCAATGCTGAGACCATACACTTTTTAGGTACTACTGTATTTTCCTCATGTGTAGTCTTGCATATGGTACGAGAAGGATGCAGGAAGCCATGTAACCCAAAGCCTGCAGGAATTTCCTTGCAGATAGTTGAATTAAAGTTGCCAAGGTTTTGAAAGTTGAAGCCAGCTGTAACTGTTTTTCGGATGTCCGAAATGCCATCTGGGTTATGGAGTTTAGAAGAGCACCCAGAAAAGTTATCTGTTGAGATGGTGTCAAATTTGACTTTTTTATGTTTACAGAGAATCCCAGGAACTTGAGGAGGTTCTGTACAAATTCTAGATGCTGGAGTAAGACATCCTTGCTGCCTGCCTGAATTAGACAATCGTCCAGATAAGGGTAAATTTGAATTCCCTTGAGTCTGCAGTAAGCTACTACTGGAGCCAGGCATTTGGTGAAGACCTTGGGTGCAGTAGACAATCCAAAGGGCAGTGCAGAGAATTGAAAGTGCCTCGATCCGGCCTCGAACCGGAGATATTTTCTGCGATCCTGCCTGATGGGAATGTGTAAATATGCCTCCTTTAAATCCAAAGTTACCATCCATGCATCTTTGGACAGCATTGGAAGTAGCTGCTGTAGAGTAAGCATCTTGAATTTTGGAATCTCTAGAAAAGTGTTCAAGATCGACAGATCCAGAATGGGTCTCCATGAGTTTTGCTTCCTGGGGACTAGAAAGAGCCTTGAGTAAAAACCTTTTCCCATCTCTGAAAGTGGAACCAGTTCTATGGCATTCATAGCCAAAAGAGCTTCCACCTGGTTTAAGGCCTCCATCCACTGACGTTTTGGAAGGTCTGGCTATCCGTTTGGCCTTGGCAAAGTATGAAAATGGAATTTGTAACCTCTTAAAACCACATCCAAAACCCACTTGTCTTGGGTTATTTGAGTCCAATTTTTGATAAAAAGAGAGAGTTTCCCTCCGAGAGGGGCTTCCAGGCAAGAAGTTCCTGTAGCCCAACAGAGGGAGTCATTGAGTTTGTTTCCTTTGAGTTTGTGACCTGTCCTCTCCTCCCCTAGGGGTGGAAGCAGTCCACTGTCTTGGTCTATAAGAAGTTTGTGTTTGAGGCCTTCCTCTGGAGCGTCTATATCTACCCCTCTGAGGCCTGTCTGAAGGCCAATTCCTGCTAAATCTAGGTGGCTGTACTTGCAAGAAATCTTTAACTGTTTGCATGGATTTCGCCTTATCCTCCATCTTTTTAATCACCTCTTCAGCTTTTGATCCAAACAAAACATTATGCTGAACAGGAGCATCCAATAATTTAGCCTTTATTTGTTCAGGCAAATTTTGTTCCTTTAGCCATGCATGCCTTCTAATGACTGTGCCAGAGGCAGCAGACCTACAAGAAGCCTCCAAGGCATCAAATCCACAGTGTAAACCATGCTTCCCAACTTGTTCAGTGGCATGCAATAAGTCATGTAATTCCTTATCATCTGCATAGGCAGAAATGGAAGAAAGCTTTTGTTTTAAAACAGACAAGAGAAATTGCTGGTATTTCAGCATATGAAACTGACAGTTTAATGCCCTAATGGACAAAGTAGCAGAAGTGTACACTTTTTTGCCCCATCTTTCTAAGGATCGAGAATCCTTTTCAGTAGGAATGGGATTTTTGGCAGAAGTGGCCTTTACTCCCTTAGGACCCTGAGAAATGGTTTCAGGGTCAGCAGAAGGGTTCTTGTATAAAAACTGGTGGGAATCAGGAACCCTGTAATATCTATCAGGCTTAACAGGAGCAGGAGGAAAAGAGTCAGGGGTTAAGTTAGCCTCTGAAAAGGCACCGTCCACAATATCCAAAACAGGAGGAATAGCCAGGGGTCTATGTTGGGGAAGAAGAAGAAAATCCCTCAGTCTTATCTTAGATTCCGAATACTCCTGTCCTTCCCAGTGGAAATGTTCCCTCATTTCATGCAAAGTTTCCCCAAAAGAGAAATCCTCAGGGGGAGAAGCTGAAGGAATGGATTCCTCAGCATCAGAATCCTCATAAGGAGGGAAAGAATATTCCTGGTCAGAAGAAGAAACTGAGGAAACAGAAGCCTGATCAGAGGAATCATAATAAACATCCTGCCTTGGCCTTTTATCTGGAAGGGGATGTGAACCCCTAATCATAGTAAGTAAATCCTCCGCCATCTTGAGTAACTGTTTCCGTGACTTGGGAGCCGGTTCAGAAGAGGCCTGTGTTGCAGTCTTTGATTTAGAAGGAGTCTTTGCCTTTGTCTTTGGCTTTGCCTTTATTAGAAGCTGAGTAGGCCTGAAAACCTCTTCGGAAGCCAGTACCTGCACAGCGGCTCTGGACCCATCCGAAGGAGCATTGTCCGAAGGTCCTGCAACAGAAATATTTAAAGGCCTGGTTGGCTCCTCATGAGAGTCCGTTTCGGCCATCGGTTCTGAAATGGCCAACGACAGGGGCTGCAAAAGCGCCTCACTGACGACAGCTGAACCTGAAGCTAGCTCCGCTTGTGCGCTATCATCAGATTTGGACCTCGGAGGCCTGTCTTTATCCTTGCGACGTTTCTGAACTCCGGTAGCCGGTACCGTATCCGACGACATTTTGTAGTTAAAGCGCCTACCGAAGTAATGAAAAGCAAAATCATACCTTCGCTTAATTGTACGTTGATTAAATCTAGCACAAAACCGACAACTAGCTACATCGTGGTCAGGCCCTAAGCAAGGAATACAGTAAGAATGAAAATCCTTATGAGGTATTTGCTTCCCACATGAAATACAATTATTAACTTTTTCTGACATCAGACTGAAGTTTATCAGAAAAAATCGTCAGGAGTCAGCCGACCGGCACTTGCGAACTGCTATCACCGCACAGCAAGAAAGACTGGAGAAGATGGCGTTGGCTGTCAGCTTTGTACTCCTGGCACTCTGACGTCAGGGAGCATGGTTGAACAGCCAACGCCACACCCAGACTTTGGGATTCTGGCCGACCGAGGACTGCCTGCCGGCAGGGGAGAACCCTACAGTCATGACTGCAACAGTGAAACACGATGAACATCAATGCTTACTTGACTGCTTTAAATTAACTCCTGAAATGTATAAAAAAAAATTTGTGAACGTAGATGCAAGGCAGACAAAGTGCATACGATTACATTGCTGATTTAAGTACTTACTTTCACAGGGGGGTGTGTGGGTGTAAGGTCACCACTTTTGAAGGACTGGCAGACCTTTTAGTGAAGGAAGAAGTGATCAGTACTTTGCCTGAAGACATGAGGATCTGGCTGGGTGACAGAGTGCAACTCTGCAAATGAGATGGGCAGAAAAGGGGATCTCTACTTGGCAAGTAGAATACCAGTGTATAAGAAAGGGATACCCAGTGCTACACAGAAACCTAAGGAAGCCCATGCGGGGCAGCCTAAAACACTCCAACAGTGTTCACCAGTAACAGGGTAAGCCACTAGTTCAAGCACAGGGCCAGGATCAAGGGTTAGATGTTTCAAATGTAATCAGAGGGGCCATGTAGCATACAAATGTCCATTGAACTAAGGAGAGAGACAAAAGGTGAGGGAACCAGCAAGTGGGAATGACAGAATGCCAGTGGTAAATTATATGGAAACAACAGAGGTGCCAAATTATCACCAAAATGTGTATCCTATCTTAGAGGATGGAACGGAGACCACTGATAAGAGAGAGAGAGAGACAGCTTCTGATATAACCACCGAGAGGCCTGCAGTGATCAAGAAGGAGCAGTACTTGCTTGGGTGGTCCACACCAGTTAGAGCTCTAGAAGGGACCCCATTTCAAACACTCTTGTTTATGGTTCACCTTGACTGGGAGGGTAGGAAAGGGAACAATTAAGTGCGTGTGTTTGAGGATATCTCTGCAGATGTCTTAATAGGGAATGATTTTGACAGTGTAGTATCTTGTGTGCATGTGGCATGCAGTGATACATAGTCAAGCTTGGAGACCGGCATATAAGTCTGGCAGCTTGGGTGAGACCCAGACAGATCTTATGCCTGAAGCTGGGGCTGGTGATGTAGTTACTTCAGGGAGGGGGCTACCTTGTAGCAGTGAGCCTGAAGGTGAACCACAGCTGCTGGTAGGTACTAGTGTTCCGTGGACATGGTGACTGCAAGGACAGAGGTGAGTGGTGGTATCCAGGCTGACAGTGAGGCACCGCTGACAGAGGTTACTATACTGGGATAACTATGCAAGGGGAACTGGACAGGGTCACAAAAGTAGAGTTGAGACAACTTATGGACCCTACATTACGAAGCTTGAGAGAGGTAGCTACGGAGAAAACTGATGCTCAAGGAACAGGGGAATCTGTATACTGGAACAGGGGGTTACTGTACAGAAAGAGTGGACCCCTGAGGGAGGGAGGGCTAGAGGGACCAGTTTAAAAGGGAGTGAGACAAATATTTGCCCTGTTTAGTATTTGCTACAGAGGGGTACCTCAGGAATCTACAGGCTTCTCACCCTTTGAGTTGCTGTTTGGGGATAGGGTGAGAGGGCCTTTAGATTTTACTTGTGATGAGTGGGAAGGTTAGCGTGAATCCCACAAGGAGTTTGTTGTGGTGTATGTCCTAAACTTCAGGATGAGGCTTAGGGAGCTCATGGGTTTGGCCCAGGAGAACCTAGCAGTAGCCCAACAGCAGAAAAAAAGTTTTATATGACCTGAATGCTCAAGCCAGAGAGTATACTGTGGGGCAACAGGTTATGGTGTTCATTCTTGTCAGAAACAGCTTGGAAGGGCCCCTTCAAAGGGGTAAGAAAAGTTGGGGAGGTTAACTACATGGGTATATTTAGTAGGCAAGAGGCAGGGAGATAGGTTGTACCATGTTAACATGATGAAACCTTATGACAGGGAGGTCCTGGTGCTGAGTATTCACAGTGGATAACAGGAGGAGTCTGAGGGGGATCTGGTGACTAACCTTCTTGCTGAGGCTCGGACTTGACACTTCTGTGGGAGAGGTAGCAATATCTCAGTGGATATCCCATATTAACGTTAAAGAAATATGAGCAGTGTCACAGGAATTTGGGGGCATGCTCACCGGGAAACCTGGGTGTACTTACCTAGTGCAGCACCATGTGGATATGGGACCTCAAAGGCCTAGCAACATGGTGCTGCACCATGTGGATACGGGACCTCAAAGGCCTAGCAACCAAGCTCTTTATATGGTGCCTGAGCAAGTCAAACAGTCTTTGAAGGAGAAGATAAAGCAGATGTTGACACTGGGGGTAATCCAGGAGTCCATGGGCTTTCCCAGTGATACTGGTACCAAAGAAAGATGGTAGTGTAAGATTCTGCACAGACTACAGAAAGTTAAACAGTCATACAGAGTCAGATGCGTATCCCATGCCCAGAGCAAATGAGGCTCTAGAACAGCTAGGTGGGGCTAAGTATCTGACCACTACTGATCTGACCAAAAGATACTGGCACGTGCTCTGGACTCCCATTGCTAGAGAGAGGTCAGCTTTCATTACACCTTTTGGATTAGAAGAGTTTACAAGGATGCCCTTTGGGATGAAGAATGCCCCAGCAACCTTCAGGAGGTTAAGACAATGAACCACAAAACAAAGTATGAAATGGGAATCACAAAGACTGCAGCAGTACAAAACAATAAAACATGTTTAATAAGCGCTTTTGTCTTAACAAATCAAGACTTCAGACAAACAACATATTTACAAAGCTATATTTAAAACCTTTCATATCACATGACCTTTTTCCAATAAAAACATTTCACCTTTTTCTTTTTAAAGAAACAACCTCAAATTATAATTAAACAAATGCAAAATACTATTACATTAAAATACTAAACATACAAACATAAAATTAACATGAGACTTAAAAAGGCTAAACAGAGTCAGAAAGCAAAATGCCAAGTTAATGAGGTGGTGCATAGGGCTACTGGCATATGACATGATGGTGCAACAATGCAGTGGGATAAATAATGCTAATGCAGAAGGACTGTCAAGAAGGGGTATGAGTTGATAAATTTTCAGTCAGCCCCATTTTCAAAAGCGACAATTTTCTAGGGTCGCTTGAAAATCTAGCTCGAGTCTTTAAAGGGGGGGAGAAATGTGAGGATATCAGATACTATTATTTGTGCTAGGACATCTGGCTGCAGTTTTTTAAATGCATGTAAATAATTATAAACTACCCTACGTTATGCCAGCAAGACTAGCTATAGTTTTGTAAATAACTAAGTTTTTAGATTGATGTTTGAATTAGAGTGTTCTTCTGACTGACCAAGTGTACATGTCTTTTAAAAATAATTCTGAATGCAAGCTTTGCCAGTCAGCTGACCTAGAGTGTTTGTATGTGTGAATATCAAATATTTAAGAGTGAGAGAGTCATATACCTAGAACTGTGACACAATGCTCTGCAGTTAAGGTGCAGACTCATTTGGGAACCTGGAGTGAAGCATAAAGTCCAGTCCCAGGTTTGGAGCCTGTTCCTGTTGTACTCTTAGGGGAAACTGTGTGTTTCTATCTCTGCTTTCAGTGATGCTTCCTTACCTGAGACAGTGGTGAGGATTGAGGCTCCTTAGTTACTGCCCTGGGTTTAAGTAGGGGGTCATCGCATCATAGTTGGATGTACCTCTCAACTTCTTAGCACAACAAATCTGGATAAAGGCCTAAAAATTGGGAAAGATTTTAAGTACTGCTCTCTTACGCTTAGAAAGCTGCTAGAATGACAAGATTTGTGTTTGCTTGTATTTTCTGAATGATACGAAGTCTAAAACTCAAATGTATGCCATTATTTAGTGACTTCAATTCTTGGTGATTTGCCAGAAAACAACAAATTGTATGAGGAATAGAGCAAAAATATTTGGCAAAAATCTGGGCATTCTGTGAAAATCTGGACAGTTAAGAGGTATGAACTGGGAGGAGACCCCTGTGGAAAACGCCACACACAGAGAGGACAGGCAGGCTCAAAAAGAAGACTCCTCACCCAAGAACCAAACTGGAAAACTAAGCACGGTATTTACTTATTATCGCAACCAGATTCTAAACCACTGTGTGCTACAAGGCAGCAACATTAACTACTCTAACACCGCCCAGCTCATGAAGCCTTCATTCAAGGTGCAAATCTATCTGCATGCATCACAACGCCAAAGCAGCAAGTTAAAATTTAAAGAAATGCTACCTGAAAATTTCAATGTAAGAGATTCTTCTGCAGTTCATACAGTGCGAAGCTCATTAGCAAAGGGAGCACGGGAATACTCCCTTCTGACCATGCTTCACACAAAATGCAGGCTAGTGTAAGCACACAGCCTAAATGTACACAGCAAAAACAATGCATCACGTACCAAAAGCTGGCTGCTGGGATTTTAGTAAAAGGAAGCATCACTGATCTATATGGTATTCAATGGACAAAGGACATAGTATGGTTTGGTGGCAATGTGCAGTACAATGCTAATGGCAGTGGGGTATAACAATTGCCACTTACCCCCCCCCATCCCCTCTGTCACTTTTCCAAAGCATTAATGAAGTGCTACATGAGCTCCAGTAACATTTGGGCAAGCTGCCTTTTGATTCACCTGCTCGCTTAACAGTCAATAAATGTACATCATAATAAAACTTTTTCTATTTGGAACAATTCACCTGTACCTACAATATGGAGTCTCTATTCCCACACCCATTACATCTATGTATACAGTCTTACAGAAAGTATATTTAGAGATCATGTCTGCATATTCAAGACTGCTTGCACTCTAATGCACAGATGAATGTTCAGCTGTGAGCAGATAAAATGTGTGGTGCTAGAATATGATCAGTTAAAAGAAGGCCATTAACACCAGAATTGGGCAAACTACTCAGATAATAATGCTAGCAATTTTCAAAAGTAGATTTGTCTCTGAATCATGTGTTTGTACAGGCTTCTGCTTTGCAACCACAGCTCTCAACTTTCCAGACTTTTTTCAGAATGTTCAGATTCTTGCCTCATATTTTGGCCTATTCCTCTTTGTGTAACTTTTACTTTGGAGCTTTTCTCCCCGGGCCTCTCCTGAAAAAAAGTGCGCAAGCTCAGACGGACTAACCTGATAAATAAATACATTTTGGTTTCTGCCCAATCATTCAGGATTAAAGTCAGAAACAACGGTATACATTTGAGCTTCAGACTTCATTCCTTTCAGAAAGTTTATGCTAATTCAAAACCTGTCATTCTATTAACTTTATAAGAGAAGTATTTAAAAACTGTCCCTATTTGGGGCCTTTGTCCCCCTCCCCCCATTACATATGGCTTTGTTCCAGATTTCTTGTGCCAAGAGGTTGAGATGTATGTTTGCAAGAATGAAGCACAGCAAGTTTGCATATATGCATGTCTGCATTTGACAGGAAGACGGTTTTAAAAAGCATTACTAGTAAACAGAGTTACAGGGCCAAGCTCTGTACAGTTGGGGAGGGGATACTATTACATGCCTTTGCTGGGAAGGAAGAGACTGTATAAAGAATGTACTGGATCGAGCAGTGTACTGCTGGGTAGGGAGATTAAAAATATGAAGAATGCATGGGATCAAGCACTAGAATGCCATCACAGCACAGAAAGGCCACCACATACTGCCATTCCATGTGGCACAAGCCGTTGCTTACATACCATAAGATATTACATACATCCTTCTTCAGTGCAAGCCCTGGTCTCCACTATGTTATCAGATCATTATTAAAGCAGATGCTGTACTCTATACCAGGCCCATGCTGGGTAGCAAGAGTTTTAGTTATGCAGTAAGGGTTTTTTTAAGAAAGTAATCACAGCCAACCCAGTGGCATAGAGGGATAAAGCCATGACTATGGCCCAGACGATCTGAGTTCAATTAGTAGCTCAGGCAAAAGACAGAGTAACAAGTAGGAACTGATATTACCATCTCAGGGTGGGTGGGAAGGCCAAATGAAAGTTTGCTGTGATGATCCCTAATGGAGGTTGGGGATGATACACTAGTGAGTGTGCCCAAGAAGCTTTAGACTGGTAACATGCTACAGCTGCTGTGGCAGTAGGGCAATATGCCGAATGTCTCCAATGCACGCCTGTCTCCAAGCATACCATTAGGGTCTGCAAGGGGGAGGGGGTAGGCATTAAAGCAAAAAGACCCCTCCCACGATGGAGCTTAGACGTGCTGGATCTTCAGATGCTTAGCTCCACAACTGGTCCCAGCATACCAGATTAAATCAGGAGGATGTGTGGTCAAGTAAGTCAAGCTGGTTAGTCCTGGAGATTGCAAGCAGCAGGGATGCTGGGATGGTAATATGAAGGATGGTAGAGGGAGAAAAAAAAAAGACAATTACATCCTAAACATTTCTTGTATCACAATTCATCAGCAGACATGCAGAAAAGTTCTCATAATAGTGGATAATGGGAAAAATTCCATTAAACAAATATATGGAAACCTCCAGGCCCTGATAGTGTTAGCAGTCAACAATATAAAAGATTAGAAAGTACAGTTTTGTACCTACCATAAATGTAGATGTCCGACAGATATGCAACTGCAGTCATAACATATGGGTTGTCCTGCCTCAGGCAGCCCTCGGTCAGCCAGATTCCAAAGTCTGGGTCCGGCGTCGGCTGGTGTCGCCTCCTCTCCGACGTCAGAACGGCTGGAGTATAAAGGCATCGGCCGACGCCATCTTCTTCAGTGTTTCTTGCCCCAGATGCCAGGTGCCCTCCTAGGAAGGCTAAATTTGGTGAATGGATAAAGAATTCCAAACATGCACAACAGTAATAAACAGATACACCATAGAGATACCCCCAGCTAATAGGAGTAGGGGTAGTGGACCCATAAAGAAGGATGCAGAGGGGTAGGAGGGTGGGAGAATCCGACTGCAGTTGTATATCTATCGGACATCTACATTTATGGTAGGTACAAAACTGTACTATGTCCTTCAAGAATGCAACTGCAGTCATAACATATGGGTTGAATACCATAGCCAAGCTGGGGGCGGTTGGAACTAAGAAAGTGATGGTGTAGCTAAAATGCCCTGCAGGACTGCCGAAGCAAAGCCTGCTCGGAATCTGGAGTATAAAGGCAAGTTGTAGTGCTTGGTAAATGTATGCACGGAGCTCCATGTAGCAGCCTCTAGAATGTCCTTTGTAGCCACTCCTCTTAGGAACGCTGTAGATGTGGCTATAGCTCTGGTGGAGTGTGGCCTAATATTGGCTGGCACACCTTTTCCATGGAAGGAATAGCAGAATCTGATGCAGTGTCCAATCCATTTGGAAATTATTCGTTTGGAGATTGCTTTTCCTTGTATTCCAGCAGCATAGGCTACAAACAGTTGGTCAGACTTTCTGGTGGCCTTAGTTCTGTCCAGGTAGTAGCGTAGTTGCCTGTGTATGTCCAAAGTATGCAGCAGTGCTTCCCCCCTGTTTTGAGGGTTGGGAAAGAAAGTAGGCAGGTGAATGGCTTGATTTAGAGACACCCTTGAAATTACTTTTGGCATGAATGAAGGATTGGTTCTTAGAGAGACTCTGTCCTGACGGAAAATGAGAAAAGGAGGTACTGCCATAAGTGCCTGTATCTCCGAGACTCTTCTTGCTGATGTGATTGCCAATAGGAAAACCGTTTTCCATGAGAGAAATTGCATTTCTGAAGTTGCTGCTGGTTCAAAGGGAGGAAGAGTTAATTTTTCCAAGACGAAGTTGAGGTCCCATGCAGGTACTGGCAGTTTCCTGGGAGGTTTGATATTCTTTATCCCCCTTAGGAACTGTCTTAGCAAAGGATGTGAAAACACCAGTGGATCACAGTTGTATTTTGCTGAGATTGCTGAGGCATGAATCTTTATGGAAGAATATGAGAGGCCAGTATGAAACATTTCTGCCAAGTATTCCAACATCTGAGGTATACTCAGTACTGTTGTATCCCGACCCCTGCTAGCATTCCAGATGCTGAATCTCTTCCACTTGGCTGAATAGGTTTTTCTGGTGGAAGGTCTGCGTGCTTCCAGTAAGATCTCTTGAACTTTTTTGGAAAGAGAGATATCGGGAGGAGTTATGGTAACCTCCAGGCTGTCAGATGCAATGTTTTCAGGTTTTGATGAACCGTCCTGTAATTGTGTTGTGTTAGAAGCAGAGGCCATAGGGGCAGAGGCCACGGTTTGGACCGAGATATGCTCAACAGCAATGGGTACCAGTGCTGCCTTGGCCAGTCTGGAGCAATCAAAATGTCTGTTGGTTGTTCTGCTTTGATCTTCAGTATCACCTTGGTCAGCAGTGGTAGAGGTGGGAATGCATAAATTGTTAGGGACTTCCAGCTGAAGGAGAGAGCATCCATTTTCCAGGCTAGAGGATGGTGGGTCCTTGTACAGAACTTTTCCAGGTGACGGTTCATGTGAGAAGCAAAGAGATCTATGTCCGGTCTTCCCCATGTCCTTGTTATTTGTGAGAAAATGTGAGGATGCAGCATCCATTCGTGTGGATCCAAGAAATTTCTGCTCAGGTTGTCCGCCAGTATATTGTCCTTGCCTGGCACAAACTGGGATTGCAAATGTATCTTCAGACTTAGGGATTTTTCCCAGAGGATCATTGTTAGTCTGCAGAGGGGATAAGAATGAGTGCCTCCCTGCTTGTTTATATACCACATAACCGTGGTGTTGTCTGTCCTTATTAGCAAATGTCCTTGTTGAAGTGATTTTTCGAAAGTCTCGATTGCATGTATCACTGCCAACATCTCTTTTTGGTTTATGTGCAGATGCCTTTCCCTTGGTGTCCATTGACCTTGAATGCATCTGCCCTCCATGTGCGCCCCCCCATCCATGGTCTGAGGCGTCTGTTGTAATCATTTGACCTGCTTGAGGTTTGTTGAAAGACATGCCTTTGTTTAACTGACTTGCTTGAGCCCACCACAAAAATTCTCTTTGCAGACATGGAATGAGTGGGATTACGTCCTCTAGGCTTTGGCTGTGTTGGGACCATAAGCTTTTTAAATACCATTGCAGCTTTCTCATATTAAGTCTTGCCAAAGGTATCAGAAGAATGCAAGATGCGATGAACCCCAGGGCCTGCAGGATTTTCCTTGCAGTCAGCTGGGAGAGCTTTGCTAGGCCTTTGAAGTACTCTGGTAACTGCTGTTGTTTTTCCTCTGTGAGATAAGCCATCTGTGTTTTTGTGTCCAGTTTGGCTCCTAGGAAAATAATCTGTTGGGATGGCAGTAGTCTTGATTTCTGAATGTTGACTGTGTATCCCAAGGCCTGTAGTAATTGAATGACATAGTCCAAGTTTGCTATCAAGGTTTGCTTGTTGTCTGCTCGTATGAGGCAGTCGTCCAGGTAGGGGTATATTTGAATCCCCTGGAGTCTGCAGTGTGCCACTACTGATGCCAGGCATTTCGTGAACACTCTGGGTGCAGTAGATAAGCCAAACGGCAATGCTGAGAATTGATAATGCTCTGTCCCTGCAAGAAATCTGAGGTATCTTCTGCAGCTTTGTCTGATTGGGACATGCAGGTATGCCTCCTTGAGGTCCAGAGTGACCAGCCAAGACCCCTTGCCCAACATGGGAAGGAGTTGCTGCAACGTTAGCATTTTGAACTTTGGCACAATGAGATAAGTATTTAGAGTAGACAAGTCCAGTATAGGTCTCCATTTGTTTTCCTTTTTTGGAACAAGGAACAGTCTTGAATAAAATCCCTGGCCTTGTTCCTGTGGAGGAACCTTTTCTATTGCATTTATGTTTAACAGCTTTGAAACTTGAATGAGTGCCTCTGTCCTTTGATGAAGTGGCAGGTTTGGCATGCCTTGTCTTATTGGTAAAGTATGGAAGTGGAATCTGTAACCTTTGTCTATTAAATCCAGAATCCAGTTGTCCTTGGTTAAGATATGCCAGTTTTTTGAGAATAAGGATAATTTTCCACCCAAAGGTGCTTCTCTTTGAGCCTTTGTAGACGGTATGAAAGTCAAGTCATTGTGGTTGTCCTTGTGGTGCAGCTGGACTGCCTGCACCACTTCTTTGATTTGGTGGTTGCCATTGGCGACCCCTGTAGGAGCCTCGGTATTGCCCTCTACCTCGGGCACGCCTGTTTTTCCCCACTTTGAAACTTGTCAGTGTCTGGAAAGGACCAATTCTTTGAAGGCCAATTCCTGCTGAATCTGGGTGGCTGAACCTGGAGGAATTCTTTGACTGTCTGTACTGATTTAGCTTTTTCCTCAATGGACTTCAACACATCTTGTGCATTAGCACCAAAAAGCTTCTGTTTTTCCAGAGGTGCATCAAGTAACTTTACTTTAACATGGTCTGGCAGTGGCTGTTCTTTTAACCAAGCATGTCTACGTATAACAGCCCCAGTCATAGCTGCCCTACATGAAGCCTCCAATGCATCATAACCACACTGAAGAAAATGACTGTTAACCTGCTGAGTGTTATGTACTAGATCCTGCAATGCCTTTATATCAGTAGGCTCAGGGGAGGCTAGCTTTTTCTGTAAGTCATCCAGTAAAAAATCCTGGTACTGAAACATATGAAAAAGGCAGTTAAGTGACCTCATGGCCAGGGTGGTGGAGGTATAAACTTTTTTACCCCATCTCTCCAAGGACCTAGCTTCCCTATCCGCTGGCAGTGGATTCTTGGCTGTGGAAGAAGCCACTCCCTTGGGGCCCTGTGAAATAGTTTCTAGATCCACAGAATGGGCCTTAAAGAGATGCTTGTGGGTGTCAGGGACCCTATAATATCTGTCTGGCTTGACAGGGGCAGGAGGGAGAGAATCAGGGTTAGCACTGGAGTCGGAGAAAACATCATCCAGGACATCCATAACTGAGGGATAGCTAAAGGTCTGTGCTGGGGAAGCTTGAGGAAGGTACGTAGCCTTTTCCTGGAATCAGAGAATTCCTGACCCTGCCATTTAAAATGCTCCCTCATGGAGTGTAGGACTTCACCGAATGAAAAATCCTCTGGAGGAGAGGCAGAGGGAATTGATTCCTCAGCATCAGAGTCCTCATAGGCCTGGAAGGATTCTTCTTGGGTATCTGAATGCTCAGAATCCCCAGAGGCTTCATCTGAAGAGAGGTTGTCGGCCTGCTCAGTTCTGGGCCTTTTCTCTGCAGGGGGCTGAGAACCTCTGTCGGGATGAGGCTGAGACCCCCTAATAAGAGAAATAAGATCTGCAGCAAGAGACATGATCTGTTTATCAGAAGAAGGGGCCTGGGCAGTAGGTTTAGGATGGGCCTTGGCCTGGCTGGTGGCCTTAGCACGTGCAAAGGCCTTGATGGACATGGATACCGGAGGCCTAGCTGCCCCACGTGCAGAAGTAACCTTGCCCACAGGAATGGTGTCGGGTAGATCCAGAACCTCGGTTTCTGGAGGAAAGTCAACAACCGGCACCGGTGTAGACTCAGAGACCGAAAGACGAGTTAACGCTGTGTCGTTGGCCTGGAGCGGTTGAATTACCGCTTCCGAAGGGACCGAAGCACTCGCGGAGGGTTTAGGAGGAGTATTGGTGGAGGACGCGGGCCGAGGATGTCGGTCCCGGTCCTTACGTTTCTTGGAAGATTGAGTTGTCAGTTGATCCGACGGCATGATATAAGCGAAAGAATCGCCGAAAAAGTCCTCGGCAAATTCTGCCCGGCGCCTTAGAGTGCACTTATTAAAGCAAGCACAGGCAGCACAGGCCGAGACGTCGTGGTCTGGGCCCAGGCAAGGAAGGCAATAAGAATGGAAGTCCTTATGAGGTATTTGTTTACCACAAGACAAACAATTATTAACTTTCTCAATTTGTTCTGACATCGGCTGAGGCAAGAAAAATGTTCCCAACGGGTACTTAGCTTTTAGATGACTTCGGTACTGAAAACACAGGAGCTGACCGACCGGCACTTGCGAACTGCTTCTGCTTCGGGCACCGCGCGGCAAGAAAGACTGAAGAAGATGGCGTCGGCCGATGCCTTTATACTCCAGCCGTTCTGACGTCGGAGAGGAGGCGACACCAGCCGACGCCGGACCCAGACTTTGGAATCCGGCCGACCGAGGGCTGCCTGAGGCAGGACAACCCATATGTTATGACTGCAGTTGCATTCTTGAAGGACATCGGAGTCAAATTCTCGTCACAAATTGAAAAGGGATGGATAGTGTCTTAAAAGTCACCTAGACCATAGCAACAAAAACCTACTTCAGTTAACTGAACATATGGAGCAACAAGAGGCTATGTGCATCACAGATACTACTACAACTGCAGGATTCAACTTCTAAAATCTTAGATGTCTGAAGTTTGGTATGAGCCTTCAAGAATTACTGAAAATAAAAACACTTGTTCCAAGCAGGAAGTTAAGCAACAAGAGTCTTCTTAGTATTCAAAGCGACTCAAATAACATCACCTCATCTAGGAGGATGTCATGCCTAAAGGCACTCATGCCACAATCAGTTAAGAAGCACAGAACTTTATAACTCTATCTCTTCTGTAAGGCTAGAGAAACAAGGAAAACTGAGATCTCACATACAGGAAAAGGTTATTTTCCTGACCCATGAAAACAGTACTTTAAAACTACTAAGTCTGACAAGTATCACAGGAATGCTAGGAAAGTACAACTGTGTAACACCTGACCATAACAAAAAATGTTTGAAATAAGATTACTGCTGCAGTAGTCCTTAATAGTGGGAATTATACAGCATAAGGCCTGATGTCCATCCCAGCTTCCAGAGTCCAGCACAACTTTCTGCTCCAGGGTGGGTGAATACCCACACATTAAGGATATTCTGACATTCCTTGTAAATACATGCCAGAGGTCTTAAGAAGTATGCAGGATAGAAACAGTAGCTGCACAGAGATACAGCACCCCAGCCCGAGAAGAGAAAACAGAAGAAATGAGATCGTAGGAGGGAACAAATAAACAATTATTATGGTAAGTTCTTACACATCCGCACTATGTTCTTCAAACAGATCACTATCACTAGGAAGAGTTGCAGAGCTTGTGAGAGTAGGCTGATGGATAAGTTAGCAGGGTTGAGCTATAACCTACCCTGCAGAATAGTAACAGCAAACTAGCAAACCTAACCCTATCCCTGGAAGAAATGTTGTCTATAGTGTTTAGAAAAGCTGGAGCACTAACCCAGCTCAGAAAGGTCAAAGTGACTGCTGCATTTCTAGCACTTTGGGCTATCATGACCCCGTCCAACCTCTTTCAAAGACCAGAGTAACAAAACACAATGTAATGTGCCATACACTGTCTGCTTAGAACATGGCTTTCCTCTTTCCAACTGCAAAGCACACACACAACTGATATGACATCCTGATGCTCTTGGTTTAACTAGGTACTCTATCAGTTCACATCTAAAGGAGTGAAGAACTATTTCTTTCTTGTCCTCGATATGAGGGAAGAAAGCAGTCAGTTGGGCAGTTTGGCTGAGTAAGACTTTTGTAACAACTTTTGGCAATTAGCTGGGAGTTGTTTCAAAAATCGACCGACCCGGTCTTCACAGAAGACTAAAAAAGGCTATCTGAATGAGTGCCTGAAGTCATAACAGATGATATGATGGGCAGTTACATATCAGTTTATAATGTTAATGTTAGATATCGGAGAGGCTTAAGGCAGCAGATTCAAAAGGGGTTAGTATAGTACAGTTGTGTACACTTACCATAAATGTAGATGTTAGAGTGTATTCACTGTTGCAGTCATTACATTTGGGGTAATCTGCTGGCAGGTTGCCCTCGTCGGCCTGAATTCCAATGTCTTGGGTTCTGCGTCAGTTGCTGTCTCCTCTTCCATGATGTCAGGGGGGTATAAAACATGCAACAGACGCCATTTTCTTTAGTTTTTCTTGCTCCTGATGTCAGGTGCCCCCAAAAAGGTAGCATATGTGTACATTATATATATATATATATATATATATGCATCAATATAAACTTTACCTTCATCTACAAGCAGATACACCACATAAGGTTGTAGAAGATAGAGAAAGAAAGATAAACTCCAGAATGACAGGGGGATGGCGGGAGGGTAACCTGGACTGCAACAGTGAATACACTCAAACATCTACATTTATGGTAAGTGCACACAACTGTACTATGTTCTTCATGTTTCACTGTTGCAGTCATGACATTTGGGTAGAATCCCAAAGCTATGGTTGGGGGGGGCTGGAGCTAAACAGCATTAGGAGCGGCTATAAGGCCCTGCAGAACTGCAGTGGTAAAGCCTGCTCTGGATTTAGAGTAAAGAGGCAAATGATAATGCTTTGTAAAGGTGTGAACAGAACTCCATGTAGCAGCCTCTAGAATGTCTTTGGTTGGTACTCCCCTTAGGAAGGCTGCTGAAGTAGCTTCAGCTCTGGTGGAATGAGACCCAATACCCTTGGGCACAGGTTTACCATGGTGCAAGTAGCAGAAACGGATGCAGTGGCTTATCCACTTTGAAATAGCCTTGCCCTCTAATCCTGCAGCATATGTCACTAGTAATTGCTCAGTTTTTCTTAGAGCTTTAGTCCTGCTTAAGTAGAATCTAAGTCGTCTGTGTACATCCAAGGAATGCAGAATTCTCTCCCCCTTGTTCTGCAGATTTGGATAAAAGGTTGGCAGATGAATTGTTTGGTTAAGAGCCACAATGGAAACCACCTTAGGCATAAAAGTAGGATTTGCCTCAGAGGTACCCTGTCTGGGTAAAATATGATAAAAGGCTCTATAGCCATGAGGGCCTGTAGCTCTGAAACTCTTCTTGCTGAAGTAATTGCTAGAAGCAGAGCTGTTTTCCATAAGAACTTTATATCAGCGGTAGAAGCTGGTTCAAATGGAGGCAGGGTGAGCTTTTCAAACACATAATTGAGGTCCCATGCAGGCAATGGTTAACTTCTAGGAGGCCTTAAATTTTTGGATCCTCTAAGATACTGCTTTAGTAAAGGATGAGAAAAGATCAGTGGCTCTGTATTGTAATGAGCCGAAATAGCAGAGGCATGGATTTTAATTGATGAGAAAGACCGGCCTTTGTCAAGCATCTCAGTTAAGTATTGCAATATCTGAGGAATATTTGGTTCTGATGCATCACTTCCTTGTGCTTGATTCCAAGCACAGAATCTCTTCCATTTGTCAGCATAAGATTTTCGAGTACTAGGTCTTCTGGCTTCCAAAATGACATCCATCACAGCTCTACTGAGAGGTGTTGTTTGTATGACTACATGATCAGCCATCCTGCCAGGTTCAGAGTTTGTAGATGATTGTACAGGATCCGATTGTTTTTCTGGGACAGTAGTTGTGGTCTTTGAGGCAAGGTCCAAGCTGGGTATTGAGACAAGTTCCTTAGGATTGAGTACCAGTATTGGCAGGGCCAGTCCGGGGAATTAGTATCAGCTTTAGTTTCTCTTGTCTGACGTTTAGGAGGACCTTGGGGAGAAGAGGCAGAGGAGGAAAGGTGTAAACTGATAAGTTTTTCCAGCTGAAGGATAGGGCGTTCACTTTTCATGCTTGTCTGTGATAAGTCCTTGTGCAGAATCTTTTCAATTGATAATTTTGAGGAGAGGCAAATAGATCTATGTCTGGGCTCCCCCATTTCTCTGTTATCATGCTGAAGACTTGTGGATTTAGTTTCCACTCGTGAGGGTCCATAAGGTTTCTGCTTAAATTGTCTGCCAGAGTGTTTTGTTTTCCTGGCAGGAACTGAGCTTGAAGATGTATTTGGTAGGTCAAAGCTGTGTTCCACACTGCCATGGCTAATCTGCAGAGGGGGTATGAGTGTGTACCCCCTTGCTTGTTTATATACCACATGACTGTGGTGTTGTCCGTCTTTATCAGTAGTTGTCTTGGATGAAGTAAGTCCTTGAAGGCTGTTAGGGCATTTTGAACAGCTAGCATCTCTTTCTGGTTGATATGCAGATGCATTTGTTTTGGTGACCATATGCCCTGAATGCAACTTCCTGCCATGTGGGCCCCCCAGGCATAATCTGATGCGTCTGTTGTCATGGTTTGGCTGGCAGGGGGTAGAGTGAATGGCTGCCCCATGTTTTGGTAACATGCCTTTGCCCACCATAGAAACTCCCATTGCAGGGAGGGAATGAGAGGAATCATTGTTTCCAGACTGTGAGAATGTGGACTCCATAAACATTTTAAGTACCATTGAAGTTTCCTCATATGCAGTCTGGCATATGGAATCAGTAGTATGCAGGTGGCCATGAATCCCAGAGCCTGCAGAATTTGTCTTGCTGAAGACTGGGTTTTTGTTACCATCAGTTTGAAGTAAGCAGTCAGTTACATTTGCTTGTCTGGCGTGAGGTAAGCCATCTGGGCAGTTGTATTCAAGCTTGCATCCAGGAATGTTATCTTTTGAAAGGGTACCATTTGTGATTTCTTTTCGTTTATTGTGTACCCTAGGCATGTTAGAAGCCTTTTCACAAATGCCAGGTGTCGAAGAAGAATGTCCTTGTTCTCTGCTTGAATGAGACAGTCGTCCAAGTAAGGATATATTTGTATACTTCTTTGTCTGCAAAATGCAATTACTGATGCCAGGCACTTTGTAAAGACCCTGGGCACAGTAGATAAGCCAAAGGGCAGTGCAGAGAATTGGTAATGCATAAAGCCAGCCATTAATCTGAGGTATCGTCTGCACAATTGTCTTATTGGGACATGCAGGTATGCCTCTTAGGTCTAAAGTCACCAGCCAGGCATTCTTGCCCAGCATGGGTAGAAGCTGCTGCAAAGTCAGCATTTTGAATTTTGGAATGTCCAGGTATGTGTTCAAAATTGATAAATCCAGTATTGGCCACCAGGCCTTGTCTTTTCTGGGTACCAAGAACAGTCTTGAGTAAAAACCTTGTCCTTTTTCCTGTTCTGGTACTGGCTGAATGGCCCCCATATCCATGAGGGACATAACCTGTCTCTGTGCCTCTGCCCATTTTTTGGCAGATCTGGCCAACCATTTGCCATTGGCAGAGTGTGGAAATGGAATCTGTATCCCTGTGATACGATGTTTAGTACCCACTTGTCCTGGGTTATTAACTGACAATTTTGAGCAAAAAGTGCTAATTTTCCCCCTATGGGTGCTGCCAAAAGATAAGTGCTTGGTGAAGGCATAGGGAAGTCATTTGGATTGCTTTCTGTACGTTTGCGCTTTATCTCCTCCAGATTTGGAGGTGGAAGCGCCCCCATTGCTTTGACCTGTATGAATCTTGCGCCTGGTATCTGGAACCCTTAGAGCGTCTGGATTTGCCCCTTTGAGCTCTGTCTGACACAGGAAAGGACCAACTTTTGGTAGGCCAGTGTCTACAGAATCTTGGTGGCTGCACTTGTAAGAAGTCTTTAACAGTTTGCATAGACTTAGCTTTGTCTTCCATTTTCTTTAAAACCTCTTCTGCCTTAATACCAAACAGAGAATCATGCTGTAAAGGTGCATTTAGCAATTTAGCTTTAAATCAGGTAAATTTTGTTCCTTTAACCAGGCATGCCTCCTAACCACAGATCCAGTTACTGTGGCCCTGCAGGAGGCCTCTAGGGAATCAAAACCACATTGCAAAGTATGCTTTCCAACTTGTACAGCTGCATGCAATAATTCCTGTAAATCTTTATTTTCTGCACATTCTGAAATCAACATCATTTTCTGTTTCAGCAATCCCATAACATGTTGTTGGTACTTAAGCATATAAAATTGACAGTTTAAGGCCCTGACTGCCAAGGTTGCAGAAGTATAAACCTTTTTTCCCCATCTGTCCAGTGCCCTTGAATCTCAGTGGGGGTAAGATTTTTTGCTGTTGAGGCCTTAACTCCCTTTGGACCCTGTGAAATAGTTTCAGGATCAGCAGCAGGGTTTCTAAATAAAAATTTATGTGCATCAGGGACCCTGTAATATCCATCAGGCTTACTGGAAGCCGGAAGTAAGGAGTCAGGGGACAAGCTTAACTCCGAAAATACAACATCCACAAGGTCTAAAACAGGGGGAATGGCTAAAGACCTGTGCTGAGGGAGAAGGAAATCCCTGAGCCTCTTTTTTGATTCTGAGAAGTCTTGACTCTCCCAGTGAAAATGCTCCCTCAAAGTGTGCAAGGTTTCGCCAAATGAATAATCCTCAGGAGGAGATGCAGATAGAACAGACTCTTCAGCATCAGAATCCTCATAGGGAGGTATAGATAATTCCTGATCAGAAGAGGAATCAGAAGAAATAGAAACCTGATCCGAAGATTTATAATTAGTGTCTTGCCTAGGCCCATTATCAGGAAGGGGATGGGTACCCCTGATCAAGGTAATAAGGTCTTCGGCCAATTTGATCATCTGTTTTTTAGGCATAGAGGCCTGTGCACGTGGCTCATGCGTCGGTTTTTTAGTTTTAGAAGTTGCTTTGGTCTTTGGTTTTGCAGCTGTTGTCTGTTTGATATACAAATGTTGAGGTCTCAATACACCCTCAGAAGCCGGTGCCTGCTCAGCGGCTCCAGCCCCATCCGAGGGAGATACATCTGTCGGTCCAATACCTTGAGTATCTTGCAGCATGCCGGACTCCACATGGGTGTCGGTAGTGGCCTGCGACTCGAAGGTAGCAGGTATTAGGGGCTGCGAAAGCACCTCACCGAGTACCGGCGACTGGCTTAGGAGAAGCTTCGTTGTCTGTTTTGGATCTCAACTGCCTTTCTCTGTCCTTTTCTTTGCATCTTTTATGTACTCCGGTAGTCGGACTGCTATCAGACGACATTTCTGGGTAGTTAAATCTGTTTGCAAAATACTTTGATGCAAAAATATACCGACGCTTAATAGTGCGTTGGTTAAATCTAACACAAAACCGACAGCCCGGCACGTTGTGATCAGGGCCTAGGCATGGAATACGGTATAAATGGAAATCCTTAGGAGGAATCTGCTTCCCACAAGTAATACAATTGTTAACTTTTTCTGACATCAGTAAAAAGCAAGAAAAAAGTTTCCCCAACGAGGAAGTGAAGACTTCGGTTCTGTAACTCAAACTCGAATATTTCAGTAGTCGGCCGACCGGCACTTGCAAAATGCTTCTGCTTCGGGCACTGCGCGGCAAGAAAGACTAAAGAAAATGGTGTCGGCTGCATGTTTTATACCCCTGACAACCTGATGTCATGGAAGAGGAGACAGCAACCAACGCAGGACCCAAGACTTTGGAATTTAGGCCGACTGAGGGCAACCTGCCAGCAGATTACCCCAAATGTAATGACTGCAACAGTGAAACATGAAGAACATCCGTTTCTCCACAACACAGTTCAAGTCTCATGAAGGATTTACAGCTTATATGGGTAGTCTTTGATGGACTCCTTTGAAGTTTTTGGCAATATGCAAGGATGCTTGGAGAATCATGGGCACCAGTGCCATGCTTAGGTACTGATCCTTCTTGAGGCACCAGAGGAAGGACCTCTTTCAGTTGACTAAATAGGATTTATTTGTGTCAGGCTTTCCATCCTCAAGTATTTTCAGCATGTCTTCAGTGAACTGGTGCCTGAAGAGCAAGTTAGATCATGCAAACAGTGAGCGGCAGTGCTTCTAGTTTGAGATGTATTGTGGCTCCCTTGTTTCTGAGTTTTGAGATCCACCTGCAGATTCAACAAAAACGTTCCACCCTTGACATCTAAGTGATGAGAAACAACCAAGACTGTTTGGCTAAAAGACTGCTATTGAGACCATTCCTTGCCTCTCCTCTTTTGCTTTCTGGATTCACTATGAAGAAGGGGAACTGAAGGGAATAAATATAGAAACAGACCTGTCCATTTGAAAGAGGGTAGCCACTACCTAAGCTTCTTTGTGATGTGTTATGGAGTAGAACTCTGAGCTGTTTTGTATGCATGGAAATACAAACAGCTCTATTTTTGGAATACTCCCACCTGTACAAAGGCTGCAGAAATACAATACTGTATAACATCCATTCATGAGGATCTACAGCTGGTTTATTTGGCTGGCCTGCCACAGAGTTCAGCTGGGGAAAGACACAGACTACCCTTAGGGCTATCAAACACTGAGCAGCCATTTCCCAGGCAGTCATGGCTAGACTGCACAAGGAGCAGGAACGAACCCCCTCTTTGTAAATGAATATCAAATTAATGTTTTCTGTGAACAACTACAAAACCCCTGGTTTCCAGATGGACCTGAAGGCTGGGACTACCTATTGTCAGGGAGATCATCTCCTTTACATTTATGTGTTTCTTCCTTTGACTTTAAATCTTTAGTACCTCTTGTACTTTGAGGCTTCCTGAGTGTGCAATACACAGTTAGGTCTGAAACTTGACAGTGAAGCTTTTGTTTAGAAGGCACCTCTTGGTGGAGTTTGGCTCAAGTGAACCACATTGGAGATACAGGGCAGCATATTGATCATCTCCTGCAGGGACTGTGGATGTTGACTTTTGCTTCTCAGGTATGTTCTCTTCTGCCTTCTGGTGAGAGGACCCATCAGAATTGTAGGGGGACAAATTCTTCTGATTTTAGGAATTCACTGACTACAGCCAATGTCTCTAGAGTAATCTACTGGTACTACCAACAGAGAGACAGAGAGATAGGAGCAGACTGTCTGCTTGCTGAAATCTAGTAAGGATCAAAGGAACATTTCTTTTTTTGAAAGGTGCACGTCTGACATGGGGATATGGAAAGAAAATCTCAGGCTTCAAAAACAGTCCACAGTGAATTACATCCCCTGTTTCACCTCCTCCTGGGACAGTGCCTGAATGAGGCAGTCATCCAGGTACAGGTACATAGGAATGCCTTTGATTATGTAATAAGCACTTACTGGATCCAAGCATTTTGTAAAAACCCTAAAGTGCAGCAGCTAATCCAAAGGTCAAGGAGTAAACTGACAGTGGAGGTCCCTCTTCTCAAAACTCAGAAAGCACCTTTCCACCCCTGTGAATTAGTATGCACAGGAAGACATTCTTGATGTCCAAGACAACCACAGAATGAATGAAGAGGAGTGTTAAGATGGCTTCTAATGTCTGTATTTTGAATTTTACAACACTGAAACAGAGATTTAACCTTCACAGGTCCAGGACGTGCCTCCACGGACCCTCTTTTCTGGGAACAAAGAAGTTTCTTGAGTTGAAACCACTGCTTCGGTCCTGTTTTGATACATTTAGGAATCCTAGTTGCAAAAGCTCTTGTAGGATGGGAGGGGAAAAAATTGCAATTGATCCCTAGGTGCAGGAGGGATGGCTAATTTTTTTATTTTCTTATGAAGTGTAATTTGTAATCCTGAAATATAACCTGCAACACAAATGTGTGTTTTGGAATGCTTTCCCAATGTATAAGCCACTGGGGTACCCTTTCTATCTCTGTGGTGTGTAGGGTGAGTAGGTGACAAGGATGGGGTGGGAAAAAGTTGTTGCATACAGTCATGGTTGCTCTCTGGGGGGGGGGGAAGCTGCAGGGGGTATGCGAGAGGCTTCTCATCTTGGCCTCCTTCCCATTTTTCCATACACTGATCCTTCTTACCATTAACATGCTTAGCTTTTCTATCCCCCCTACAGTAGGGCCAAGATTTAGACAAACAATTCCTTATCATACCTTAGCATGGGAAACTAAAACAGCCATTACTGTGACTGCATAGTCTTCCCCCTTTCCTCTAGTTTTTAAATTCTTCAACAGTGGGAGTCCCAGAGAACAGGTCCTTGCCTAGAGGTGCATTAGGCAGCTGCACTTTGATATCCTTCAGCAGGCATTCTTGCCTCAGATATGCAAGTTCTTGATTAATGACCCTGCAAGCTCCCACCATGCATAAGATGTTGCATCCATAGCATCATAAGCACCATAGCCACCTGAATGTCTGAATAAGTTTCAATAATGTTGCTCTCAGACACCCACCAGACATCTCCAGTCTTCCCCTTCATCTGGTGTAGGACAGCAATTTGAAGTTTGGTCATGTGTGCCGGTCAGCTAATAGCTCATAAAATCAGGGTGGCAACTGTGAGAGGACTCCAGACACTGAGGGTTGCTCTGAACTCTGAATGTGAGACCCGAAGGATTTGAAGACACTACTAAGCCAAGGAAATACATTCTTAAAGAATAGGCTTTGGTGGTGGTGGGGGGGGGGGGGTCAGGGCAGAAACTCACCCACTGCCTGAAGTACCAGCAACTGCAGGGAGCTGGGAGTGACTGCACTACGTTCCAGCCTCCGACTCCTCTTTCATGGGGTTACTACCTTGGAGGGCAGTACCCAAGAAGTATACTAAACCTCCACGCTCAGACCATTAACATCTTCCCTCACCAAAACTGTGGTTACACAATCTTCCCCTTCTCAAACAAAAAGAGTACTTCAACTAGATGCACCCAAATTGGAACATCTAGTTAAAAATTCCAGATAAGACTCTTGGCTAGCTGGAACAAGTCTGGATCTGCAGACATAACATCTTTCAAAGGAGATTTGGCAGAAGCCTCATATCACCAAGACACTAGAGCCCAGAGCTGTGAAACTATTTCACAGGGGGACAACTTTGAATAGTGAACAGGGATTTCCGATACTGTTGATGCTTCAAAGTCCCCTTCTACTTACCTCACTTAATTAATCTCTTCTAAGGGGAACAAAATGGGATACACCATATGCCAACAGTCAAGGCCTTAATTATCTTCAAATCTATACAGTTTGGCAGGGAATGCTCCCCTCTCCTATGATTTTTTTAGCATTAAACCTAGACAGACTCTACAACACACTGGATTGTTTTCTGGTTCTAAACAAAAAAATGCACAGATGCTGGAAGTCTTTGAGACCTGTCTACCTCAACAGCACCGGCTTTCTTTTCTAGGGTTAGTCATGCACTATTACATCTAACCAGACATCTGACTTAATTACAAAATATTTGAGAGAATATACAATTAGTGATAAGAAAAAGAAAAGAAATCCCACTGAAATGTTACCTGGCTGAGCACCAGAGCAGAATGAATAACAATGGACAACAGACTCAAAAAGGTGATGTGCACACTGTACACAGTAGTAAAACTATAAATGCATGGGAAGATATCAGCTTTATACAAGAACTACTCTGACATCCCTAAGGGTAGGCATCCTTCTGACCAGGAGGAGGAGAATGTACTGAGCTCTAGAAGCTGGGCTGAATGTCTGGCATTCTGCAGCACAACGTCCAGTAGCAGGCCTACTGCAATGATCTGTACAAAGAACATCAAACGTATCCCATTACATTTTCTGGGACATTCAGGTGCTACAGAAATCTAGGGCATAAGCAAGAGGTGTACAGCAAAGTTTAAGCCACAATGGACAGTAAGAAGCAGTCTCCATCATGATAGCTTTGGCACAGAGTTAGAACAGTAGTAATACAAAGAACCCATTCTATGTGTCATCTTATCAGCTTATTACATGTAAGTGGCTCAAGTATGTAACTCAAAAAATGGGGCTATATGTATTTTCTACAGTTATAAAGAGTGAAAAAAATGTAAAAGAAGCAAGTCTGCAAGGAGGCAAATAGTCTGTAAAGTTGCAGACTGTCCAAGAGGAAAGACGAAACAGAATAGCAATAATGGTATATACAGACAATTTTCATCACTCAGTAGTAGAATACAGACATAAAAATGACAGACAATTATAGGCATAGCAAATAATTGGTGTAAAAAGCTCCCACAAATAAGAAACAGCAACATCTGCAAATCTACAGGCATGCCAGGATTTCAAGGTCTCTGGTGAAGACCATTTTGAGGCTGCCATGCCTGCAGAACAAGGCACATTCTGGACAACCATGAGCCCTTGGGTAGAAAGCACAAACTAGACCCCTGGAGGAAAAAAGGCTCACCATGTAGATGTCTGAACACCAACTACCCTGGCAAGTGATGTGACAAAATCCTGCAAACAGAAATTTCTCCAACTTCCAACAACTAAAAAATAAGTTCCTAACAAAAACCATGACAGGCTGGCTGCCTTACCTCTTAGCGAGAGAGTCCATCAGGGACAGCATGATGCCAGCAGTTTAGGTTTAAATATCTCTTCTGAGAGTTGACAACTTTCATGGCTTCCCATTTGAAGTGGTGTTTTGGTAATGAAAGAGCTTCCACAAATAAGATGCTCTCTGGGGGAGGTCTAGTACATCGTGGGTTGAGCTCATCATCAGTGTTCATAACACAAAGGGAGAGAACTGGGACATATGGTCCAATTCCTCCTCACCTTTGGAAATGAGTTTTTCTCTGGGGAATATTCTTCTCGGATTCTATGATGTGACTTGTGATACAGATGGCTGATATGGTTCTGAATGAACTATAAAAAATCCTGAACTAATCTGAATTAGCCCCGAGATGAATGCTAAGTGTGTGTGTGTGTGGGGGGGGGGGGGGGTGTAAGGAGCACTCATATGGCAATGTATCAGAAATAGCACATTGTATGGCCATTTTTTGGTACCATCTTCTTAGAATCATGTTCAGCCATCAGAGTCCAGTAAACTCATAGGCAGGCATTTCTGAGCTACACTTTCACTGCAGACATCCTCTCTAATGATCACTGCACTATCCCATGGCATGATGACAATACAGACAGGGTCTGATGCCTGGGAACTGGCATCAATTTCACTGATACTTGTCTTCAGTCTGCAAGGATGTGCAAACAGCTAGAAGCATAGCAGTGTCCAGAGAGGCAAAACCTGAAGCCTCAGAGCTACCAGGTATCTGAGTCAGGGGCTGGACATGCACCTCTGCTGTACTGAAACCCTTAGACATAGGGTAAGTGGACAGAGCATGAGAAACTTTGGCAGCAACCTATGCATCTTTTTCATAGTGGGCTCTATTTTAGATGTCTACTGGAATAAGGTGATGAGCTTCAGCAGATACAGCAGCCTGGATGGTAAGGAACTGAAGCTTACATATCTTTGTGTAAGCCTAAAAAGTCGACTCCATTATTTTTAATGTCCTCCTGCTGAATCTCCGAGAAAACTCATAAAAAAGATATTTTGTGGTTAGGTCCCAACCAGTGTATACACTAAGAAAGAAGTCTTTTTGAGAGATCCAGCAATTTGCACATATAAAGTGAAAACCTCTTCTAGGGCAGATGTCACAAACCACCAACAGGATGTTGAGAATTCCCCAACCAAACAGCTATCATAAAAAGAAGTTATGTCTTACCATAATGTTCCATCTATGTTGTTGATCTTTGTTCATTCATTACTGATGGGTTATCTGTTCCGTCCTTGGAACCGAGCCGGCCTTATATCAAGCTCATGTCAGCCAAAAACTCTCTAGCTAAGATCCTACCCACAATGCTCAGATCCGTTACCTCAGATCGAGTTTGCAAGTTGATAGACAAAAGTAGAGGCTATCTCTGGTCATGACAGACCTACGAGAATGGAAGGAGGACCATATGGAATCCACCAGGAACCTCCGGAGGGGGATGGAGGGTGGGGAGTAATGAATGAACGAAGATCAACAACACAGATGGCAGGTTATGGTAAGACATAACTACTTTATCTGATGTTGTTAATCTTCGTTCATTCCTTACTGATGGGACAGAGTCCCCAGCTACCTATAACCCTGGGCGGCCCTCATGGGAAGGACATTCCTAAGCACCATGGAACCAAACGAATCACTTCCTCTGGAGGCCATATCCAATTTGTAATGAAGAATAAAGTTATGGGGGTTGGCCCAAGTCGCAGCTGAGCAAATGTCATTGAGGGAAGCCCAAATGTGGAAAGCTGCTCAAGTTGCCATTGACCTTGTAGAATGGGCTTTCACTTTGTGAGGCAAGGTGATGTTGTTCTTGTTGTAGATGAAGGTAATGTAATTTCTCAACCATGACGCTAATGTAACTTTAGAAACAGGACGACCTAGTCTTGGGTCCAGAAATAATTGGTCTGATTTACGGGTAGATATTGTTCTATCCAAATAAAAATGGATTTGCCTGTGAACATCTAGAGAGTGCAGGCAATACCCCCCCTTGTTAGAATGATTAAGAAATAATACTGGGAGATCAATAGACTGTTGATAGACCTCTCTGACACCACTTTCGGTAAGAAGGAGGAATACGTTCTCAGTGAGACTCTATCCTTATTGAAAATAAGGTAGGGACATTTGATGCATAAGGCTTGAAGTTTTGACAGACGTCTGGCTGATGTGATAGTAACCAGAAACAAGGTTTTCCAAAAGAGGTACTTTAAGTCACATGAAAATGCAGGTTCAAAGGGGGGTGCTGTTAGGGCTTGAAGAACCAAAGCCAGGTCCCAGGGTTGTACTGGTTCTCTAAAGGGAGGTTTTAGGTGAAAAACACCCTTCAAGAAAGTCTTACAGAGTCTGTGTGACATGAGTGAAGAGTCCTGTAAGCCAATGTGGAAATTAGAAATGGCAGCTAAATGAACACAAACAATAGAGGCTGATACCCCAGATTGAAAGAGATCTGATAAATAATCTAATACCACCAAAACTGGGGCTGAAAAGGGGTTCAACTGTTCGTTCGATGCCCATAAGGTAAATCTTTTCCATATGCTGAGATAGGTTAGCCTGGTGGATGATTTATGAGATGCAATAACAATAATGCGCACTGGGGAGGAGAAGTTATTCTGTTTGGCAATCATTGGAAGTGGAGAAACCAAGCTGTCATCTTCAGGTTTGTTAGATTGGGGTGGGTCAGACCCTGCAGATGGGAGATCAATGTCGGAGTTGGACTGAGAATCCATGGTCGATCTAGCAGGTGAGGCCAAAGGAAGGGGAATCAAACTTTTCAGGCCAATATAGTGCAATGAGGATTACTTTGCTCTTCAACTGCCGTGCTTTCTTCAAAAATTGGGAAATGAGGGTAGAAGAGGATAAGCATAAAGCAGACCCGAAGGCCAAGCATGGACTAGAGCGTCTCTTGGTGACTATCCCCGAGGGGGGAATCAGGGTGAAGTAGTTGCTGTACTTGTAGTTGATTGGAGAGGCGAAGAGATGACAGCAAGGCTGGCCCCAGCGGTTGAAAATTTTTGCTGCTATCACAGGATTTAGGGACCACTCGTGAGGTTGTAGAATGCACCTGATCAATTTGTTCACTATCACGTTGGTGGTCCCGAGAATGTGCGTTGCAATTAGAAAGCGGTTGGAAGCTATCGCCCATTGCCATATTCTCAAGGCCTCTCAGCATAACCGGTAAGATCTGGTGCCCCCTTACTTGCTGATGTACCAGACTACTGACGTCTGATTGGATTACAATAGCCTTTGATGGAAGGATTGAGTGAAATGCTTGCAACACTAGTAGCACTGCCCTCAGTTCCAGGACATTGACATGCAAATGAGCCTTTGCCTCCAACCAGGTCCCTTGGACAGAGTTTCCATGACATAGCCCCCCTACACCATCAGGGAGGCGTTCGTGGTCACCGTGGCTTTAGGCTGATGGGGGCTGAAGGGGCGAAACCATTGCTGGCAATTTTGAGACGTCCACCAGAGCAAATCTTGCTTGCATCTCTGAGTTCCACTTATCTGACCAAATCTTGCTTGCATCTCTGAGTTCCACTTATCTGAAAAGATAAAGGATGTTTTAGAGGTTACCACTGAGTAAGAAGTAGCCACTGAAGAAGTCTCATGGGGAACCTGGCCAGAAGAACAATGCTGATTGAGGCCGCCATCAACCCCAAGAGTTGAAGTACAGATCAAGCAGAAGATTTGTGGTGACAGATTAGTGGCCGAACCGGTTGTCTTATTCTTTGAAGTCTGCGATCCAGAAGAGATGCTGTGCAATTTCTCATGTCCAACAGAACTCCGATGAATTCTAAAGATTGTGCCAGGATCATGTTGGACTTCTCCCAGTTTATAGTGATTCCCAGGCACTGAGCTGTGAGAAGAGTGTAATCCAGGTCTTCCTCTAGGAGACGCTTGGTGGAGGCAGTAAGGAGCCAGTCGTCTAGGTATGGAAATGCCTGGAATCCTTGAAGTATCAGGTGAGCGATAACCACTGCCATGCATTTAGTTAACACTCTGAGGGCTGTAGACAGACAGAAGGGCAGTGCTCAAAATTGGTAGTGACTGGTTCCTATGCTATGGTACCACTTTTATATGGTAATATGCATCTTGAAGATCTATAGAGCACATCCAATTGTCTTCTTCCAAAAGAGGAAGGCTAGACTGAACCATGACCATCCGGAATTTCTCTGTTTTTACAAATTTGTTCAGTGTGCTGAGATCCAGAATCAGTCTCGAGTCTCCTGTCTTTTTTGGCACTAAAAAGAATCTTGAGTGAAAACCGGATCCTATCTGGTCTGGGGGGACCATTTGGATGACTCTTTTGTAGCAGCTTTCAGATTTCGTGTGCTGCTGCTTCCCCTTGACTGGGTGGGAAGTTGGATAAATTTCTGGGTGAAGTGGGACAGAGATGGAAGGGAATGCGGTAACCTCTGGATATTATCCATTGTACCCATGAATCGGTGGTTATGGTTCACCAGGAAGTAGGGTACAAGGAAAAATTATCCTTGACCACTTCCAGAGGTGAGCAGTCGGGCAAAGCTTCAGAACCGCTGGTAGGGTTGCCCAGAGAAAGAATCTCTGGAACCCCGGTTTTGCGGACCTCCCCGGCCCCAAAAGGGGCATCTTCCATTAGAGTTTCCCCCTCTGCCCTTAGGGGAAAACTCGGCATGTGTGTCAAGCAAAGAGCCCTGTGATTTTCTGTGCCACATCTTCCCACTCCTCTGATTTCTGGAGTAGAATTGTTGAGTGGTGGAGTGTTGGACACCAATGGCAGACAGGGTCTTAACATCTCGTTTGCACCTTGCCAGCGTATCCCTAATCTTTAATCTTTGGGCCAAACAATGAAGCAGCCTCAATGGGGGCATTCATAAAGGAAGCCTTAAAAAAAAAAAAAAAGGAATCCGCAAAGGCGCATCCAGGCATGACGTCTCGTGACTAAGCCTGCGCCTGCCGCTCTAGCCACTCCTTCCATTGCGTGTGAAATGAAGCGCGTGGAAGAATTGGATATAGATTCCAGAGTCACTATCTGAGAGGCTACATTGCACACACCTGATCAGAAACAGCTCCTGCCAAGGTTTGAGAGAGTTGATAAGGTCCCTCTGGAGCCTCGTAAAGTGTGCCAAGTAGTTTAAAGACCTTACAGCGAAGGTCAATGAAGCAAACACACCCTTCCCGAGTTTATCGCCCATGAGTCCTTGGTGGACGGATGGACAGTCTGGCTCTCTTCTGCCAAGTCTTTATTGGTTGCAGCCGCCACCACCATGGCATCTACTAAAGACCTTTGGACCAATGAGGATGTTCAGCAGGGGGAGATAAAATTTTGTCAGGACTCAGAGGTATGGCTTCCAAAGTGTCAGGAGCCTTCCATGCACGCTGGACAATGAGCTGGACAAGCTCATTGGCTGGTGGGGTAACCCAGGAGGTAGGGGGGCTGGGTACAAAAGGCCTGCAGGAATATGGATTCCTCTGAGGAAGGGTTGGAGGACTTCCAGTTGCCCCTCTGTCTTAGGATCTCGAGGATGTCACCAAAGGACACCTCATCAGAAGGTGACCTTGGAGACCCTTCCCCATCAGCAAAGTCCGTATCTTCTATTAGAGACTCCTCAGTGCAGTCCATGTGCTTCCTCTTGCATGAAGCCTTGCAAGGGACTTCCTCAGTGGGGAGCTCTGGGGAAGAATGCGAGGAGGGGAATCTCCTGTGGGAGACCAACCTGAGGACCTTGTGCCCGGGGTCCGGTAGTTGTGGCTTGCGACAGTTGTGGTACAGTGGGGGGCAAAGAGTCCGACATGGATGCTTTGCCAGCAGAGGCAAGTGTCCTCTACATGGCCTGGAAGGCCAGACCATCCAAAGAGGGAAGGGAGCCCGGAACAGAGTACGACAACCTCGGGACCGGGGTCACACCCCACTCCGTGAAGCCGACCCCCAGACCAGGAGTCTCAAGAGGGCTGTGGAGCGTGAGGGGAGGAGGATTCCTAGAGGGTGCCATAGAAAATATTGGCATCAAACCAACAATGCCTGCTCCCACGGGACAGCCTCTAGCCTGAGAAGGGCCCGGTGCCCAGTCCACCAAGGGCCACAAGGATGACTCTGGCACCAAAGTGAGGTCTACTGTTGGTGTTGAAGGAAGGGAAGCTGCTGTCAGAGGAAGGGGGCTTCGATGCTTCCCTGGAAGTCGAAGGAGGAGTGTAAGACGGAGTCTGTGGAGAAATACGGTCACCTGCAAGAGGGAGCGCAGTTTTAGATGGATTAGAGAGTCCCTTGGCCACAAGAAATTAATCGACAAGCCGCAACACATTCTGTTCTGAAACGCTCCTGGTCGACCTCATAGATAGACCTGATGGAGATTCTGGCCTGTCTAAAAAGGTGTTGCAGTGACTACCCACAAAAGGATCTAAGGAGGGAAGAGTACTTAGTTCTGGCGAGTTCGTGTAATGCAGAGCCCGGAACAGAGGGTGTCTGCACAAGTAACAACAGTGCCAAAGGGACTGCACCAAGCATCTGCACCACAGAGGGCAGTATCCTAGATAGCATCGGCAAGAACGGAGCCAAAGAAGTCTGCACCAATGATGCCGAAGGAGACTGTACCTGTACAGATGCTGCCAAGAGAGTCTGCACCTACGTCAGCAGTGTCGAAAAAGGCTGCAACAATACTGTCGAAGCCGTAAGTTACTGCACCGGGAACTCCGGTGCTGGTGGCGGTGAAGAAGACATAGCTGGAGTGAGAATAAATTGGGGCAGTGCCGAAGCTGGGGCCGAAAGGACCACAGATGACAGCACCAGGCCCAGCGTTTTCACCATTTTGTGAGTCAACACCTTGTGATCTCCAGAGGGAGATGAAGTGAGTGACCTCGAGGAGGAAAAAGAAGAACGTCTCTTATGGGGTTTAGAAGGAGGGGGTGAGCCCTCCGACCTAGTGATAGCCTGGCAGAAAGTAGTTTTAAGGAGGCCTTTTAGTATAAGTTAATTCTTCCTTTCATTCAGAGTCCTAGTCGAGAAATTTCTACAAATCCCACACGAGTGTGTGGGGGGGGGGGGGTCCACTGAAAGGTGGGAAACATTCAGACAATACTCACACAAATCATGACCATAAGAAAGCGGTAACTTACGGCCGCATTCTGTACAATGTTTGAAACCAACACTACTTTTCTTATCCGACATTGTAATATCAAGGGAGAAACTACAATACTACTAAAAAGTTATGAAACTACCCAGAAGGGTAAAAAAAAGGGAGAGAACGAATTACCAATGATGGTAATGGAGAATTACCTCAAAGGTAAGAAAAAGGGCAGAATTTACTATAGGGAGAGAGTCTCAAAGTTGTGACAGGGTAAGAGAGAGTGAGGAAATGAAAACTTTCTATTCACTAATAGAAAAACTTCAAAAAATTGAACACTTAGCTGAGAGACAAGGCTTGACACAGCTGTACAGCAATGCAGCAAACGAGATCTGAGGTAACAGAGAGCAGAGCATTGTGGGTAGGATATTAGCTCAAGAGTTTTTGGCTGATGCAAGCTTGGTATAAGGCCGGCTCGGTTCCAAGGACGGAAGAGATAACCCATCAGTAAGGAATGAACGAAGATTAACAACATCAGATCAATAGGTACAGCAAAGTACTACAATAAAGTAAGAAAAAAAGGTCACCTACAAGGTACTTACCAACGCAGATGGCAGTATCTGAAAGGTCAAACCTGACACTGGTCTAATATCCAAAAAACAAATTGCATATTCACTGCAGCAAGAAACTAACTGTAGATTGTGCTAGCTGATGCCAGATTTATAATGTCAATGCGCCAATGTCCTAGGGAATGCAGAGTCAATCTGGCTAAGGAGGGTATGGGCGCACAGCTGTGGAAGTTAGGCAACACACTGAACCTCCAGTTGAGGTATAGAGCCCTACCGTGAAGACTGCAACCATGATCCATACAAAGTGCACTGTACTAAGCCCACCCATACGCATCATGAGAACAGCCACACACTCCGTAACAGAGTTATTTTTTTCTTTCAAACTACTCCTTTTGCAACAAAGGGCAAACGAATCACAATGGAGTTCTTACGGACAGTGCAGGCATTAAAGTCTTGCAGGATGAAAGCCTGGCTAACAAACAACTGCAGACTCGCTGATCATGCTCACAGTAGCAAACGCATGAATTCAAATCGAGCTCCAATCTCTACAATAACACGGAGTCTTGTACTATAAGTAACCTGAGGGCAAATCTAAATACTTATAATCTTGTCAAATACACTTTTAATGAAAAAAAATTTCCACTGAAACAGTCGAATAAAAATCACAGGACAGTAATGATCTAAAAACAAATACTCAGAAGTATAACATGACCGTACACAAGCTGCTTCTGCATAAGCATGGCATACAAGATGTACCTGCTGCATTACTGTTATGCAGACCACAGATAACATTTATAAGAAAACAATCTCAAAGCTATACCAACACTTGCACCACTAAAATACAAAAAAATACATACTACATTTTTACTAATACAACTAACATTGATTTATACAAGTATTTATTACGTAGTCTCTTGGAAAATTTGCAATAAACTAAATGAAAACCATTTTACAAAAAAAAAATCCAAAACCAAATATGTGCAGTAAAATGCATGCAACAGCTTGTAAAGGGTAGTGACATTTCTTAACTGCATATATTTTTATCTAGCGTAATGACATTTCTTAATCTGTTTATAAAAAGTTGTCATCAGTTCTAAGGAACTTCTTTCAGGTACTCACCCACCTGTGGAATGACAGCCACTTGACCCCATCACATAGTATTACTCCTGATGTCATTAGCAGTTCTGCAAAGTAAGTAGTTTCAATCCCTTCATCTTCATGTTTTTTAAACTGGATACCAGACGACGTGAGCAGCTCTATAGAATCCTGTGCATACATATCTTCCCTAGAAAAATAAAATACAATTCAAAACATTTCCCTATGCGTTCTACAGCATTAGACCACAAACAGTACTAAGAAACAAAGGCTACAACAGTCAGATGACATCAGAAGAATGAATCATTCATTTTGTTTTCATTCATGATCAGTACAGTTCAACATTACTGTTAATATAAAAATCTATTAAACAAAGCAGTACACCACCTACAACTCGCAAAACATATATGCAAGTACATAAATGTCTATCTACATATACATACAAACACGCCCACACATACCCAACATACCCATATCATCACTGTTTATATGACACCCTGACCCCATGTGCAAACAAATGGGAAAAGGGGCTCAGGATGGATAGATATATATACACCTGAAAATCACTAGACAGCACTTTCATTGAGTGCTGAACAATCCTACAAAGACGAGCAACACAACGTTTGTCAATAGTGAAGTTTTCTTTTTTCTCAAGTGTTTTGCTACCTCAGAGTAGCAATACTTATTTACATTCGGGGGGGGGGCTTTTCCCCCTTACCAAAAAAAAAAATAATAAATACGTCCAAGGTTTAGCAAAAGTTGTTTTGCTCATTTTCGATTGATTGTTCAGCACTCAACAAAAGTGCTGTCAATCGATCAGCATATTATATTTTATATACACACACACACCTATATATGTATGGCAGTATGCATAATATATCACATGAGTGCATATATGTACATCACACAAGTGTGTGTATATTTACATATAGGGCTGGCGTTAGGTGAACTGGAGCCCTAGATGAAGGACCCCATAATGACTCCTTTGGCACCCTCCTCCCTCAAGAAGTCATTAGTTCACTTGTCATCAATCAGAAACCGCTACTAAAGGAGCGAATGATAAAAGGCCACACTTGAAGCTCTTCAGGATTTTACCTATAAAGCAAAATGAATTACTTTAAATTACTGGTTCTACTCAAACACGTGATAGACACTGTATAATGTTATTTGAGGCATCTTGCAAGCTTTATTCCCCAACAATGGAAATGAATGCACTTACCATTCAGCAGCAAGTAGAATTTGACCAGACTAGAGCAATTTGTTTATGCTAATCTGAATATTCCCTTACTACAGTGTTCTCGCGCCCTTAGCTTTCTGCTAGTATCAAGTACTGACGGCACAGATCCTCGAGCAAATTCACATAAAGGAAAATACGAAGAAAGGAAAGAAATGATTTAAGTTAACAGATTCTACATGTAAACTAGGCAAACTGACCCAGCAGATCAGAGGATTAGATGGACTATACCAAAGATCAATGGATTACAGCAATATGCAGACATCCAAACCAAACTTTGGGTCACAACTAGCACACCACTCTCAAGCTAAATTCCACTTTAAGTATGCCATAAAGAAATGGAAACACTGAGATTTCTCAGCTACGATTAGCAAACAGTTCTTGCTGCGTATGCACTGCAATGGACAGTTTATTTACCATTACTGATGAACACAATGGACAGTTTATTTACAGTTACTGATTAACACTATTTATGAAAAACAGTCTCCTTTCATTAACTTAAAGCAATTTTACAAAGCTTTCAGAAAGAAGCTAAAAGTGACAATGCACATAAAGCTTTTACTCTGATAACTCCAGACGAGAACAAGCTAGACAGACAATATGCAAGATGATAATGAACTCTGTATTCGCTACCGAGACTTATTTTTCTATCCACAACAGTCGTAATTTGTCTACAATGTTTACTGGACTCCAGTGGAATAGCAGCATTTTGCCAAGACTAACCATCTTTCACAAAAAAAATGATATCTGGCAAGACCTAGTAAATTCAATTACCTAGGTGCTCCAAAGTATTACGTACTACTCAGTGAAAAAGCCCAGAAGCTGTCAAGAGCAACTTCTTAACTATACAATGCTCCCTGGAAGATTCACAGTAAATTTGCTGTAGAGAATAGTTTTCATCTATTTTACTGTTTTTGCATATTCCTGTACAAGGATTTATTGTTAAACTTTACGGATTCTGACTACACTTGAAGCTAACAAGTAAACACTCCAGTTGTAACTTTATAAATGTATTTTAGAATACCAATACTGATTAATTACTGACCAACTACAAAGCTGACTCTGTGGTGCATACGGCTGAAATCATAACTACAACCAAGTTAACAAAGGCTCACTGGTGTGGGTGCTTGAGGAACCAGCTTGAGAGGGATGGGTGTGAGCAACCAATACTGATTTGCCCATCACAAAGGGTAGGAGTTTTTTAATACATTTGTTAACTGCAGTAGAACACAGATACCTGTGGGCCACTTTCAGGTTCACCCAGAGTAAAAAAAGAAAAAAAAATTACATGAGGAGCAAGAGTAATAAAGTAACAGACAAATTACATAGTATAACAAACAGTCAAAGCAACCTGATAGAATATGATAATGCAGGTTTTCTGTGCACAGTAGCGTCATCAGTTTAAATTCAGCATTATATTCCAAATAGATTAAACAGCCCAGAGCTAATGAACATCTTAAGGTTAATTTGCCATTTTAATGGAGGCTTATGTGGAGGCATACAAAGTCCATCCAACACTGCCTTTGGCATGGCATTTACATTTTGTTTAGTTGAAGAAATGAGCTTTAATTCCTTTCTGAATGCAGTGTGTGTCTCTCTCTTACTAGTTTATGAATGACTTCCCATATTTTTGGAGTCATAACAGAGAGAGTTTTCTATTTGCTTTACTTTGGTGAATAGGGTACAATGGTATAAGAACAGTGACCTAAGTTTACAGGGTGGCTGCCCTTTTAACAGTCTGCTGGTAAAATATAGGAAAGATTCAATACTGATGATTTAAATATTGTGGAACCTCGGTGTTCTGTCCTAGGGGTATGAGTTATGAATCTGCAGATGTTACTGGAGATTGACTGGAGTACAGAGATGCCCTTTTTGGACATGAATGGTCCATATTCCAGTTGTGGAAGGAGGACCCCACACCCACAGCAACCCTACCATGAGGTGACAAGAACTGCATTTTTTTGTTTTGCACATGAAAGCAGTTTGTTAACTTCAACTTTGGTGACCTGGATTGGAGCTAGAATTGAGGGAGTAGGACAGTATGTTAAATAATCCACATCGGGCAGAGAGAACAGTCTACTGGCATGAGTTTCGCACCCTCCTGCCTGACCTGAGAAAAAGGTTAATGAACCAAGTTTTCCCTCTGAAAAGGAGAAAAAAAAAACTCCCCAAAGGGGTGATGTAGGATAATAAATCAAACAGAAAATTGTAATTGGGGAGGCTTGATGGTCAGATTAGTGAAGACAAAACTGTCAATACACTAAATATAAAGTTAAAAAAGAGAAAAAAAAAGTTCCAAAAGTTTCAAACAAAGTGAACTACACTACCACATACATGCACAGATGAAACCAGAAATCAAAAATGTGACGCACTTCCCACAGAAAGCATTGAGCACCACTACATAAATATTTTGATGGTTTTAAAAGCATCTTACTATAAAGCTCTGAAACAGTTTTTGGTCCTCCTGTCTTCATATTACACCCTCCACACAAATTTCTCAAAACAGCAAAGCTGTAGCTGAAAACACCTGTACACTCAGATGAGTGCATTTTTTTTCTGATGATCTCTAAGACACAGCACTGCTTGTACAACACAAAATGTTTCTTTAGCCATGCAAAATTCTGTTAACAATAAAGATGTGAACACAAACTGTCTAGTATCAATCTAAAAGCTCTATGGCATGACTTGACAATAAAGGTCCATGTGTTGAATGTGTTCTGTTCTGACAGAATAAACTCTTCTTTGAGCTTAATTTTTCTACTCAAAGTCGAAAGAACTTGATGGAAATGGCACACATTTTTTAAACAACTGTGACGAAAGCAGTACAGAGAAGTCTATAGCATCATATATACATGGCTGCAATTCACATTATCAAATTGCCTGCATGTTGATAGAGTGAATGACTCTGAAATGTGATCGAGTGTTCTGTTACTCCAAAGTTCAATATTTTACATGAGCAGAATATCAATTACATGCAGGTAAGGTACGTGGGGTTCTGGGAATTTAATACCAAAACCTTCATATATATGGTTTCGGCATGAGTCAGTGAGAGTGTTTGTGAAAGGGCAGGGTGAAGTGAGGGCAAAGCTACAGTGTGTGCGTGCATGTGTATACACACACGTGTCGATGTGTATGTGTGCCATTGGTAGCGTTATGGACAGGATTTTTGAAAGGTTAAGTGCAGGGTTATAGGCAGACAGGTATTAGCAAGGTGGGCACTGGGGCCTAACCCTGCAACTTACCTTGCAAAAACTCTTTCTGGAATACTACTTACTCATACAAATTTGGTCTGAATATGTGGTAGGAGTTTGGTGATCTGATCACAACAAGAAACTACAAGTTTCTTGTTTTAGATGTTTTGAGTTTTGCAATACATTACATTTTGAAATGCTGGCATTGGTTTCTACAGTTTCTCCACCCCACTCTTTTTTGCTTTTGCTCCCCTCCTGTCCTTCTGGTTTATCATCCAGCTCCCTGGCACTAGCCTCTCCAGGTCTACCAGCCATCTTCTTTGCCACCCCCCACCCCCAAACTTTATCCAGTATGGTGGAGCCTGTTGTGGAACCAGGACACGGAGGGCTTGATATAACTGAACTTTGGGGGGGGGGGTTCTTACTTGTAATCTACCCATTCCACCCCAACCTCTACAGTCCCAATGGTATGCCTTGGGGGTGGGGATACAGTGTAGATATGAGGTACATTGCCCAACCTCTACAAGAGCTCATCCATGTCTCCACCCTAATCCTTTTTCTCTTTTTAGGCATGACTGCCATGTGTCATCTCAAGTCTTCACTAGGGAGTGTCACCAAAGACCACCACCCACCCTGGGATGGCTACACCCATCCCTCCCTGTCGCTCCATCAGTCACCTGAGCTGCTAATCAAATCCAGGTCACCTGGCCCTTAGTCACAGCTTTATCCCTCTAAGCCACTACAGCAACATCAATTTCTTCAGTTTTGATGCATTTGCATTTTGACAATTAAATACTATATATATATATATACACACACACACACACACACGCAAGTATACATATGTGTGTATGTGTATGGTTTAAGTAGCTGCAATTAAAACAAACATTTGACTATATGCCTTCCAAGCACGTTTTAAGAGTTAGCAAATTAAGTAATGCACACAACTCCTCTATAGCAAATCTAAATAAGTCAAGAATGCACATCACCCTGGCATCTAATAGTTCTAACACTATCCGATATATTGTCAAGTATCTTTGATGCAGAGGCCCCTCCCTCCTCTTTCTATGCTCTAGTTTCTAACTTCATGCCCATTAACTTAATTAGTATTCATGATCAACAGTACATCTCACTTGATTCAGCCAAGGTACTTTGGTACAATATACACAATGACATTACCCACTAAACATAACATCAAGCTTCAAAGGGTTCTAGCGTTCTAGTAATCTCCATTTTGCAGCTA
Organism: Protopterus annectens; assembly: GCF_019279795.1. Lineage (NCBI taxonomy): Eukaryota > Metazoa > Chordata > Ceratodontiformes > Protopteridae > Protopterus > Protopterus annectens. The sequence goes on from NC_056729.1 coordinate 672,691,886, forward strand.
ATGCTGATGACTAACCAGTCTGCTAACAGCTGTTAATTATACAATGACTGGCTATTCACATTCAAAAAGGAGCATGCTGACTGGTTAGCCCAACCAGTGTGCCCATTGTAAACTGAGAATATACCTACGATAAAAGTCCAGCTGCTGAAGTATGATTGAGCAGTCGGACTTTTTTTTTCTATTGTTATGGCAAGACAAGCATTAGTCTGAATGAAAGAAACTGTGAAACTGAAAGGTGCATCATTTAGTGACTTCGTTCCTCATAAAATTTGTTTTCTGACAAATCACTGAGGAAGAAAGTCACTAAATGACAGTCATTTTAGTTTCAGACTTTCTTTCCTTCAGACAATGCACACATATCCCCATTTTTTTTTAAATAAAAGATTGAGAGGCACGTACGAGACCCCAGAAAATACAAGAACAATCAGGTATGTTCTACAAACTAAACATAACTGATTTTCCTTGCATTTTCCTGTCCCTCTCATACCACTAAACCATCGGGAGGTTGCAATTTTTTTTCTTTCAAAAAAATAGCAGAGATCATCCTTTCTCCCTTGCTTGCTTGCTAAACCAGTGATGTACTGCATAAGCCTGTGAACGCAGGTCTCACACGCAAATGCAGTACATCAAAGAGCACAATCAGGAAAGCAACATGGAAGAACACCATGGCACCGTTATTCAAAGATATTATTTAAGAAACACAAGTCATTTGTTTCTTAAGTAATGTCATATAATAGCAGTAACTGACTCCGTGGTGTGGTACATTGAAAAATTACCCATGGTTGGCTTTGTTTAATCACTCACGCTCTCGTGGTTAAAACCACATCAACCGTGGGTAAATTTTCAATATACCACACCCACATCATCAGTTATTGCTACAGTAATCTCAAACTGGTCAAAATGTTGCTTTCTCTTCAGTAAGTGCACACTTTTAAAAGTATCAAATTAGAGAATGTTGAAAGGATGGGAAGCACTATGCAGACCACCTACAAGGGAAGGGAACTACTTTACCATACTAGTCAAGTGAGCAATAACAGACGGAGAAATCTTTGCAGTAAAGAGAATAGGAATTAATCAAGTCGGGGAGACTGTGGCAGAAAGCAGTAAGAGAAAGAATGCCGATAACGTGCATATGTTTTCCACATTAGAAAAGTGACACGCCTAAAACTGGTATGCACCCTGATTTTTAGTATCTTACATGCTCTACTGATCATAAACCATACTACTACTGTGTCATGACAAATAGTTACATCAAAAATCCCTTTGAGCACTAACAATGTAGCAATTCAGGGTTGTGACTCATTTTAGTATAGGGTCTTAGCACCAGGAAAACACTTAAAATCTCCTAAACTAGCAGTCCATATTTAAACATTTAAAATCAGCTACTAAACCAAGCAGTTCACAACTCTTATATGTGCGCATTCAGCACCTTAATTTGGTGAACCAAATTCAAAGACATGGACTATCATTTCAACTTTTGCTTTAATCACATCCCTGCAAACCTCTGAAGGGTTGTCCAACACCTAAGCAGTTTCTTTTTAGAGCCCGAAGCTTTCAGGCCACAAACCACAACACTGCTGTTTTTCATGAACAGCTTTAAAACTGCTTGACCACCTCAAAACATTTCACACATTTAGTGAAAAGGCTTCTCTCACTCAGCATCACATTCACTTCCAACCAAACTGCCAAATGCAAAAGATCCAAACTACACAGACCTATTACTGCTTTTGGGGGTTAACAACTGCAAAACACAGCTAAAGTGTTTGTTTATTTTACATTTGTTGACCGGGATAGTCCGACTGGATACATGTCAATTTTCAGTGGAGGCCCGGGGAGAAAAGCTCCATGATAATAATACACATTGAACATTTAGTAAATGCTACTCTCAAGCAGATTACAGTCATAAGCAATACCAGCATTTAGCACATATAGTACTTATTATAAAACACTTTACAAAACATAACATTATTTTCAAAGTTAAACATACATAACATTACATTCAGGTTTAAGACACACTGAGCAGCAGTTATATGACTGACCCTTCCTAAAATGGAGTGGTAGAAAAAAGTTAGTAGTTTAAGGTAAGGCACCTAAGAAATAGAGAGGTCACTAGTCGGGGTTAGTGCAAGGACATAACCAATGAGATTTGAAGTATTTCTTGAGTTTGTTTTTGAATTGAGTTAGTGAGGGTTCTAGGGTCAAGTCAGCTGGGAGTCTGTTCCATATGTTTCCAACAGAGTTGGCAAAGAGAGTCTCCCCAGCTGAGCAGTTGGATTTGTATGTTTGAACTAGGAGTCTATTGGATGATCGCAGGGGCCGGGTACTGGTGTACAGGCTGATAATATTGTTTAGTGCAGGTGTAATTTCTGGTTGGTAAAGGACTTTATGTGCCACTATTAGCTGGTTGAACTGCAGTAGGCTTGGCAGTTCAAGTCATCCTAGGCGATTTAGGTTTGACAGTGGTATGTCCGGTAGGCTGTGCCAGTAGCACATCTGGCAGTGTGGTTATAGCAGGATGATAAACAAAACAGATCTTAATAAGTTAAGTTGGAGAATAGAGGTGAGGTACAGAAAAGAGTTGATAGCAGATGGGAATGGGCAACTGCAGTTCTAGCAAGTGGGGTAAGGAAAGGTTCGATTCTGTAAAGAGAGCCAAGTTTTTTATTAATGGGTTTGATAGTTTTGATTGATATGCGCATCAAACTTCAGGTTATCAACTATGACACCCAGTAGTTTAGTTTGGGCTTCTGGGGAGATGATAGTGCCATTGTTAGCAGTTATGTTGAAAGCTGGCAGTGGGGTCCTGCATGCAGGGGAGAAGAGGAGCAACTTAGTTTTGTTGGGGTTTAGGATTAGATGTTGATTGGAGAGCCATTTTTTCACTGTACTGAAGGTAATTTGGGTTAATGTGAATAAAGTAGCTGGTGAGGAGTCAGAACAAATTAAGGTGGAGTCATCCGCATATTGACTGCAGGTAGCATCTGGGATAACTGAATGAAGGTCGATAAAGATGGAGAAAAGAAGAGGTCCTACTATCAAGCCCTGGGGGACTCCTAATGTGATGGCTAGGCGAGATGATAGCATGTCCTGACACAGGACTGCCTGTTGCATGTCCTGCAGGTAGGACTGAAACCACTGGAGTGTATGGTTGTTTAAGGAGAAGGCCTTCAAGGTATTTATAAGCATTTTGTGGTCAACCATGACAAAAGCCTTGGAGAGATCTAGAAACAGTGCTCAGGATCGTTTGTTATTATTGTGGTTGTGGTTAATGATGTTAGAGAAAGAGAGGAGGGCAGAAGTAGTACTGTGGTGTGGCTTAAAGCCATGCCGAAAGTTGGACAACAGCTTGTTCTGTGTGAGGTAGTGCATGAGCTGTATGCGTACACACTTCCCCATAATTTTAGCTAGAGGTGACAGAGTAGCTATGGGTCTAAAGTTTGACAGTTCAGTGGAACTACCTCCTTTATGGAGAGGTATGACATGGGAGATTTTCCACATAGTGGGTACAGTAGCTTCAGATATAAGTCTGTTGATCAAGATAGAGATGGGGTAGGCTATGGTGTCAGCAGCCTTTTGCAGATAGTCTGCTGGGAGGAGGTCGGCAGCCAGGGTGGTGGGTCTTAGTTTCTTAATTAGGACATGAATAAGTTGAGTAGGAACAGGTTGGAAGGTGAAGTATGTTTGGGTACTGGGTGTGGCTACATTAGAATTAGAGTCATTGGGAAAGAGTTGGCTGACTAGAGACTTGATAGTCTCTGTGAAGAAGCTGTTGAAGTTATTAGCAATGTCTACTGGGGATTTTTGTTGGGAAGCTGAGGGGGGTGGAGTGGCGGTTTGGCCTGAGTGGAGTAGTTTGTTTATTCCTGCCCAGAACTTTTGAGGTTTGTTTTGGTGTTTTTGCAGCAGATGGTAGTAGTGGTTCCTTTTGTCTAAGGTTATGGATTTGTTGGTGTCATTCCTTAACTGTCTAAATCTTAGTTGATCAAGTGGGGCTTTTGTTTTGGGTAGGTGGCCCATGCTTTGAGTTAAATTTTGGTTTTGGTATCTTTAGAAAGCCATGATGCAATATTAACTTTGGTTCTAATACAGCAGCTGGGAGCATGGGAGTTAAGAATAGCAAGGAATTTTGTGTTAAAGTATGCCACTGCTTCATCTAGGGGGAGACTTTTTAGTACTGACCAGTTGCATGCCTTAAGTTCATTTTGAAACTTGGCGAGAATAAAATTCTTGTTGTTTCTTAATGTTCTATAGGTGGGTTGGTAGGAGCAGTCTACTTTGAGCTTGATTACATAGGTGAGACAGTAGTCACTAAGGTCATCAGGCAAAGTGCCTGATTTATAAAATTGAAGATAGGTATTGACTAGTATCCAGTCTATGGTACATTCCTTGTTATTGGGTTTTCCTGTTCTGGTGGGGAAGGTTATGATTTGAATTAATCCATACAGGTTTATGTGGGTTGTGGGGGTTTCACAAGAGCAAGTGTTCCAGTCAATGTTGAAATCCCCAAGAACAATTGTTTCTTGGGGGTGGTTATTGGATAACCAATATAAGAAGTCTTCTAAGGTTTCTGTGTTCCTCCCGGGGGGAATGTAGACACAAACAATGTTTACATTTTTGCTTTTGTTAATTTGTAGTTTTGAGATAAGAATTTCAGCATTATTGAACTGGGGTGGTTGTTGGGTGTCTATGCTGACAGATAGGGTAGACTTGTAAAGTATAGCTACCCCACCACCCTTTCTGGTGATACGGTCCAGTCGAAATATACTATACCCTGGTGGCAGAATCTCATAGTCCTTGGTGGCAGGCATCAGCCATTTTTCTGTTAGGCATAATATACCTGGGGAATGAACAGGTAAGAGGGCACGCAGGTGCTGCGTTTTGTTATTTACGCTCCTAATGTTTAGATGGCATGCCAGCAGTGAGCTAGGAAGCCTATTTGTTGGAGCTATGGTGGTAGGGGATGCAGTAGGGGGGATTAGGGCCAGCAGGTGGGGATGGACCAGGGTTTGGGTGGATGTCGCCATCCTTTGTAAGGTTGTAGTGTATCCTGAGTATGAGCTTTAAAATTTTGAATAAAGTTTTGTAATAGTGTCTAGTTTTATGACTAATGTAACTAGGTCTAGTAAGATGGTAATATTTGGGGGTTAAGGAGGTAAGCATGAGGGGAGTGATTAAGGGTGCATTATTATCTGTTGTAGATGGGATGAATGTTTGGAATTTAAGGTAGTGGAAACCTGGGTGATCCTGACATTTGTAGGTGGTTAGGAGATATGGGATGAGTAAAAGGGGTAGAAGTAGAGTTAGTAAGACTATACTGGGTGATAGCATACCTACTGAATGGTACTTGAAACTTAGGCAAAAGGAATAGTACAGTTGGAGGACTTGTGTTATCAGGTTGAGAGCGGTGCTGTTGAGTGACAAGTTGTTACTGATTGGTTTAAAAAAGTGGGGTGTGGTCTAGTACCAATAAATGTATTATCACCAGGGGCGGGAGAGATTTGGGGTCAGGGTGGGGTATGAAGTAAGCCCAAGCGAAGCGAGGGCATGTGGAGCAGGGATGAACCAATGCCTGTACTAAGCTGTAGCAGTTTAACCTGTATGAGGAGAGGGGGGGGTGGGGGGGAGAGAAGGCAGTAGGAGTGGTTAGAGGAATACCTTGATTGACTGACACCACACCAGTGGTAAGTTGAATGTAAGGGCCCAAAATATGCACTCAGCACTGTAATGTTACTTGCACTCAGCACTTTAATTTTACTTATGTTTAACAGGAAAGACAGACCAACAGTATACAATTTTGAGGATTATTTCAAGGGTCACTCGTTCAAATGTCAGACAAGTAAAACTTTCAACAGGAATCTATGTCCGAGTGTTAGAAAGCCAGAAATGTATAAATTATACCTGTAAAAATTAGGGTCAGTGTACTTTAGTTACAGGGGAAGGAGGCAAACACTCAAGTAGAAAAGAGCCCTATGGCTGACCAAAATGGTGACTTGCTTAATTACACAGCACTGTAAGAGAATGCTTAACAAATGCTTTGTGTGTAACATACTCTGATTAATTGCAGGGAGAAACAATTTTTGTTGTGTTTTCCAAATGCAATCTTCTAGACACAGTTATTCAGGAGCTGCAGTTTGTTAGTGTAGGTATATGTGAAGTTCAACTAGGAAAAGAGAAAAGCAGAGATTCTAGTGTAAGCATTAAGGCAGCAACAAGCAGTTATTTTATAACAGTACTTTCAGAAAGTTTTTTTTTGGGGGGGGTACAGTAGCACACTTCAGAATGGATTAAGATTGATAGCTAAGAAACCTTAGCAAGAGAGCAGTGCAATAAACAAACACTTGTCAGATTTTAAAGATATATCAGTAAAACAATCAATTCACAATTGTACAACTGGAAAATTATCAGTAAAAGCAATTCAGGTAAAGCTTGCACAAGTTACTCAGGTCATAAAAGCACTTCAATGTATGTGTGCAATTAAAAAAGTACAGTTGTGCACACTTACCATAAATGTAGATGCTAGAGTGTATTCACTGTTGCAGTCATTATATTTGGGTAATCTGCTGGCAGGTTACCCTCAGTCGGCCTTATTAAAGTCTTGGGTCCTGCGTCGGTTGCTGTCCCTTCTTCCATGACGTCAGGTTGTCAGGGTATAAAACATGCAGCCGATGCCATTTTCATCAGTTTTTCTTGCCCCAGATGTCAGTTGTCACCCAAATGGGGAGCAATATATATATATATATATGTATGTATATAATTTAGAACAGAAACAATATACCTCCAATCAAAAGCAAATACATCAAAAAGGCTTTTAAACATATTAAAAGAAAGAAGAGATACAGTATGAGAAAAACAGGGGGCTGGAGGGTGGGTAAAGTACAGTTCTGTACCTACCATAAATGTAGATGTTAGAGTGTATTTACTGTTGCAGTCATTACTCTTGGGTTATCCTGCTGGCAGGCTACCCGCAGTCAGCCTGAATTCCAAAGTCCTGGTCCGGCATCGGTTGCTGTCGCCTCTTCCCTGACATCAGTGCGCCAGGGGTATAAAAGATAAAACCGACGCCATTTTCTTCAGTTTTTCTTGCCCCAGATGTCAGGTGCCCCCAAAAGGGTAGGCTAAATATATTATGCAAATAAACATACATGCAGTAAAGAAACATTTCCTTCATCTACAAGCAAATACACCACATAGGTTGTATAGAATAGAGAAGTACAGATGAACCCCAGCAAAAGAAAGGGGGATGGAGGGGGGGGGGTAACCTGGACTGCAACAGTGAATACACTCGAACACCTACATTTATGGTAGATACACAACTGTACTATGTTCGTGTTTCACTGTTGCAGTCATTACTCTTGGGTTGAATCACAAAGCTGAGAATGGGTGGCTGAGCTAAATAGGGTTAGGAAAGGCTATGAGGCTTTGCAGAACTGCAGTGGCAAAGCCTGCTCTGGATTTAGAGTAAAGAGGTAAGTGGCAGTGCTTTTTAAAAGTGTGCACTGAACTCCAAGTTGCAGCCTCTAAGATGTCTTTGGTTGGTACTCCTCTGAGGAAGGCTGCTGCTCTGGTAGAATGAGGCCTAATGCCCTTAGGCACAGATTTGCCATGCTGAGAATAGCAGAAACGGATACAATGACCTATCCAGTCTGTTTTCAGATAGCCTTTCCTTGTGATCCTGTAGCATATGACACAAAGTTGCTCAGTCTTTCTGAAAGCTTTAGTTCTGTCCAAGTAGGAGTGTAGCTGCCTGTGTATGTCCAAAGAATGCAGAATTTTCTCACCCTTGTTCTGTGGGTTTGGATAAAAGGTAGGCAAGTGAATGGTTTGGTTGAGGGCCACACTGGATACCACCTTAGGCATAAATGTTGGGTTTGCCCTCAGAGAAACCCTGTCTGGATGAAAAATGATAAAAGGTTCTACAGCCACTAGTGCTTGTAACTCCGAGACTCGTCTTGCAGAGGTTATTGCCAGTAGCAGAGCTGCTTTCCAAGATAAGAATTTTATATTAGCTGTTGAGGCTGGCTCAAAGGGAGGCAGTTTGAGTTTTTCCAAGACATAATTGAGGTCCCATGCAAGTACTGGTGCTCTCCTTGGAGGTCTTATGTTTTTGGCCCCTCTGAGGTACTGCCTTATTAAAGGATGAGAAAAGATAGGAGGTTCCGTATTGTAATGGGCTGAAATGGCAGAGGCATGAATCTTAATTGAAGAAAAGGAAAGGCCTTTGTCCAGCATCTCAGTTAGGTATTGTAAAATCTGAAGAATATTTGGTTCATACTTGCCAATGCCTTGTTCCAAGCACAGAATCTCTTCCATTTTTCTACATAAGATTTTCTGGTACAGTCTGGTGCAATCAGTATAATTTTTGGCTTCTCTTGTCTGACCTTTAGGAGTACCTTGGGAAGGAGAGGCAGTGGAGGAAAGGCATATACTGTTAGGTTTTTCCAGCTGAAGGATAGGGCGTCCACTCTCCATGCTTGTTTGTGATAAATCCTTGTGCAAAATCTCTGAAATTGGCAGTTGTAAGGGGAGGCAAATAGATCTACGGCTGGGCATTCCCATTTCCTTGTTATCATGCTGAAGACTTGTGGATCCAGTTTCCACTCGTGGGGATCCATGAGGTTTCTGCTTAGATCGTCTGCCAGAGTATTTGTTTTTCCTGGCAGGAACTGTGCTTGCAGATGAACTTGGTAAATTAATGCTGTGTCCCACAAGGTCATTGCTTGTCTGCAGAGGGGGTAGGAATGTATGCCTCCCTGCTTGTTTATGTACAACATGACCGTAGTATTGTCCATCTTTATCAGTAACTGTCCTGGATGAAGTAGGTCCTTGAAAGCTGTCAGGGCATTCTGAACAGCTAGCATTCTCTTTTTGATTGATATGAAGATGCATCTGGCTTGCAGGCCATGTGCCCTGAATACATTTTCCTGCCATAAGGGCCCCCCAAGCATAATCTGATGCATCCGTTGTCAGTGTCTGTCTGGCTGTGGGTAAAGTGAATGGCAGACCCTTGTTGTGGTGACAGGCCTGTGCCCACCATCGAAACTCCTGTTGCAGGCAGGGAACAAGGGTAATTACTGTCTCCAGGCTGTGGCAATGCTGAGTCCAAACACTTAGATACCACTGTAGTTTTCTCATATGCAGTCTGGCATATGGAATTAGTAGAATGCAGGATGCCATGAAGCCCAAGGCCTGCAGGATTTTCCTTGCAGATAACTGGGTCTTTGTTGCCAACTTTTTGAAGTAAGAAGTCAGTTGCCTTTGTTTGTCTGGCGTGAGATAAGCCATCTGGGTAGTTGTATTTAAGCTTGCACCCAGGAATATTATCTCTTGAGAGGGTACTAGTTTTGATTTATTTTCGTTTACTGTGTACCCTAGGCAAATTAGTAATCTTTTTACAAACGCCAGATGCTTTAGAAGAATGTCTTTGTTCTCTGCCTGAATAAGGCAGTCGTCCAAGTAGGGATATATTTGAATTCCTCTTTGTCTGCAAAACGCAATTACAGGTGCCAGGCATTTTGTGAAAACCCTGGGCGCAGTAGATAAGCCAAAGGGCAGTGCATTGGTAGTGCATTGAGACAGCTATGAATCTGAGGTATCTTCTGCAAGACTGTCTGATTGGGACATGCAGGTATGCCTCTTTTAGGTCCAAAGTTACGAGCCAAGACTTCTTGCCCAGCATAGGCAGTAGCTGCTGTAGAGTCAACATCTTGAATTTTGGGACCTCCAGAAACGTGTTTAGTATAGACAGGTCCAGTATTGGTCTCCAGGTTTTGTCCTTTCTGGGCACCAAGAAAAGTCTCAAGTAAAATCCTTGCCCCTGCTCTTGTTGTGGTACTTGCTGAATGGCCCTCATGTCCATGAGGGCTGTAATTTGCTTTTGTGCCTCTGCCCATTGATTGTGCGGCAGGTCTGGCATACCTTTTGCCCTTGGTAGGGCGTGAAAATGGAACCTGTAGCCCTAGGACACTATGTTCAAGACCCATTTGTCTTGGGTAATCTTTTGCCAATTTTGTGAAAAAAGTGCTAGTTTTCCCCCTAAGGGGGCTGCCAAAAGAAAAGTGCTTGGATCTGGCAGAGGAAAGTCATTGGGACTGTTTCCTGTAAGATTGAGGTGTGTCTTCTCCACTTTTGGAGGTAGGAACACCCCATTGTTTAGGCCTGTATGAGCCTTGGGGCCGAGATCTGCCTCTGGGACGTCTGTATCTGCCTCTTTGTGGCCTGTCTGATACTGGAAAGGACCAATTTTTGGAAGGCCAGTTCCTGCTATATCTGGGTGACTGTACCTGTAAAAAATCCTTAACTGTCTGCATGGATTTCGCTTTATCCTCCATTTTCTTCAACACCTCTTCTGCTTTAGCACCAGACAAGGTATCATGTTGTAATGGGGCATCTAATAATTTTGCTTTAACATGATCAGGTAGATTCTGTTCCTTTAACCAAGCATGCCTTCTAATAACAGAAACTGTAACGGCGGCCCTACAAGAGGCCTCCAGTGAATCTTAACCACATTGCAAAGTATGCTTTCCTACTTGTTCAGTTGCATGCAATAAATCCTGCATTTCCTTGTTCTCCGAACATTCAGAATTTGTCAACATTTTCTGTTTAAGCTGTGATATTAAGCACTGCTGATACTTAAGCATATGAAACTGACAATTTAAAGCCCTTACAGCCAAGGTAGCAGAAGTGTAAACTTTTTCCCCCATCTGTCCAGTGCCCTAGAATCCCTATCAGAGGGGACAGGGTTTTTTGCAGTAGAAGCTTTGACCCCTTTGGGACCCTGAGATATAGTTTCTGGGTCAGCAGCAGGGTTTTTATATAGACATTTATGAGAATCTGGGACCCTGTAGTATCTGTCAGGCTTAGCAGCTGCAGGAGGTAGAGAGTCTGGGGACAGGCCGGACACTGAAAATACATCATCTACAATGTCTAGAACAGGTGGAATAACAAGGGGTCTGTGCTGAGGTAATAGCAGAAAGTCTCTGAGTCTTTTCTTAGATTCTGAGTAATCTTGGCTTTCCCAGTGGAAATGCTCCTTCATGGTATGCAGTGTTCCCCCAAAAGAATAATCCTCAGGAGGAGAGGCTGAAGGAATGGATTCTTCAGCATCAGAATCCTCATAAGGAGGAATGGAATAATCCTGCTCAGAAGAGGAATCAGAGGAAATAGAAACCTGACCAGAAGAATCATATTCTGTCTCTTGCCTAGGCCTCTTATCAGGAGGGGGATGGGGAACCCCTGATCAAAGTAATTAGGTCTTCGGCCATTTTAAGCATCTGTTTTTTAGGCATTGTAGTCTGTGGAGAATGCTGTACTTGTTTGTCTTTAGAGCTGCTTTAGTCTTTGAAGCTGAAAATGGTTTGCTATATAACTGTGTAGGTCTGAAGATCCCCTCAGAAGCTGATGCCTGCTCAGCGGCTCGGGACCCATCTGAGAGAATGATAGGCCCAGTCGGCTCCACGTGGGAGTCGGAAGCAGCCTGTGGCTCTGAGGTAGCGGGAGCCAGGGCCTGCGAAAGCACCTCACTGAGAGCCGGCGAACCGGCGACTGGCCTAGCGGAGGTCTCGTCGTCTGTTTTGGACCTCGGATGCCTATCCTTTTCCTTGTCCTTGCGTTTTTTGTAAACTCCACTCATCGGCTGTTCCGATAATTAAACCTTCGGCCAAAATAATGAAATGCAAAATCAAACAGATGCTTAATAGTGCATTGGTTAAATCTAGCACAAAACCGACAGCTAGCAATGTTGTGGTCAGGGCCTAGGCAAGAAATACAGTAAGAGTGAAAATCCTTAAGAGGTATTTGCTTCCCACAAGAAATACAATTGTTAACTTTTTCTGACATCGGTCTGGAGCAAGAAAAAAGATTCCCCAACGGGGTACTTAGCTTTAAAGAAGACTTCGGTTCTGAAATTCGGATTTGAAAATCTCAGGAGTCGGCCGACCGGCACTTGCGAAATGCTTTTGCTTTGGGCACCGCGCGGCAAGAAAGACTGAAGAAAATGGCGTCAGCTGCATCTTTTATACCCCTGGCGCACTGACGTCAGGGAAGAGGTGACAGCAACCGATGCCAGACCAGGACTTTGGAATTCAGGCCGACTGCGTGTAGCCTGCCAGCAGGATAACCCAAGAGTAATGACTGCAACAATGAAACACGATGAACATCCAGGACTGCAACAGTGAATACACTCGAACATCTAAATTTATGGCAAGTGTACACAACTATACTATGTTCTTCGTGTTTCACTGTTGCAGTCATTATATTTGGGTAGAATATCAAAGCTATGGTTTGGAGGATGGAATTATACAGCATTAGGAGCAGCTATAAGGCCCTGCAGGACAGCAGTGACAAAGCCTGCTCTGGATTTAGAGAAGAGAGGTAAATGGTAATGTTTGGTGAACGTATGAACTGAGCTCCAGGTAGCAACTTCTAGAATGTCTCTGGTAGGAACCCCTCTGAGAAAGGCTGCAGAAGTAGATGCAGCCCTGGTGGAATGGGATCTGATCCCCTAGGGGACAGGTTTACCATGGTGCATGTAGCAGAAATGAATACAAAGGCTTATCCATTTTTTGAAATAGTCTGCTTTGAAATGGCCTTTCCCTCTGCCCCTGCAGCAAATGCCACCAGTAACTGTTCAGATTTTCTTAGAGATTTTGTCCTGTTTAAGTAGAATCTTTGTTGTCTGTGTACATCCAGTGAATGCAGTATCCACTCACCCTTGTTCTGTGGATTTGGGAAGAAGGTTGGCAGATGAATGGTCTGATTAAGAGCCACACTAGATACCACTTTAGGCATAAAGGATGGATTGGTCCCAAGAGCTACCCTGTCCAGGTAAATGATAATAAAAGGGTCCACTACCATGAGAGCCTGCAGTTCTGAAATCCTTCTAGCTGAAGTGATTGCTAAAAGAAAAGCTGTCTTCCAAGAGAGAGATTTTAGATCTGAAGTAGCAGCTGGCTCAAAAGGAGGTAGAGTGAGTTTTTCCAACACAAAATTGAGGTCCCATGCAGGAGTTGGTGCTCTTTTGGCCCCTCTGAGATACTGCTTTAGCAGGGGATGGGAAAAGAGGGGAGGCCCTATGTTGTAATAAGCTGAAATGGCAGAGGCATGGATTTTTATGGAAGAAAAAGATAAGCTCTTGTGAATCATCTCCGTTAAGTATTGCAGAATCTAAGGAATATTGGGCATTGCTGTGCTTATTCCTTGTGCTTGGTTCCAGGCACAGAATCTTTTCCATTTGTCAGCATAAGATTTTCTAGTACTAGGCCTTCTAGCCTCCAAAATGACATCCATCACTGGTTTGCTGAAAGATGCAACTGGTGGAATTAGTTGATTAGCCATGCTGCAAGATTCAGAGTTTGGAGCAGTGTGTGCAGAATTTGATAGTTCTGCTGAGACAGTAGATACGGTGTCGGAGGCAGGTACCACGGAGGAAGGTGCGACATATTGCGTTTGAGCGGGTACCGATGTTGGCGAGGCCAGTCTGGAGCAATCAGAATCATTTTTGGTTTGTCCTGTCTGGAGCAATCAGAATAATTTTTGGTTTGTCCTGTCTGACTTTTAGTAAAACCTTGGAGAGCAGAGCAGAGGGGGAAAGGCATAGACTAAAGGATACAGCATCCACTTTCCAAGCTTTTTTGTGATGAATTCTTGTGCAGAATTTGTCCAACTGATAGTTTTGGGGTGAGGCAAAAAGATCTACGTCTGGGCTCCCCCACTTGCGTGTCAACATGCTGAAGATTAGTGGATCCAGTTTCCATTCGTGTGGGTCCATATGACTTCTGCTTAGTTCGTCTGCCAGAGTATTTTGCTTTCCTGGCAGGAATTGAGCTTGTAGATGTATTTGATAAGTCAAGGCAGTGTTCCACAAAGCCATGGCTAGTCTGCAAAGGGGGGTAGGAATGGGTACCCCCCCCCCCGCTTGTTTATGTACCACATGACTGTGGTGTTATCTGTCTTTATCAGTAGTTGTCCTGGATGAAGACAGTCCTTGAAGGCCGTCATTCCATACAGCTAGCATCTCTTTCTGGTTGATATGTAGGTGCATTTGATTTGGGCTCCATTGGCCCTGAATGCATCTCCCTGCCAGATACCCCCCCCCCCAAGCATAATCTGATGCGTCTGTATTCAGGGTTTGGGTGGCAGGGGGTGGAATGAATGATCGACCCTTTTTTGGTGGCAGGCCTCTGCCCACCATAGGATCTCTTGCTGCAGGCAAGGAATGATAGGAATCATTGTTTCCAGGCTGTGACAATGTTGACTCCATAAGCTTTTTAGGTACCATTGAAGTCTCCTCATATGCAGTCTTGCATATGGAATTATTAGAATGCAGGAAGCCATGAACCGCAAGGCCTGCAGAATTTGTCTTGCAGATAGTTGGGCTTTTGTGGCCACTTGTTTGAAGTAAGTCATCAATTGAATTTGTTTTTCTGGCTAAGGAAAGTCATCTGGGCAGTTGTAGTCAAGCTTGCACCCAGGAATGTAATTATTTGAGAGGGTACCTGCTGTGATTTCTTTTCGTTTATGGTATACCCTAGACAGATTACAAGTCTTTTTACAAACGCCAGATGTTTTAGAAGTGTGTCCTTGTTTTCTGCCTGAATTAGACAATCGTCCAGGTAGGGATAAATTTGAATGTTTCTTTGTCTGCAAAATGCAATTACTGGTGCCAGGCACTTTGTGAAGACTCTGGACACAGTAGATAAGCCAAAGGGCAGTGCAGAGAACAGGTAATGCAAATAGCCTGCTTTGAAGCGGAGGCATCTTCTGCAAGATTCCCTGAGTGGAATATGCAGGTAAGCCTCTTAGGTCTAGAGTTACCAGCCAGGCATCCTTGCCTAGCATAGGCAGTAACTGTTGTAGAGTCAGCATCTTGAATTTTGAAATGTCCAGAAATGTATTTAGAATGGATAAGTCCAGAATTGGACGCCATGATTTGTCTTTTCTGGGTACCAGAAAAAGTCTTGAATAAAAACGTTGTCCCTTTTCCTTTTCTGGAACTGGTTGAATAGCCCCCATATTCATGAGGGACATAACTTGTTTCTGGGCCTCTGCCCACTGATTTGGGGGTAGATCTGGCCATCTGTTTGGGATTGGCAATGTGTGGAAATGAAATCTGTATCCCTGGGATACTATATTTAAAATCCACTTGCCCTGGGTAATTAGTTGCCAGTTTCGAACATGAAGTGCCAGTTTTCCCCCAAAGGGGCGGCCAAAAGGTAAGTGCTTGGTGATTGCAGAGGAAAGTCATTGAGACTGTTTACCGTAGGAAGGTGCCTTGTTACTTCCAGATTTGTAGGCACTCCATTGTTTTGTTCTACAAGTTCCTTGTGACTGAAACCTGGAGCCTTTGGAGTGTCTGGGTTTGACCTAAGCAGCTCTGGTGGGTACTGGAAAGGACCAATTCTTAGTAGGCCAGTGCCTACTGAACCTGGGTGGATGCACTTGCAGGAAATCTTTTACAGTTTGCATAGATTTAGCTTTATCTTCCATCTTTTTCAAAACTTCTTCTGCCTTATTGCCAAACAGACTGTCCTGTTGTAAAGGAGCATCCAACAATTTTGCTTTAACATGATCAGGCAGATTTTGCTCCTAGAACCAAGCATGCTTTCTTATCACAGATACAGATACAGGCAAGAGGCCTCCAAGGAATCAAAACCACATTGCAAAGTATGCTTTCCAACTTACTCAGCTGAATGCAATAAATCATGCAACCCTATTTTCCACAGTCAGAAATCAACATAATTTTCTGTTTAAGTAAACCCATGACATGCTGCTGCTATTTAAGCATATGAAATTGACAGTTTAAAGCCCTGATTGCCAAGGTTGCAGACGTGTAAACTTTCTTACCCCATCTATTCAGCTCCCTGAAGTCTCTATCAGAAGGGGTAGGATTTTTAGCAGTAAAAGCCTTAACACCCTTGGGACCCTGAGAAATGGTTTCAGGGACAGCAGTAGGGTTTTTAAAGAGGAATTTGTGGGAGTCAGGAACCCTGTAATATCTGTCTGGCTTACTAGGAGCCGGAGGCAGGGAATCAGGAGCCATGCTGGACTCAGAGAAAACATCATCAACAATGTCCAGAACAGGAGGTATAGCCAAAGGCCTATGCTGAGGAAGAAGGAGGAAATCCCTAAGCCTCTTTTTAGATTCTGAGAAATCCTGACTCTCCCAGTGAAAGTGTTCCCTTAAAGTATGCAAAGTTTCTCCAACAGAAAAATCCTCAGGAGGAGAAGCAGAAGGGATGGAATCTTCTGCATCAGAGTCCTCATAAGGTGGAATAGATAATTCTTGATCAGAAGAGGAATCAGAAGAAATGGAAACCTGATCTGATGATTCATAGTCAGTGCCTTGCCTAGGCCTCTTAGCAGGAGGGGGATGGGAACCCCTGATCAAGGTAATCAAATTCTCAGCAATTTTGATCACTTGTTTTTTAGGCATAGGGGCCTGTGCACGTGGCCCACGCGTCAGCTTTTTAGACACAGAAGTTGATTTTGGCCTAGGTTTTGAAGATGGCGTCGGTTTAATATACAAATCTTTAGGCCTGAAAACACCTTTAGAAGCCAGTGCCTGCTCAGTGGCTCCGGACACATCTAAGGTAGATATATCCACGGGTTCAATACTTAAGTGTCTCGCGGCATACCGGACTCCGAATGGGTCTCAGTAGAGGCCTGCAAATCAAAAGTAGTGGGTATCAGGGGCTGCGAAAGCACCTCACTGAGAACCGGCGACTGGCTTAGGAGAAGCTTCGTCGTCGGTTTTGGAGCTCGACGGTCTGTCTCTGTCTTTTTCTTTGCATTTTTTGTGTATTCCGGTAGTCGGATTGCTAACTGACGACATTTCTGGATAGTTAAATCTTCAGCCAAAATATTTTGATGCCAAAATATACAGACGCTTAATAGTGCGTTGATTAAATTTAGCAAAAATCCGACAGCAAGGCACGTTGTGGTCAGGGCCTAGGCAAGGAATACAGTACAAATGAAAATCCTTATGAGGCATTTGCTTCCCACAAGTAATACAATTATTAACTTTTACTGACATCAGTAAGGAGCAAGAAAAAGTTTCCCCAATGGGGTACTTAGCTTTAGGTTGAAGACTTCGGTTCCAATACTCGAAATCGAAAATTTCAGGAGTCGGACGACTGGCACTTGCAAACTGCTTCTGCTTCGGGCACTGCGAGGCAATAAAGATTGATGAAAATGGCGTTGGCTGCATGTTTTATATCCCTGACGTCATGGAAGAAGGGACATCAACCAAAGCAGGACCCAAGACTTTGTTAATCGGGCTGAATGAGGGCAACCTGCCAGTAGACTACCCAAGTGTAATGACTGCAACAGTGAAACACGAAGAACATCATATGCAGCAAGCAGTAGCTCTCATTATACACTCTCTCTAGGTACAGGTTCAGTTTAAACACAAATATTACCACAGAAATTCAGTAAAGTCATTAGGTACTTATAGAGCTTCTGAAACAAAAATAGAACAGTCTGTGCAAAATCAGAATTTAGCATCAGGTCATTCAGTTACACATAAAAAACAGTAAAACTCCATACTATGAAGAAACTTACACTGTGTCACACCAGGTCATCCAAGGGGGGAAGAGAGAGGGAAATCCTAAGCACCGAGATTTGAAAATTATGCCTGTACTAAATTGTTGCAGTTTAACCTGTATGAGGAAAGAGGAGGTGGGGGAAAAGAGAAGGCTGTAGGAGTGGTTAGAGGGATACCTTGATTGACTGACACCACCACCAGAGGTAAGTTGAATGTAAGGGCCTAAAATCTGTACTCAGCACTGTAATGTTACTTGCACTCAGCACTTCAATTTTACTTATGTTTAGCAGGAAAGACAGACCAACAGTATACAATTTTGAGGATTATTACAAGGGTTACGTGTTCAAATGTCAGACAAGTAAGTAAAACTTTAAACAGAAACAGGAATCTATGACTAAGTGGTAGAAAGCCAGAAAGGTATAAATTATACCTGTAAAAATTAGGGTCAGTGTACTTTAGTTACAGGGGAAGGAGGCAAACACTCAAGTAGAAGAGAGCCCTATGGCAGACCAAAATGGTGACTTGCTTAATTACACAGCACTGTAACAGAATGCTTAACAAATGCGTTTTGTGTGTGTAACCTATTCTGATTAATTGCTGGGAGAAACAATTTTTGTTGCGTTTTCCAATTGCAATCCTGTAGACACGTTATTCAGGAGCTGCAGTTTGTTAGTGTAGGTAAATGTGAAGTTCAACTTCATTAAATGCTGGGAGAAACAATTTTTGTTGTGTTTTCCAACTGCAATCCTGTAGACACCGTTATTCAAGAGCTACAGTTTCTTAGTGTAGGTAAATATGAAGTTCAATCTGATTAATTGCTGGGAGAAACTATTTTTGTTGCGTTTTCATATACAACTGCTAGAAAAGAGCCACCATTCTAAACCTGTCACTTACATGCATCAGTTGTCAAGTGCCTGTGCTTAAGCAAGTCAATCAGTGAATTAATACATGTTCAGTTTCCTGTGAAAACAACTTTAAGTCACACAGTAAAGGATGGAAAAAAATCACCAGAACACCCAGTGATTGCAAAGGTAGGAGGAGGACAATGGAATAACCCCAAATAAAGGCGGTCACCCTCACTGCCATGTCACTTGCTACACACATACACAATAAGTCTTCCAAGTGTTTGCCACTTGCAGTCACACCAACCAAGAGAAGGTTGCGGGCATGAAGTGAGCATTTATGTACCGGGGGAAGCTTCAGTGGCACAAACACAGAAAATGAACAGTAACTGGACAATAAAAACATAACTCTGTTCTGGACCACTGAGGCACAAGAACCAACAAACTGTCTTTTGCTGGAATGGGATGGGGGGAAGCACATCTTAAGAATGCAAAGATACTGAGACATTCATTCCAGCATCAGCATTAATGAAGTACAGACCAAATGCAGGGGTGCAGGAGTGTACCGTCTTAGCAGATGCACCTTCACAATGGCACTCTCAGTATAACAATAGCAGCTAAATGATTACTTAACTAAAAAATTAATATGCAGAATTGTGTCCTAGGCAACCAGCTTAGTCTGCCTATCCTTAAGGTCAGCCCTGCATATATAACATAAATGCATGCGAGAAGAGTTCTCTATTTGCATGGGACTTCTGGTCTGCCAGCATTATCTTCCAACACTCACTCACTCAAACCGTTTTATGAATACAGTACATTTTAACTCTGTTATCCTTCACCATTAGTACTGACATCTTCTTTGCTCCTGCACTTCCTTTGTCTTACGAGGAAAAGTTGACATGACAGGAGATTCAATTTATCTGAAAGTTAAACACACACTTGCAAGGTAGGCACACAAAATCCAAAGTGACTGAATATATGTGGTCAGGAAAACAGCAAACATGGTGCTAAAGAAATGGAACTAAAGACAATCATCTTACACTGCATTCCAAGCACTTTACAAGACAATGTTTATGACCATGGAGAAAAACAGGATTGCTCATCAGAATTCACACATTTAAACGAAGAAATATTACACACATTAGATGATATGGCAGTTACAATGTCTTTCTTTGGCAATAACTTGATAATATGGTCAAGAACATTTCTGTCAACATTCCCCTTAGCAACATACTATAATCTTCTCTAAAAGTCACCTCAAGCATGTAAGAAAATGACACCCTGGAAGAGAAAGTAATAAAGGTGGCAAACATCTCCAATTCCTCAGAGAATCACAAAACCACACATTAACAAAAATGCAGGGTCCACCCTCCAAGTCCATGTCTCCTCAACTCACTGTGATTTGACTAGCGCAACCTCACGTCTTAATGGAAATTAATATTTATATATTTCAGTATTCATTCTCATACTCAAGTCCGTGGCTCATCTCATAGGCGAGTAGAACACTATACCACATGATTTCTCACATGCCTTAGCTTGTCCATAAATATATATATATATATATATATATATATATATATATATATAGATCATTCTGGCTGACTCAGAGCAGACATAAACCTATCTGATGTCCAAGTCCCAATTTGCTTTTCAGTGTTTTAAGTTGCATCACTGTGATTGCACTGATACTCTGCTGAGAATGTTTCAAGTTAACAATTCATACTGAACAGCTACTATGTAAATATGTTTAACTTTATAGAGAGTTTCAGCAAGTAGTTCTCATTTTTGTTTCACAAAATCTATACAGTAAATTTAATTTGTTTTGGCATGCAAAAAAGGATATCTACCATCAGTCATAATGATGCAAAGAAATGGTTGCAAAATGTTTTGGAAAATAAACATCACGCTTAAGAGCCTGCCCTCACAAACAAAAGGATACCTCTTCAATGCAGCCATGAATGGCTATCCACAGTGAGCTTTATTTTTTAAATAGTGGTGCAGTGGTTGCTTTGACACCTCACAGCAAGAGGTTCTCTGGTTCAATTCTTAGCTGGGGTGCCTTCTGTGCAGAGTCTGCATGTCCTCCCTGCACCCATGTGGGTTCTCAGTGTACTCCGGTTTCCTCCCACGTTACAAAGACATGCATCTGAAGCATTTCTCCCTGGGCCTCCACTGAAAATTGGCTTCATTTCAAGTCGGACTTTCCCAGTAAATAAATGTAAAATAAATAAAGCAAGGAAGTTCACCAGCTGGGGGTAGGGCAAAGTATTACAAAGAAGTACTGCAAACACGTCAGCTCCACGGCTTAGAGAGACAGAGCCCTGACTAGGACCCTGACTGTTGGGTTCAATTAGGTGGCCTAGGTGCTGAAGCAGATAGTTAGGCAAAAGAAAAGAATGAAGAGGCAAGAGCCTGGTGTCTCTCAGGGGGACAGAGAAGGGGATGACAAAACAGGAAGGCTGGGAAATGCTTGCTGTTAGACGGAGACTGTGAAAGTAGGAAACTGGCAACTTCTAGAAAGGAAAATGGGTGAAAAAGAATGGGACACATACAATCATGGAAGTATGATGTTTCCTAACCACAAGGTCAGTGGGGATAGGGCTAACACACACATACACACACTAGCTCAACAAAGGCTGACAAGCCATAAGGCTCCCTCTAATTGCAGCAGTAGGACCCACCTGGCAAAAGGACCAATTAGAATGTAATCAGTATGCAGTGACCCCTGGAGGGCTGGCCAAAGCTATGGGGCAGTGCAAAGGCCAATGTCAACAGTGGCTGATGCTAGTCCAAGTTAAGCTGCGATTGATCTGGTGTGGGTATGTAATCCACTGGAAAAAAAAAAAAGATGCCAAGACATTTGCAGAAAAATGCAGAATATATTCATATCCAATATGCTGTATGACAGTGTTTAACATAACTGTAGATGTGCAAATAGAAGCATTGTTGAGTACATTTAGAATGAATGATTTTTGGCTAGAGTGGATAGCTGCTTCTGGACATATCTTAAAAGCTGCACAGATGCCACCTAATCAAGTAATCCCTACCATATTCCAAGGGCAGCTAGAAACTCAGCTGTAAAGTGAAAAGTAACCCATGCCATCTCTGGTTCTCTTCCAGAACTCCAAAACCATCAATAAATATACCAAATCAAAGACAGGTATTTTTCCTATCAATACATACATAGGAACATTTCAAACACTAACATTAATGCCCTTCTAGCTTGACAATATGCCAAAACACTTGTTCCAATAAGTGCCCAGGCTGTTCTTAAAAATATCTAAACTAGTACTTGCTTTAATGTAATTTGGTAGTCTGCTGTATGTATCAACTGCTCTCAGAGAACCAATTAGTGCACTTCTCATTCCTACAGAATCTTCTGCATTGGTTGCCTGATGATTCTCTACTATTTTTGATAACCCCAAACATTCCCAGAGGTAGTTGCCTCTGAATGCCCTAAATACCTGAATAAGATCTCCTCTTAGATATAGAGGCACTGTACAAGATCAGATATTTTAGTCTTTCGTAATAGCTTAAATTTTCACATCCATGAATGCCCTTGGTATATTTCCGCTATACTCTTTACAGTTTATTCATGCTCATTTCTTATAAGATTTCCATATTGTTATTCCATACTCAAGTTTGGGTCTAATATAACTAAAGTACAGTTTTGTACCTACCATAAATGTAGATGTCCGATAACTATGCATCTGCAGTCATAACATATGGGTTGTCCTGCCTCAGGCAGCCCTTCGGTCGGCCGGATTCCAAAGTCTGGGTCTGGCCTCGGCTGATGTCGCACTTTCCCCGACGTCAGAGCTTCTGGGGTATAAAGGCATCAGCCGACGCCATTTTCCTCAGTGTTTCTTGCCCCAGATGCCAGGTGCCCTCTAGGAAGGCTGAATTTGGAGAAAAGTTGAAAATTCCAAATAGTAGCAAACAATATATATATATATACATACAAACAAATACACCATAATAGATTCCCCCAGCTAGCTGAAAGAGGGGTAAGCACCCTAGGAATACCACAGAGGGGAAGGAGGGTGGGTAATCCTGACTGCAGATGCATACCTATCAGACATCTACATTTATGGTAGGTACAAAACTGTACTATGTCCTTCAAGGATGCATCTGCAGTCATAACATATGGGTAGAATACCATAGCCAAACTGGGGGAGGAGGTACTAAGATAAGGATGGTGTAGTTAAGATCCCCTGTAAAACTGCAGTTGCAAAACCTGCTCGGGATCTGGAGTATAAAGGTAGATTGTAATGCTTGGCAAATGTATGCACGGAGCTCCAAGTAGCAGCTTCTAAAATGTCCTTAGTAGCCACCCCTCGTAGGAAAGCTGTAGTGGTGGCTGTGGCTCTTGTGGAATGAGGCCTGATATTTTCAGGAGCTGTCTTTCCACGAAAAGAGTAGCAGAAACGAATGCAATTTCCTATCCATTTTGAAATTGTTTGTTTGGAAATTGCTTTTCCTTGCACTCCAGTTGCATATGCTACAAAAAGTTGGTCAGTTTTTCTGCTGGTTTTAGTTCTGTCCAGATAGTAGCGTAGTTGTCTGTGTACATCCAAGGTGTGCAATAGTCTTTCCCCCTTGTTCTGTGGGTTAGGGAAGAACGTAGGCAAATGAATAGCTTGGTTCAAGGATACCCTGGATACCACCTTTGGCATGAAAGTAGGATTGGTTCTCAGAGACACTCTATCCTGGTGAAAAATAAGGAAAGGCTGAACTGCCATTAATGCCTGTAACTCGGATACTCTTCTTGCTGAAGTGATTGCCAGAAGGAAAGCAGTTTTCCAAGATAAAAACTGTAAGTCTGCTGATGCTGCTGGTTCAAAAGGGGGTAGTGTTAATTTTTCCAGCACAAAATTGAGATCCCATGCAGGCAGAGGGGGTCTCCTTGGAAATTTTACATTTTTGATCCCTCTTAAAAATTGTCTGAGGAGAGGGTGAGAGAAGATCGGAGGATCCATATTGTACTTTGCTGAAATTGCTGAAGCATGAATCTTAATGAAAGAATAGGACAGGCCATTGTGGAACAGCTCTGCTAAGTATTCTAGGATGTGTGCTAGGTTTGCCAGTGTGACATCTGTACCCTTTGATGTGCTCCAAATGAGGAATCTCTTCCATTTAGCTGAGTATGTCTTCCTTGTGGTGGGTCTGCGAGCCTCCAGGATGATGTCCTTCACCCTCTGAGATAAGACAGTTTGGTTTTGTTTTAAACAATTTTCCAGGCAGTTAGCTGCAGTGTTTTCAAGTTTGGATGCAGGGTCTTGAAGTTGTTCTGCGTAAGAAGAAGAGGCCATAGGGGTAGAGGCCATGAGTTCGCCCGAGACATGCTTCTCAGCAGCGGATACCAGTGCTGCCTTGGCCAGTCTGGAGCTATTAGTATCACCTTTAGCTGTTCCTCCCTGATCTTCAGTAGAACTTTGTACAGCAATGGGAGAGGTGGGAATGCATACACTGTTAGGGCATTCCAGCTGAAAGAGAGAGAGTCCACCCTCCAGGCTTGTGGGTGGAATATCCTTGAGCAGAATTTCTTCAGTTGGTGGTTGAGTGGGGAGGCGAACAGGTCTATCTCTGGCATTCCCCATTTGTTGGTTATGAGTTTGAAGATGTCTGGATGCAGCATCCATTCGTGAGCATCCGTGGTAGTTCTGCTTAAGCTGTCTGCAAGTGAATTCTCTTTTCCTGGTACGAATTTGGCCTGCAGCTGGATGTTGAGATTCAGGCCTAGGTTCCACCGATCCATTGCCATCCGTCATAAAGGGTAGGAATGCGTGCCTCCCTGTTTGTTTATGTACCACATGACTGTGGTATTGTCTGTCCTTATCAGCAGATGTCCTTGCTGGAGGAATGGTTTGAATGCCTCGATTGCATGCTTCACTGCCAGCATCTCCTTTAGGTTTATGTGTAAGTTTAGCTGGTCTGGAGACCATAGGCCTTGGATACACTTGTCCTCCATGTGTGCTCCCCATCCTAGGTCTGAGGCGTCCGTGGTGATGGTCTGCCTTGGTTGTGGTTTGTTGAAAGGCAACCCTCTGTTGGACTGGCAGGCCTGAGCCCACCACAAGAATTCCTTTTTCAGGCATGGAATGATTGGTATCATGGTTTCTAGACTGTGCCTGTGTTGAGACCATACATTCCTTAGGTACCATTCTAATTTCCTCATGTGCAGCCTGGCATGCGGGATCAAGATTATGCAGGATGCCATGTAACCCAGAGCCTGCAGGACTTTCCTTGCAGTAAGCTGAGCTTGTCTTGTCAGAGCCATGAAGTAGTCTGGAAGTTGCTTTTGTTTTTCTTCTGTGAGAAAAGCCATCTGAGTTATTGTGTCCAGATCCGCTCCTAAAAAGGTTATCCTTTGGGATGGCACTAGTCTTGACTTCTGGATGTTGACTGTGTATCCCAAGGCCTGTAACAGGTGTATGGCATAGGCCAAATCCTTTATTAGTTGTGTCTTGTTGTCCGCTTGTATTAGGCAGTCGTCCAGGTATGGGTAGATTTGAATTCCCTGAAGCCTGCAATGTGCAATTACTGATGCCAGGCATTTTGTGAATACTCTGGGCGCAGTAGATAAGCCAAAGGGCAATGCTGAGAATTGATAATGCTCTGATCCTGCAAGAAATCTGAGGTGTCTTCTGCAATCTGGTCGTATAGGGACGTGCAGGTATGCCTCCTTGAGATCTAGAGTCACCAGCCAAGACTCCTTGCCCAACATGGGAAGAAGTTGCTGTAGGGTCAGCATTTTGAATTTTGGCACAATGAGATATGTGTTTAGTGCGGACAAGTCGAGAATAGGCCTCCATTGGTTTTCTTTTCTTGGTACAAGGAATAGTCTGGAGTAAAATCCTTGGCCTTGTTCCATAGATGGTACCCTTTCTATCGCTTTCATCTGAAGTAAATTGTTGATTTGTCTTAAAGCCTCTGGCTTCTGGTTTGGTGGAAGGTTTGGCATTCCGCTCCTTTTTGGAAAAGTGTGGAAGTGAAACCTGTATCCTTGGTCTATTGTTTGCAATGTCCATGTGTCTTTTGTAATGCAATGCCAGTTTTTCGAGAATAAAGCCAGCTTTCCGCCCAAGGGTGCTTCCAGTTGTTCCCTGGTGGGCGGAATCAGAGGCAAGTCATTGCGTCTGTCCTGTGGAAGTGGTTGTAGTTGCAGCTGTGGCAGTACTCCTCCGGTTGGCAGGCTGCCATTGACGACCTCTGTAGGCACCCTTTGATTGACCTCTGCCTCTTGGGCATGTATTCCTGCCCCTCTGTGCTCTGGAGGTGTCTGGAAAGGACCAATTCTTTGAAGGCCAGTTTCTACTGAACCTTGGAGGTTGAACCTGCAGAAAATCCTTTACTGTTTGCACAGATTTTGCTTTTTCTTCCACTTTCTTTAGAATCTCCTGTGCAGGGGAGCCAAATAAACTTTGTTTCTCCATTGGAACATCTAGTAGTTTAGCCTTGACATGGTCTGGCAAGGATTGCTCTTTTAGCCAGGCATGTCTCCGAATTACTGCCCCAGTCATAGCTGATCTAAATGAAGCCTCCAGTGTATCATAGCCACATTTTAAGAAATGATTACTGACCTGCTGAGAGTTGTGTACCAAATCCTGAAGGGACTTATGGTCTAAAGGTTCAGGAGAAGAAAGCTTTTTATTCAGCTGATCTAACAAATATTCCTGGTACTGTATCATATGGAATTGACAGTTTAATGCCCTGGCAGAAAGAGTAGCAGATGTATAAACCTTTTTACCCCATCTCTAATGCTCTTGACTCTCTTTCAGAGGGTAGGGGGGTTTTGGCAGTGGCAGCTGCAACACCTTTTGGGCCCTGAGAAATAGTTTCTGGGTCTGCAGCATGGGCTTTATACAAGTGGAAGTGAGAATCCGGGACCCTGTAATATCTGTCAGGTTTGGCAGGGGCCGGGGGAAGAGAATCAGGGGCAGAACTGACATCATTATACGCATCATCAACTACAGTTAGCACAGGTGGTATGGCTAAAGGCCTATGCTGTGGCAAATGTAAAAATGTCCTTAATCTTTTTCTAGAATCAGAAAAATCCTGACCCTGCCATTGAAAGTGTTCCCTCATTGAGTGTAAAGTCTCCCCAAAGGAAAATTCTTCAGGAGGGGAGGCAGAAGGAATAGAGTCTTCTGCATCTGAATCCTCATAAGGTGAATATGGCCCTTCCTGATGGTCTGATAAATCGGATCCATCCGAGGAGTAATCAGAGGAGAGAGGTTCAGGGGGTTTAGTCCTAGGCCTTTTGTCGGGAGGAGAGTGGGAGGCCCTGTCTGGGTGAGGTTGGGAACCCCTAATCAAAGATATAAGGTCCTCAGCAAGGCTGAGAATCTGAGAACTTGAGGAAGGTCTCTGAGAAGTAGATTTGGTGGGTAAAGCTTTTGAAATTTTGGCAGCTTTAGCCCTGGAGAAGGCCTTAATAGACATAGAAGCAGGGGGCCTAGCTGCCCCACGTGCAGGAGTAGAAATGTCCAATGGAATGGTGTCGGTCAATTCTTGTGCGCTTGCTTCTTCGGTAGGGATTTCTGAAGCCGACTCAGCCGGGGCCGCTCTGGCCTCGGTTGTCGGAGGCATGTTTTCGGTAGAAGTAAGAACCGAGGACTCGGTTTCAGCGAAACCGAGACACTCTGGGTAGGCCTAACCGTGGTTTCCGCTGAAACCGCGGGCCGCGAGTGTCGGTCCTTTTCCTTGCGTTTTTTGGCCAAATGTGTAGTCGGAGTCTCCGACGGCATTTTATATGCAAAAGCGGATCCAAAAAACTCTTCTGCAAACTCCGACCGACGTCTAAGAGTCCGTCGGTTGAAGGAGGCACAGGCTAAACAAGCTGATACGTCGTGGTCTGGGCCTAAGCAAGGAACGCAGTAAGAATGGAAATCCTTATGAGGTATTTGTTTTCCAATAGTTAAACAATTATTTACTTTGTCGGACATCGGCTGAGGCAAGAAAGAGTCCCCAACGGGGTACTTAGCTTTTTTAGAAGTCTTCGGTAGCTGAAATCTCTGGATCTGACCGACCGGCACTTGCGAACAGCTTCTGCTTCGGGCACCGCACGGCAAGAAAGACGGAGGAAAATGGCGTCGGCTGATGCCTTTATACCCCAGAAGCTCTGACGTCGGGGAAAGTGCGACATCAGCCAAGGCCAGACCCAGACTTTGGAATCCGACTGACCGAAGGGCTGCCTGAGGCAGGACAACCCATATGTTATGACTGCAGATGCATCCTTGAAGGACATCAACCAATGACTTCATTTCTGATTTCCTAGACTTTATAAATCTTTTTTTATACAACCTATAGTTGATAACTATCATCAAGCAATTGGCTGATGCGATTAGGAAAACTCAAAGCTGGATCTACCCATATACCCAGGTCGTTAATGAGTCTTCAGTTTCAATCAGTGTGTGCCGTACTAAATATCCACCTTTCAGTTTATGTCTACCAAATCTCATATGCTTAGTTTTTGAAGTATTTATCAGCGTATTATTCTTCTGTGCCTAAATAGTCAATTCAGTCAAGTTCTTTTGCAGACATGCCTTATCTTTAACACAAGTAATCAGTTTACCCAATTTCAGGTCATCTGCATACAGACTGTAGAACACCTCAGATGAAAAAGTTAGGCCTGAAAGATACAATCTAAACAAGTAAGGGCCTAGGACAGAGCCTCGTGGGACACCCTGACTGTAACCAGGAATTTCAAATGTCCAATTGCTGTATGATACTTGCCATGTCCTATCTGTAAGCCATGCAGCTATACATCTTATCAAGAGTAAATTGATACCAAGTTGTTCTAATGTATTGGATCAGTGTTTTGTGTACGACCCTGTCAAATGCTGAAGTTAAATCTATATAAATTGCATCACAGTACAATTTTTCATTTACAGCTATTATATTGTTATAGAACATCATGCTACAGGTGGCAATATATCCATTTTCAACATATGTATGTTAATATGTGGTTTCAAGTCCCAACTTATCCAATTCTGACAATTACTCATCCAATATTACCTTCTCCATTACTTTTCCACAACATGAAAGTAGACTTAAGGGTCTATATGACTCTAAGACTGTCTTACTCCACTTTCCTTTAAAGACAGGTTTAACAGATGCATGTCTCCAATCTTCAGGAATCTCCCCATATTTATATGACCTAGTATATAATAGATATAATG
This sequence comes from Protopterus annectens, assembly GCF_019279795.1. Classification (NCBI taxonomy): domain Eukaryota; kingdom Metazoa; phylum Chordata; order Ceratodontiformes; family Protopteridae; genus Protopterus; species Protopterus annectens. The sequence continues at coordinate 672,720,451 of NC_056729.1, forward strand.
GCAATGTAAGTTCTTGCTGAAGTGTTCTCAGGTCATTATTACTAATTCTGTTTCCTCCCCGTGCTTTGTTTGGATCCAGTTTGTGCAGATCTTTTTCAATATAATCTAATTTGATTCCAGTATCTAAAGTTACCTGGATGTCACAAGGACAACTTATCACCCTGTATGTGGAGACAAACTGCTTTGTGCAAGATTTTGTATATAGGTGTGTGTGTGTGTGTGTGTGTGTGTGTGTGTGTGTGTGTGTGTGTGTGTGTGTGTGTGTACATATATATATATGTGTGTGTGTGTGTATGTGTGTGTGTATTACATAAAATCTGTTGCGTCCAAGAATAAATTTTAGAATCTGCACAGCTTATCAATTTGTATGTCTTTACTACTTCCACATCTCGTGTATGCATAAAACAGTTTCCTATTATGCTCAGTATCTCTACATGTATTTTCTTCAAACATTGCTTGAACTTGTGTCACACTATGCTTAATTTGTTTATCCAGCTTGTTTATTTCAGTTTTCATAGTTGTAGTTTGATCTCTCTTCTTATATTTTTTGTCTCTCACTTTAATCAGGTATGCCTAGATCCTGATTGATGTTAAGCATTTTTTTGCACTCAATTTCTCTTTCAAAACTTTCCACATTCCATCTGCAGTTTCTCCACTGAGCACATCACTCCAGTTAGTTTTACACAGTGGCTGCTTTGTTTCCATATAATCTGTAATTCATCTTCTGTGTGCTGCTTTAGATTTCAGTGTGGCAGAATTATCTAGCAATAAATTAACCTTTACAACCCCACGATCACTGCACATCAACAGTGATAAAACGTGACGAACAGTAATTTCATTAGTACAAAATATCAAGTATGTTCTGTAATGTACTTGTGCCTATGTCCTATGTGATAATTTAGTAAAGACGTTTAAAACACGTGATACAATTACATAGAAAATAAAATGTACCTGAAGCTTTGTCACCAAGAAGGAAGATTAATTTTACAATGACAATCCAATGAGAACACTGCAAACGCCTTCAAGAACTATTGACACTACATGAAAAACGATGCAGCACACAGAACACCCTCAATCCTAAGATGCCGCACACTAGATGTAACTCCAGAATCTGTTCAGCTACGGAGTGAAGACTCTAGTAAGACATTTTATATAAACATATGAGAGAGACTACATGAACAATCAAACCAAGTGGAAAACAAAAGTACAGTTGTGTACACTTACCATAAATGTAGATGTTAGAGTGTATTCATTGTTGCAGTCATCACATTTGGGTTATCTGCTTGCAGTAGTCCTCAGTCGGCCTGATTATCAAAGTCTTGAGCCCTGCATCGGTTGCGGTCTCATCTTCCATGAGATCAGGTAAGTCAGGGGTATAAAGCATGCAGCAGACACCATTACATCAGTTTTTCTTGCCTCCATAATGGGAAGCAATTATATACAAGGTTACTCCTCCAACAAAAAAGCAAATACACCAAAAAGCTTTAAGCATAGTAAACAAGAATAGAGGTATGGTCAATAGAAGTCCGGGGGATGGAAGGAGGGTAACCAGGACTTGAACATCTACATTTATGGTAAGTGCACACAAAGTACAGTTTTGTACCTACCATAAATGTAGATGTCCGATAGGCATGCATCTGCAGTCCTTACAAATGGGTTGTCCTGTCGTCAGGCAGCCCTTCGGTCGGCCGGATTCCAAAGTCTGGGTCTGGCCTCGGCTGGTGTCGCACTTCACCCGACGTCATAGCTGCAGTTCTTCGGGTATAAAGGCATCAGCCAACGCCATTTTCCTCAGTGTTTCTTGCCCCAGATGCCAGGTGCCCTCTAGGAAGGCTAAATTTGGATAAATGCAAATGGTTCCAAATAGTAGAGAGCAAACAAAAAATAAGCATGTATGTACATATATACAAACAAATACACCACAATAGATTCCCCAGCTAGCTACAAGATGGGCAAATACCCTAGGAGTACCACAGAGGGAAGGAGGGGTAATCGACTGCAGATGCATGCCTATCGGACATCTACATTTATGGTAGGTACAAAACTGTACTATGTCCTTCAAGGATGCATCTGCAGTCCTTACAAATGGGTAGAATACCATAGCCAAACTGGGGAGGAGGAGAAATAAGATTATGGTGTAGTTAAGATCCCTTGCAAAACAGCAGTGGCAAAACCTGCTCGGGATCTGGAGTATAAAGGTAAATTATAATGCTTGGCAAATGTATGCACGGAGCTCCAAGTAGCAGCCTCTAAAATGTCTTTGGTAGCCACTCCTCATAAAAAAGCTGTGGTAGTGGCTGTAGCCCTTGTAGAGTGAGGCCTGATGTTTTCTGGAGTTTTCTTCCCATGGTAGGAGTAACAAAATCTAATGCAATTTCCTATCCACTTAGAGATTGTCTGTTTTGAAATTGCTTTTCCTTCCATTCCTGTTGCATATGCTACCAGTAGCTAGTCAGTTTTTCTGTTGCTCTTGGTCCTGTCCAGGTAGTAACGTAATTGTCTATGTACATCCAAGGTATGCAACAGTCTTTCTCCCTGTTCTGTGGGTTGGGGAAGAATGTAGGTAGGTGGATAGCTTGATTTAAAGATACCCTGGAGACCACCTTTGGCATAAAAGTAGGATTAGTTCTCATGGACACTCTATCTTGATGGAAGATCAGGAAGGGCTGTACTGCCATTAATGCCTGTAGCTCAGATACCCTTCTTGCTGAAGTGATTGCAAGCAGGAAAGCAGTTTTCCATGATAAGTATTGTAATTCTGCTGTTGCTGCTGGTTCGAAAGGAGGTAGTGTCAACTTTTCTAGCACAAAGTTCAAGTCCCATGCTGGCAATGGTGGCTTCCTAGGTGGTTTTACATTTTAATTCCTCTCAGAAACTGCCTGAGCAGAGGATGTGAGAAGACTGGAGGATCCAAGTTGTATTCTGCTGAAATGGCTGATGCATGAATCTTAATGGAAGAATAGGACAGGCCGTTGTGGAAGAGCTCTGCCAAGTATTCCAGGATGTTAGCTATGTTTACCAGTAACACATTCTCTCCTTTTGCTGTACTCCAAATGAGATATCTTTTCCATTTTGCTGAATAATTTTTTCTTGTTGAGGGTCTGCGAGCCTCCAAGATAATGTCTTTAACCCTTTGAGATAAATCTGGGTTATTTGGTCTTATGCAATGTTCCGGGCAGCCAGCTGCAGTGTTTTCAGGTTTGGATGCAGGGTTTTGAAGTTGTTCTGAGTTAACAGCAAGGGAACTAGGGGCAGAGGCCATATTTGTTCCCGAGACATACTCCTCAGTAATGGGTACCAATGTTGCCTTGGCCAGTCTGGAGCTATCAGGATGATCCTTGGACGGTCTTCTTTGATCTTCAATAGCACCTTGTGCATCAAAGGAAGAGGTGGGAATGCATATGCTGTCAGGTTTTTCCAACTGAAAGATAGGGAGTCCACTTTCCAAGCAAGTGGGTGGTACGTCCTTGTGCAGAATTTTTTCAGTTGGTGATTGTGTGGGGATGCAAATAAGTCTATTTCTGGTAGTCCCCATTTCCTTGTAATGGTTTTGAAGATGTCCGGATGCAGCATCCATTCATGGGCATCCGTGGCAGTTCTGCTTAGGATGTCTGCTAGTATATTTTCTTTTCGATTTATGTGTAGGTGCAGCTGGTCTTGAGTCCATAAGCCTTGTATGCACTTGCCCAGCATGTGTGCCCCCCAACCGAGGTCTGAAGCGTCTATTGTGATGGTCTGGCTTGGTTGAGTGCTGTGGAAGGGCAGTCCCTTGTTTGTTTGACAGGCCTGAGCCCACCATTGGAATTCTTGCTTCAGGCATGGAATTATTGGAATTTGGGTTTCTAGGCTGTGCTTGTGCTGAGACCATAAATTCCTTAGGTACCACTGTAACTTTCTCATATGTAGTCTGGCATGTGGAATCAATATTATGCAGGATGCCATGTAACCGAGAGCTTGCAGGACTTTTCTTGCTGTTAGCTGGTTCTGCTTTGTTAATGCCATGAAGTAGAAAGGGAGTTGCTCCTGTTTTTCTACTGTCAGGAATGCCATTTGTTTTGATGTGTCCAGATCTGCACCCAAGAAGGTTATCCTTTGGGATGGTATCAGCCTTGACTTTTTTATATTGACTGTGTATCCCAGGGCTTGTAGTAGATGAATGACCCTTTGCAAATCTTTTGTTAATTTGTTTTTGTTGTCCGCTTGTAACAGTAAATTTGAATTCCCTGAAGCCTGCAATGAGCAATTACTGATGCCAGGCATTTCGTGAATACTCTGGGTGCAGTAGATAAGCCAAAGGGCAATGCTGAGAATTGATAATGCTCTGATCCTGCAAGAAATCTGAGGTATCTTCTGCAATTTGGTCGTATGGGGACGTGCAGGTATGCCTCCTTGAGATCTAGAGTTACCAGCCAAGACTCCTTGCCCAGCATGGGAAGAAGCTGCTGTAGGGTCAGCATTTTGAATTTTGGAACAATGAGGTACATGTTTAAAGCAGACAGGTCGAGAATAGGCCTCCATTGGTTTTCTTTTCTTGGTACCAGGAAAAGTCTGGAGTAAAATCCTTGCCCTTGTTCCATAGATGGTACCCTTTCTATAGCTCTCATCCTTAGTAAGTGAGTTATTTGTTCTAGAGCTTCTGTCTTCTGATTTGGAGGTAGGTTTGGCATTCCTCTCTTCCTTGGTAGAGTATAGAAGTGAAACCTGTAACCTTGGTCTATTATCTGTAAAATCCATTTGTCTCCTGTGATGTAATGCCAGTTTACTGAAAATAAGGCTAGCTTCCCGCCTAAGGGTGCCTCTAGTTGTTCCCTGGTAGGCGGTGCCAGAGCCAAGTCACTGTGAATGTCCTGTGGAAGTGGTGGTGGTGGCTGGATCTGTGGCTGTACCTCGCTGGTTGTTAGCCTGCCACTGACGTCCCCTGTAGGCACCTCTGGATTGACCCCTGCCTCTTGAGTGTCTATTCCTGCCTCTCGGAGCTCTGGAGGTGTCTGGAAAGGACCAATTCTTGGAAGGCCAGTTCCTGATAAACCTTGGAGGCTGGACCTGCAAGAAATCCTTGACTGTCTGGACAGATTTTGCTTTCTCTTCCACCTTCTTCAGCACCTGCTGTGCAGGGGAGCCAAACAAATTGAGCTTATCCATGGGAGCATCTAGGAGCTTTGATTTAACATGGTCTGGTAAGGACTGTTCTTTTAACCATGCATGTCTTCTGATCACTGTGCCAGTCATGGCTGATCTAAAGGAAGCCTCCAGTGCATCATAGCCGCATTTTAAGGAATGATTACTGACCTGCTGAATGTTATGTACCATTTCCTGTACAGATTTTTTGTCTAATGGTTCATCCGAGGACAGTTTTTTAGTTAACTGGTCTAACATAAATTCCTGATACTGAATCATGTGGAATTGACAGTTCAAGGCCCTAGCTGAAAGAGTAGCAGAAGTGTAAACTTTTTTACCCCATCTTTCTAAGGCCCTAGATTCCCTTTCAGAGGGGAGGGGGTTTTTGGTAGAGGTAGCTGCCACAGCCTTGGGTCCCTGGGAGATAGTTTCGGGATCTGCAAAAGGGGCCTTATACAAATGATAATGTGTGTCCGGAACCCTGTAGTACCTATCGGGCTTAGCAGGGGCCGGAGGAAGAGAATCAGGAGCAGTGCAAGCATCATTAAAAGCATCATCCACAACAGTAAGTACTGGAGGAATGGCTAAAGGCCTATGCTGTGGCAAATGCAAAAAGGTTCTAAGCCTTTTCCTAGAGTCTGAAAAATCCTGGCCCTGCCATTGAAATTGTTCCCTCATAGCATGCAAGGTTTCCCCAAAAGAAAATTCCTCAGGCGGAGAGGCAGAAGGAATGGACTCTTCTGCATCAGAGTCCTCATAAGGAGAAAAAGGGGCCTCTGGAGGGTCTGAATTATCTGATTCATCAGAGGAGCCATCTGGAGAAACTGGCTCAGGGGGCTCTACTCTAGTCCTCTTCTCTGCAGGTGGGTGAGAGGCCCTGTCTGGATGTGGTTGGGATCCCCGGATCAAAGAAATGAGATCCTCTGCTAGACTAAGCATTTGTGAACTAGAACTGGGCCTGTGAGAGGGGGTCTTAGCAGGCACAGTTTTGGTAGTTTTTGCTGCTTTAGCCCTGGCAAAGGCCTTAATCGACATGGATGCAGGAGGCCTAGCAGCTCCACGTGCAGGGGTAGAAATATCCAAAGGGATAGTATCTGATAAATCCTGTGAACCTGCAGGAGCAGGTGGGATTTCAGTAGCAGATTCAGCCAAGCTGGATGAGGCCTCGTAAGTGGCAAGCTGGCCAAAGGAAGAACCGTGGACTCTGTTTCAGCCGAAACCGAGACACTCGCGTTGGCTTAACCGTGGTTTCGGCCAAACCGCGGACCGCGAGTATCGGGTCCTTTTCCTTGCGCTTTTAGAAATTTGCGTAGTCGGAGTATCCGACGGCATAATGTAAGCAAAGGAGCCGAAAAACTCTTCAGCAAATTCAGACCGACGCCTAAGCGTTGCTCGGTTGAAAGAAGCACAGGCTAGACAAGCTGCTACGCCGTGGTCTGGGCCTAAGCAAGGTAAGCAGTAAGAGTGGAAATCTTTATGAGGTATTTGTTTCCCACAATTTAAACAGTTATTCACTTTTTCTGACATCAGCTGAGGCAAGAAAGAGTCCCCAACGGGGTACTTAGCTTTTTAGAAGTCTTCGGTACTTGTAGTAGTAATCTCTGGTTCTGACCGACCGGCACTTGCGAACAGCTTCTGCTTCGGGCGCCACGCGGCAAGAAAGACTGAGGAAAATGGCGTCAGCTGATGCCTTTATACCCGAAGAACTGCAGCTATGACGTCGGGTGAAGTGCGACACCAGCCGAGGCCAGACCCAGACTTTGGAATCCGAACGAAGGGCTGCCTGACGACAGGACAACCCATTTGTAAGGACTGCAGATGCATCCTTGAAGGACATCTGTACTATGTTCTTCGCATTTCACTGTTGCAGTCATCACATTTGGGTAGATTTCCGAAGCGAAGGATGGGAGGAGGAAATTAGATAGCATTAGGACCAGAAAAAATTGGCAAGTAGTAATGCTTGGTGTAGGTATGTACAGAACTTCAGGTAGCAGCTTCTAGGATGTCCCTGGTAGGGACACCTCTGAGAAGGGCTGTAGAGGTAGATGCAGCCCTGGTTGAACGTGGTCTAATCCCCTATGGGGTAGGTTTTTCATGGTGCTTATAGCAGAAATAAATGCAGTGGCCTATCCACTTAGAAATGGTTTGCTTTGAAATGACCTTCCCCTCTGCCCCTGCAGCAAATGCCACTAGCATCTGTTCAGATTTCCTGAGCGGTTTAGTCCTGTCCAAGTAAAATTTAAGTTGCCTGTGCACATCCAATGAGTGCAGTATCTGTTCCCCCTTGTTCTGTGGATTAGAAAAGAAGGCAAGCAAATGAATGGACTGATTAAGGGCTACACTGGATACCACCTTGGGCATGAAGGAGGGATTGGCCCTGAGGGACACCCTATCCACATGAAAGATGATGAAAGGCTCCACTGCCATGAGGGCCTGTAATTCAGACACTCTTCTTGCTGAAGTGATGGCTAGAAGGAAGGTTGTTTTCCAAGAAAGGAATTTCAACTCTGCATTTGCATCTGGCTCAAAGGGAGGTAGAGTGAGTTTTTCCAATACAAAGCTGGGGTCCCAGGCTGGAGTAGGCGTTCTCCTGGGTGGTCTTAAGTTTTTGGCCTCTCTGAGGAACTGCTTCAACAGTGGATAAGAGAAGAGAGGTGAAATGGCTGAGACATGAATTTTGATGGAGGGAAAGGCCCTTGTGAAGTATCTCAGTTAAGTATTGAAGAATCAGAGGTAAATTGGGTGCTGCTGTGCCCATCCCCTGAGTCTGGCTCCAGGAACAGAATCTTTTCCATTTTTCCGCATAGGATTTTCTAGTACTAGGCCTCCTTGCCTCCAGGATGACCTCCTTTACTGAGGGATGGTAACGGAGAGATCAGGTAATTAGCCAGGCTGCCAGGTTCAAGGTTTGAAGCTGTGGCTGCAGAATCTGACTCTCCTGCTGGGACAGCAGGATAGGGGTCTAAGGCAGGTGCCATCGTGTCAGCAGTGACACACTGCGCAAGAGGGGGTACACACCAGTGTTGGCGTGGCCAGTCTGGTGCAATCAGTATTGTCCTTGGTTTGTCCTGTTTGATCTTCAGTAGTACCTTGGAGAGGAGAGGCAGAGAAGGATAGGCATAAACTGATAGGTTTTTCCAGGTGAAGGACAGGGCATCCACTTTCCAAGCTTTTTTGTAGGGAGTCCTTGTGCAGAATTTGTCCAACTGGTAGTTCTGGGGGGAGGCAAACAGGTCCATCTCTGGGCTCCCCCATTTGTTTCTCAACAGGTTAAATATCTTTGGTTCCAGTTTCCACTCATGTGGGTCCATAAGATTTCTGCTTACGTCGTCTGCCAGTGTACTTAGCTTTCCTGGCAGGAATTGAGCCTGTAGGTGCACTTGGTAGCTAAAGGCAGTGTTCCACAGAGCCAAGGCTAGTCTGCAGAGAGGGCATGAGTGGGTTCCTCCCTGCATGTATATGTAGCACATAACAGTGGTGTTGTCAGTCTTTACCAATAATTTTCCTAAGAATGTGGTCCTTGAAGGCTGTCAGAGCATTCTGTACAGCTAAAATGTCTTTTTGATTTATATGCAGGTGCATTTGACTTTGGTTCCATTTTCCCTGAATGCACTTCCCTGCCATGTGAGCCCCCATACATAGTCTGATGCATCTGTTGTTACGGTTTGGGCAGCAGGGGGTAGAGTGAATGGCAGTCCCTTGATTTGGTGGCAGGCATCTGCCCACCAAAGGATCTATCTGTAGACAAGGTATGATAGGAATCATTGATTCTAGATCCTGAGAATGTTGACACCATAGGCTTAGTTTCTTCATTTGCAGTCTTGCATATGGAATTAGTAGAATGCAGGAGGCCATGAACCCCAGGTCCTGCAGTATTTTCCCTGCAGACAGCTGGGTCTTTGTGGCCAGTAGTTTGAAGTAATCTGCCAAGTGAACTTGTTTCTCTGGCGTGAGGTAGGCCATCTGGGAAGTTCTACTCAAGCTTGCTCCCAGGAAAACAATTTGCTGGCAGGGTACAAAATGTGATTTATTTTCGTTTATGGTGTACCCCAGAGAAGTTAGCAATTTCTTTATAGATGCCAGATGATTCAATAGTATGTCCTGGTTTTCTGCTTGAATTAGCCAATCGTCCAGGTATGGGTATATTTGAATATTTCTTTGCCTGCAAAAGGCAGTGACTGGAGCTAGGCACTTTGTGAATACCCTGGGTGCAGTAGATAAGCCAAAGGGCAGTGCAGAGAACTGACAGTGCATGTAGCCTGCCTTGAAGCGTAGGTATCTTCTGCAAGACTCCCTTATTGGGATGTACAGGTAGGCTTCATTTAAATCCAGTGTTGCCAACCAGGCATCTTTGCCTAGCATAGGAAGCAGCTGATGAAGAGTTAGCATCTTGAATTTTGGGAAAACCAAAAATGTGTTTAGGATAGACAGGTCCAGGATAGGACACCAGGAATGGTCTTTTCTGGGTACCAGAAAGTCTTGAGTAGAAACCTTGTCCCCATTCTTCTTCTGGGACAGGCTGAATAGCCCTGATGCTTAAAAGAAAGAGAACTTGCTTTTGAGCCTCTGCCCACTGATTTGGGGTTAGATTTGGCCAACCGTTTAGGGTTGGAAAGGAGTGGAAGTGAAATCTGTATCCTTGGGAAACTATATTTAAAACCCATTTGTCCTGGGTAATAAGTTCCCAATTATTTGCATGCAGGGCAATCTTTCCCCCTAAAGGAACAGTCAAGTTGAGCGGGGCTTGGAAGGTTTAAAGTCACTGAGACAATTTACCATAGAGGGGAGTCTTACTACTTCCTGCTTTGGAAGTGGGAGCCCCCCACTGCTTAGTCCTGTAAGTCCCTTGGGACTGCAGCCTGGGTGTTCTGCTGGTTCTGGGTTTGAACTGAGAAGGCCTGGAAGAGGCAGGAAAGAACCAATTCTTAGAGGGCCAATGCCTACTAAATCTGTGAGGCTGTATTTGCAGGAAATTGCCAGTTTGCATAGATTTAGCTTTTTCCTCCATCTTTTTAAGTACTACTTCTGCTTTGTTGCCAAACAGGAGGTCTTGGTTTAAGGGAGCATTCAGCAATTTAGCCTTAATGTGATCTGGCAAAGATTGCTCCTTAAGTCAAGCATGCCTTCTAAGTACAGACCCAGTGACGGCAGCCCTGCAAGATGTCTCTAATGAATCAAAACCACATTGCAAAGTATGTTTTCCAACTTGTTCAGCAGAATGCATTAAATCCTGTAAATCTTCATTTTCAGCACAGTCAGGAATCAACATCAATTTCTGTTTAAGCAATCCAATAATATGCTGCTGATACTTTAACATAACCCTAATGGCCAAGGTTGCAGAAGTGTATACCTTCTTACCCCATCTATCCGGCGCCCTGGAATCTCTATCAGAGGGGGTAGGATTTTTGGCAGTAGTAGCCTTAATGCCCTTGGGTCCCGGTAAATGGTTTCAGGATCTGGAGTAGGATTTTTAAAAAGGAACTTCTGAGAGTCAGGAACCCTGTAATACCTATTAGGTTTTCTGGGAGCAGAAGGTAAAGAGTCAGGGGCCAGGCTAGATTCCGCAAAGGCATCATCAACAATGTCCAGTACAGGAGGTATAGCTAAAGGCCTGTATTGGGGCAGGAGTAAGAAATCCCTAAGCCTCTTTTTGGAGTCAGAGTAATCCTGGCTTTGCCAGCGAAAATGCTCCCTAAGAGTATGCAAGGTTTCACCAAAAGGGAAATCCTCTGATGGGGAAGCAGAGGGAATGATGTCCTCTGAAATTTCTGTTTCCATTGATGACCAGGATTTACCCTTATCTACCTATGAGAATTCTGATGCAAAGTCCTGATCAGAAGAATCAGAAGGAAAATCAGTCCTAGGTCTCAGAGGGGGAAGGGTGGCTTCCCCTGATTAGAGTAATAAGGTCTTCAGCCATTCTTATTTGTTTTTTAGGTATAGGGGCCTGACCATGCGGTCTGGGCATCAGTTTTCTGGGCATGGATCGGGTTTTAGGCCTTGAAGAAGAAGATGGCGTCAGTTTAATATGCAAGTCAGTAGGCCTGAATACACACTCAGAAGCCGGTGCCTGCACAGCATCTCCAGACCCATCCAAGGTAGAGACATCCACAGGTTCCACAGTCGAGGAAGCATCTCGCGCCATACCGGACTCTGAATGGATCTCAGTAGAGACCTGCGAATCTGAAGTAAAGGGTATCAGGGGTTGCGAAAGAGCCTCACTGAGTACCAGCGAACTGGTGACTAGCTTAGGAGAAGCGTTGTCAGCAACTTTGGACCTATGCTGTCTGTCTCTGTCTTTATCTTTGCATTTTTTCGGGATGTCAGAAGTCGGGTGGCTTACCAAAGCCATTTCTGGATAATTGAACAGAGTACCAAAATATTTAGAAGCATAAATGAACCGACGGCGAATAGTTCGAGGTTTGAATAAGGCACAAAACCGACAGCGAGGTACGTTGTGGTCTGGGCCTGAGGAAGGAATGCAGTACAAATGAAAATCTTTATGAGGTATTTGTTTTCCACAAGAAATGCAATAGTTAACTTTTGCTGACATCGGTTTAGAGCAAGAAAAAGGTTCCCCAATGGGGTACTTAGCTTAGTTGAAGACTTCGGTTCTGAAACTCGAAAACGAACATTTCAGGAGTCGGCCGACCGGCACTTGTGAACTGCTTCTGCTTCGGGCACCGCACGGCAAAAAAGACTGATGCAATGGCGTCGGCTGCATGCTTTATACCCCTGACTACCTGACGTCATGGAAGATGAGACAGCAACAGACGCAGGACCCAAAACTTTGATAATCAGGCCGACTAAAGGCTACTGCAAGCAGATAACCCAAATGTGATGACTACAACAGTGAAATACGAAGAACACCAGCACTACTCTCCTGGAAGCAGAGGAAATACCAGTTCCCCTAGCTTCTGTTGCTGTTTTAACATTTACAGTTATGAAGAGTACCTTCACACTTGCTGTGTTTATCACAATGATCAATGCTGCAATATATTCAGAACAAACTGCAAAATCAAAAAAAAATATGCAAAGTGGCCCTGACCCTGGATCAGAACTGATGACTTAACCTTTCTGCTTCTATGCTTGAGAAAGTTTTGAAGAGAAGTCCAGATGCCCATCTCAAAGACGCACTGAATAGAAACATTCTTGAAGAAGGCTACAGGGGAGACAGCTACTCTTACAGCGTAAAGTCTGCTTGACCAGTCATGTTCTTCCCATGATGGTCATAGCAAAAGGAAATGCAGTTGGACAGTCATTTAAAGACAGTTCCTAGATGTTGGTATCCCCTGTTTGTCTGGAATAAATGAAGCCAAACAATTACTTAATGGTAATGCCTTGTCTGTGGACAACCACAATGTGCAGAATTTGCACACCTTTTCTGTGAGGGTTTGAGTGAAACTTGCAGCTGAACTGATGCTCAGAGACCACCTTGGTCATGAAGGATAACTTTTATCAATACTATCAATAAAATTTACCACCACTAATCCTATGCATTGATTTCTTCTACCCTGCATTTTGCATTTTATTCTGAATGCTGCACTTCATTATAAAGGGTCCACATTCTTATGAATAAGTATTTTTTGCGAGATCTCTGCTTGGTTATTTACATTACAATACCTTTTCACTGCTGACTGATCTGCTGTAGAATGTTTCAACTCTTTACATTCCCAGGCTAAGGAACAGACTAACCAAAACAAAGTCAATGGTCTATCCTCATAAACAAAAATAAAACTAGGAAGAACTGATGTTAAGCATAGGGTTCTCTGCACATCATGTCCTGTAGCTCTGAAATTCTCATGGCTGAAGTAATGTCAACAAAAAAAGGTTTCTTCCGGAACAGACACCTGTAAGCTAGTTAAACCAGCATGGCTTGAAGGGAATACAGTTTTTCAATCACAAAATTCAAGTCTCAGGGAGAAGAAAAAGGGTCTCCTTGGTGGTCTCAGGTGCATGGTACAAATAATCACAGCATTTGAGAAAGTCGGGGGATCTAGAAGAATAAAACAAAATGGGTGTACTGTATGTTTACTACTACAAAAAAAGATAAGGTTTACATTAGTAATGCTCCAAAAGATCTGAATAAATAAGATTAAAATACGGAATACTTGTTGCTTACAAGTGAAGTGGTCTTATGACCATACGAGTGGTGGCCACCTTTATCAAGAATCTGGAAGGAAGGAATATTCCTTTGCAGATGTATTGGTGGTGGTGGGGTTTCATGCCTACTGTCCTAGTGGAAGGTGTCAGGTTGTGGTCCAAATGGGATGGCCACATCTAGCTGTGGGCTTCTGCTCAGGGTATATTCATTCTAGGCAGAAGACTTTTGCTCCCTATGCTGGTTTTCCCTTTTGCTGTGAAAGCCCAGCATTGCCTGGGCTGTTCAGTTTGGCTGCGAAGGAGAGTTGGGCTGCTTTTCCTTGTCTTGAATACTTTTCCTCTTCCTTGGTGGGCTGTGACTTCTTGCACTGCAAGTTATCGAAGGTCCCTGAAAAGTGGAAGTAGGTAGACCTCCTTGTACATTATCTCTTTTATATCAGGTCTACGGTCAAGGTCACGTTCAAAGAAGGTTCTACTGAAGACTTGCTGGGTTCGCCTTTTACTACATAAAGGAATACAACCTTAATGCTAAATAGCAAGCTACCGGGATTAGCATGTCATGTGACGCATCCTGTTTTCAGAGAAGAATGCTGGAATGTAGTCCTCAAGGAGGTTATAAAACATATCCTGAGCCTGTGTCATTTATTAAGCCTCCTGGCATCACACTATACAGTGCAACAAATTTAATGTCAGCCAAAAATAAGAAAAATACACAGACAGAAATGAAGCTCCAGATTTGTTGCCTAGTGTCTAGTTCCTGTGACTGGGCCATTATAAGCACGATTTACAGTGGAGTTAACGTTCTGACAGAACTGTGGTGTGAAGAACAAATCAACCATTCCAAATGCTCTCTGCATTCGCTTGTTAGAATGCAGGGAGAGGAGAGGACAGAAGATGAGATGAGAGTTGATCAATGAGTTGAGAACACTGAACATGTAGGAATTATTGTAGAATTCTCAGGTGACACAGGGCACATTATACAATGATAATGGAAGAAGTCAAGAAAACAAGAACTCAAAGTATTGAAGCTGCAGGAGGCCTATAGCATAGGAGGCTGCTTTAAACACAGTTGAGAACAACTTTGATCCTGTCTGGAGGCAGGGAAACTATCCACTGAACCATACCAACCCTAGGAAGTGAATGATTTGTGTAGCAGTAGGGCTTACTTCTTGATGGCTATTCCCAACGACAGACAAAGGCAGATAAAGTAATTACTTGACTTCGTTAAAGATTCCAATGTTGTGCCAATCATAAGCCAATCATCTAAACACAGAAACATGCCAATAACTTGGAGGCGATCAGCTGTGACTACTGTCATGCACTTGGTGCAAAGGACTGAGTCTGCATCTGGGCAAATCATCAGAGCCCTAAATCTTGACTTTGGTCCACTTTCATGTCCACAGGTCAAAGTGGACCAAAGAGGAACTGAAAGAGTGTTCACAAGCAGAGCAGACACCAGAGGAACCTGAGGATCAGACATCTAGGGAGACGCTATCTTCTTCCCCATAACCTCAAAAGCCATTTCATCTTCTGCTGGACCATAGGATCCCCCCTCTGAAGTGACCAACCCTCCGGAGCAAAGGATGGCCCATATATCAAAGGCAAAAACCTGAAATCAGAGAGAAAGAGGAAGACTTCAAAGAGGTAATTGGCACCAAATCCCTGAAAATGAAGTCTCTGACACTGTAAACTGTCCAAAAGAGACAGCTTCACAGAAAAAGTACAGTTGTATAAAAATCTTACCATCAGTTGATGTTCTTCTCTTCACTACTGCAATATTCTACACTTTAGGGGATCTCCTGCCAAGGATAGCCCAACGTCCAAGCCAGTGTACCAAAAACCTTTAGATCTTGTATGCGTCACACATCACATATATGCTCTCTGTACAGGACATAGGGCATAAAGGTTGAGTATGGACACAGTTACCCAGAAGTGAATAGCCCCGGACAGAACAGTCTCCAAAGGACAAAGGAGGCTATGCCCATCCAGAAGGGAAAATGTAGATGGAAATGGGAGGACCCTCAGCCAGGGGGGAAACCAAAACAAAGCCCACAGGAAAAAAGGGGGACTGGAGGGACATACTGCAACAGTGAAGAGAAGGCTATCTACTGTTATGGTAAAATTTTACCACAACTGTACTACGTCCTTCTATATCACTGCTGTAGTATTCTTTTCCTTGGGGATAGTATAAAAGCTCAAGAAAAGGACTGGGAGGTGGAAAGCTGGGCTAGAACTCATGCTGAATGACTATAGCAAAACCTGTTCTGGTCCTGGAAACCATATCCAGTTTATAATGCTTAGTAAAATTATGCACTAAAGACCAAGTAGCAGGATTGGAACTGGTGTTCAACCCCTTGAAGAAAGCACCAGAAGAGGCAACAGTCCTAGTAGAGTGAGCCCTGACTAAAGTAGACACTTGAGATGAAAATAACAAAAATAAATAGCATTTGACAACCAGGAGGAGATTATTTGCTTAAAAAGTGCCAAACCTAAAATTCTGGGATGAAAACAAAAAGCTGATAAGACTTGTGAATAGCATTTGTTTTATCCAAATAATACCAAAGCTGTCTGTGCAAATCCAAGGTATGAAGGAACCTCTCACTAGCAAACTGAGGAGAAGAAAAAAAAAAAAGGAAGGGAGTTGTACTGCCTGATTCAAAGATGACATTAACAAATTAACAACCTTGGGCATAAAAGGAGGATTAGCATAAAGAGACACCCTACCCCTGTGAAAAAACAAAAAAGGATGGATGGCCATAAGGCTCAGAAACCCTCAGAGCAGAAGAGCAAGCAATAAGACAGTCTTCCAGGTACAATGCTGTAGAGAAACAACCTGCAGGCTCAGAAGGAGCCTCTATCAGTTTCTCAAACAAAATGAAGGTCCCAAGGAGGAACTGGCTTCCTTGGGAGGTGTCGCTAAGATGCAGGACATTTTTAAGTGTCCGACTTCAAAGCAAGAGGCCAAAGGAGGATTCAAAGGCAGAGAGGCAGAAACAGCTGACAAATAGGACTTTACAAAAGAACAGGTCAATCCAGACTGGAACAAGTCACACAAACAGGACAGAACCAGAGGGACCCCCACTGAAAAAGGGTCCAGGTTATAAGCACGGCACCAGACTGAAAATCTCTTCCATTTGGACATGTAACACTTTTTGCTTGCAGGTTTTCTTTCCTCCTGTAAAACCCAAGCACGTCTTCAGAAAAGATGTGCCTAAAAAGAGATTAAAACCCTATCACCCACAGTGTCAGTTGAACAGTGGACAAGTATGGACAGATAAGAGACTCCTGAGCCTGTTGGAGGAGGTCCAACTGGTGAAGTAACTTGTGGTGACTGTCTCTGGCCAGATGCATTAAGAGGGTGAAGCAGTGTTGTCTTGGCCAAAAGGGAATCACCTGCAATATTTTTTTGCAGAGTCCAGCTGAATCTTCTGCAGGACTTTTGCAAGCAGAGGAAGGGGAAGGAAGGCGGAGAGAAACATCTCCTTCCAAGGAAGACAAAGGGTGTCCATCTTCCATGACAGATGGCATGGCACTCTGGAACAGAAAGGAGGGAGTTGCCTGTTCAGAGGGGAGGCCAAAGGATCTACCTGAGGAATAACCCGCCAATGGAGTATGTCCAGAAACACATCTCTGTGAAGCATCCATTTGTGAGCCTTTGTTTTGGACCTGCTCAGAGAGTCTGCCACTTGATTGTGCTCTGAAGAAATATACACTGCCTGAAGAATCAACTGATAATGGAGATCCAGATCACAGGCCTGAAGTGCCAGCCTGCAAAGAAGGTAAGACAATATGTCCCCGCTTGTTGACACACCACATCACTGTGTGCTTTCCGTGTAAACCTTCTGAGGGCCTAGAGAGAGCACGGGGTGAAAAGCCTGAAGGGGCAGAATCAAAGCTCTCATCTCTGATGCTGACATGGGTCTAACTTCTGATGGGACAGCCAGAGGCCTTGAACTTTCAGGTGACCACAGGAAGCCCCCCACCCCATGTCTGAACCACTGATTAACAGTTCTTAAGAAGGAAATGGAGGCTGAAAGGGCTGGCCTGGATTGACGATAAGTTACTGAATCCAGCACTGAATTCCAACTTTAGACAAGGAAGGAGAAGCACTCTGAAATCCAGAGGGTGGAAGTGCTGAAGCCAAGCTGACTTGAGGTGCCACTGAAGCTTTCACATGTGCAGTCTGGCAAGAGGGAGCACTGGAATAGAACAGGCCATGAATCCCAGGGTTCGAGGAAAACCTCTGGCTGGAGTAGCAGGCAGAGGAAGAACAAACTGAAAAACTGTCAAGGACAGATCTTTTGGAGATGGAAGAGAGGCCAATATTGGCACTGTCTGAATCCTGCAACCCAGATGCATTTAAACCTGAAAGGGAGTCAGAGCAGACTTTTGGAAGTTGATACTGGCCCCAGACTTTGAAGGAGAGATACGGTGAACTCTAGATCTTGTAGCAGGTAACAGAAAAGGCACCTGAAACATATCATCTAGATAAGTTAAAATTTGAATGCCTTGCAGCCTACAAAAGGTAATCACAGGAGGATGGCATTTTGTGAATATCCTTGAGCAGTAGAGCGGAAAAAGGGTAGATCACCGAATTGAAAAGGAGACGAAGAAACAGAGAAATGTAGAAACCTTCTGAAAAAGGGTGAATATGAACATGAAGGTATGCATTATTCAGATCCAAGGACAACATAAAATCCTGGGGTAGTACAAGAGGAAACAGGGTTTGAAGAGAAAGCATCTGAAAGGAAGGAATCTTGACAAAGGTGTTGAGCAAGGAGATATCCACAACAGGTCTCCAGGAACCCTTCTTCTGAGGAACAAGGAACATCCTGGAGTAAAATTCCTTTCCTACTTGGGGAGAGGGACAGGTTGAATAGTTCCCTGGTCCACCATGGATCCAAGGACCTCTGAAAAATGAGGAAGCTGTTCCAAAGGAAGTTGGGGCATCCCTGAAAATTTATTTATTTTACATTTGTTAACCAGGGGTGTCTGACTGAGCCGAAAAGCCCCTTTTTTAGCAAGGCCCAGGGAGAAAAGCTCCACAAAGAAAAATTACAAATACATTTAGTTAGACATGGTCAGTATACACACAATTACAAAAGACATGTTTTTACAGTGGTATGCGGCACATCAACAGTTACAGTGGAGTAGTACAAGAGGAAAAGTACAGTTTTGTACCTACCATAAATGTAGATGTCCGAGAGGAATGCATCTGCAGTCCTAACAAATGGGTTGCCCTGCCTCAGGCAGCCCTTCGGTCGGCCGGATTCCAAAGTCTGGGTCTGGCCTCGGCTGATGTCGCACTTCACCCGACGTCACTGCTACTGTCGATTGGGTATAAAGGCATCAGCCGACGCCATTTTCCTCAGTGTTTCTTGCCCCAGGTGCCAGGTGCCCTCTAGGAAGGCTAAATTTGGATAAATGCAAATGATTCCAAATAGTAGAGAGCAAACAACAAATAAACATGTATGTACATATATACAAACAAATACACCATAATAGATTCCCCCAGCTAGCTACAAGATGGGCAAATACCCTAGGAGTACCACAGAGGGAAGGAGGCGGGTAATCCTGACTGCAGATGCATTCCTCTCGGACATCTACATTTATGGTAGGTACAAAACTGTACTATGTCCTTCAAGGATGCATCTGCAGTCCTAACAAATGGGTAGAATACCATAGCCAAACTGGGGAGGAGGCACTAAGAAGATTATGGTGTAGTTAAGATCCCTTGCAAAACAGCAGTGGCAAAACCTGCTCGGGATCTGGAGTATAAAGGCAGATTATAATGCTTGGCAAATGTATGCACGGAGCTCCAAGTAGCAGCCTCTAAAATGTCTTTAGTAGCCACTCCTCGTAAGAAAGCTGTAGTAGTGGCTGTAGCCCTTGTGGAGTGAGGTCTGATGTTTTCTGGAGTTGTCTTCCCATGAAAGGAGTAACAAAATCTAATGCAATTTCCTATCCATTTTGAGATTGTCTGTTTTGAAATTGCTTTTCCTTCCATTCCTGCTGCATATGCTACCAGAAGCTGGTCAGTTTTTCTATTGTTCTTGGTTCTGTCCAGGTAGTAGCGCAATTGTCTGTGTACATCCAAGGTGTGCAGTAGTCTTTCCCCTGTTCTGTGGGTTGGGGAAGAATGTTGGTAGGTGGATAGCTTGGTTCAATGATACCCTGGAGACCACCTTTGGCATAAAAGTAGGGTTAGTTCTCAAGACACTCTATCCTGATGGAAGATAAGGAAGGGCTGTACTGCCATTAATGCCTGTAATTCAGAAACCCTTCTTGCTGAAGTGATTGCAAGCAGGAAAGCAGTTTTCCAAGATAAGAACTGTAATTCTGCTGTTGCTGCTGGTTCAAAAGGGGGAAGTGTTAACTTTTCCAGCACAAAGTTCAGGTCCCATGTAGGCAGAGGTGGCTTCCTTGGAGGCTTTACATTTTTAATTCCTCTCAGAAACTGCCTGAGTAGAGGATGACAGAAAACTGGAGGATCCATGTTGTATTCTGCTGAAATTGCTGATGCATGAATCTTGATGGAGGAGTAAGACAGGCCATTGTGGAAAAGTTCTGCTAAATATTCCAGGAAGTTAGCTATGTTTGCTAATGATACATTTTGTCCTTTTGCTGCACTCCAAATGAGGTATCTTTTCCATTTTGCTGAATATGTCTTCCTTGTGGGGGGTCTGCGAGCCTCCAGGATAATGTCTTTAACCCTCTGAGATAGTTCTGGGTTATTTTGTTTCATGTAAGATTCCAAGCAGCTAGCTGCAGTGTTTTCAAGTTTGGATGCAGGATCTTGAAGTTGTTCTGTGTTAGCAGCAGAGGAATTAGAGGTAGAGGCCATGCCTGTGTCCGAGACATACTTCTCAGTAGCGGGTACCAATGCTGCCTCGGCCAGTCTGGAGCTATCAGTATGATCCTTGGGTGCTCTTCTTGGATCTTCAGTAGCACTTTGTGCATCAAAGGAAGAGGTGGGAATGCATATGCTGTTAGGTTTTCCCAACTAAAGGATAGGGAGTTCACCTTCCAAGCAAGTGGGTGGTATGTCCTTGTGAAGAACTTTCTCAATTGGTGGTTGTGTGGGGATGCGAACAGGTCTATTTCTGGTAGCCCCCATTTCTCTGTAATGGTTCTGAAGATGTCCGGATGCAGCATCCATTCGTGGGCATCCGTGGTAGTTCTGCTTAATGTGTCTGCTAATATATTTTCTTTTCCTGGCACGAATAAGGCCTGGAGCTGAATGTTGAGGTTCAGGGCCACATTCCACAGGTCCATTGCCATCCGGCATAGAGGATATGAATGTGTGCCTCCCTGCTTGTTGATATACCACATAACTGTGGTGTTGTCCGTCCTTATCAGCAAATGACCCTGTTGAAGAAATGGTCTGAAGGTCTGAATTGCCTGTTTCACTGCCAGCATCTCTTTTAGATTTATGTGTAGGTTCAGCTGGTCTTGTGTCCATAGGCCTGGTATGCACTTGTCCGCCATGTGTGCCCCCCAGCCGAGGTCCGAGGCGTCTGTGGTGCTAGTCTGGCTTGGGTGAGGGCTGTGGAAAGGCATTCCTTTGTTCAACTGACAGGCCTGAGCCCACCACAGGAATTCCTGTTTCAGGCATGGAATTATTGGAATTTGGGTTTCTAGGCTGTGCTTGTGCTGAGACCATAAATTCCTTAGGTACCACTGCAACTTCCTCATATGCAGTCTGGCATGTGGGATCAATATTATGCAGGATGCCATGTAACCCAGGGCTTGCAGGATTTTCCTTGCTGTAAGCTGGTTCTGCGTTGTTAAAGCCTTGAAGTAGAGTGGTAGTTGCTTTTGCTTTTCTGCTGTGAGAAATGCCATTTGATTTGATGTGTCCAGTTCTGCACCCAAGAATGTGATCCTTTGGGATGGTACCAGCCTTGACTTTTTTATGCTGACTGTGTATCCCAAGGCCTGCAGTAGGTGAATAACCTTTTCCAAATCTTTTGTTAATTTGATCTTGTTGTCCGTTTGTAGCAGGCAGTAGTCCAGGTATGGATAAATTTGAATTCCCTGAAGCCTGCAATGAGCAATTACTGATGCCAGGCATTTCGTGAATACTCTGGGCGCAGTAGATAAGCCAAAGGGCAATGCTGAGAATTGATAATGCTCTGATCCTGCAAGAAATCTGAGGTATCTTCTGCAATCTGGTCGAATAGGGATGTGCAGGTATGCCTCCTTGAGATCTAGAGTCACCAGCCAAGCCTCCTTGCCCGGCATGGGAAGAAGGTGCTGTAGGGTCAGCATTTTGAATTTTGGAACAATGAGATATGTGTTGAGAGCGGACAGGTCGAGAATAGGCCTCCATTGATTTTCTTTTCCTGGCACCAGGAAAAGTCTGGAATAAAATCCTTGTCCTTGTTCCATAGCCGGTACCTTTTCTATAGCTCTCATCCTTAGTAAGTGGTTGATTTGTCCTAGAGCGTTTGTCTTTTGGTTTGGTGGTAGGTTTGGCATTCCTCTCTTCCTTGGTAGAGTATGGAAGTGAAACCTGTAACCTTTGTCTATTGTCTGCAAAATCCATTTGTCTCCTGTAATGTAATGCCAGTTTACTGAAAATAAGGCTAGCTTCCCGCCTAAGGGTGCTTCCAGTTGTTCCCTGGTAGGCGGTATCAGAGCCAAGTCACTGTGACTGTCCTGTGGAAGTGGTAGTAGCCGGATCTGCAGGAGTACTTCTCTGGTTGTTAGGCTGCCACTGATGTCCCCTGTTGGGACCTCTGGATTGACCTCTGCCTCTTGAGCGCCTATTTCTGCCTCTCTGTGCTCTGGTGTCTGGAAAGGACCAATTCTTCGAAGGCCAATTTCTACTAAACCTAGGAGGCTGGACCTGGAAGAAGTCCTTGACTGTTTGGACAGATTTTGCTTTTTCCTCCACCTTCTTTAATACTTGCTGTGCAGGGGAACCAAACAAACTGAGTTTCTCCATGGGAGCATCTAGGAGCTTTGACTTTACATGGTCTGGTAAGGATTGCTCTTTTAACCATGCATGCCTTCTGATCACTGTACCAGTCATAGCTGATCTAAAGGAAGCCTCCAGTGCATCATAGCCGCATTTCAAGGAATGATTACTGACCTGCTGAGTGTTATGTACCAAATCCTGCAGGGACTTACGGTCTATAGGTTCAGGAGAGGATAGTTTTTTATTTAACTGATCTAACAAAAATTCCTGATACTGAATGTGGAATTGACAGTTTAAAGCCCTAGCCGCAAGAGTAGCAGAAGTATAAACTTTTTTACCCCATCTCTCTAATGCTCTAGATTCTCTTTCAGAGGGGAGGGGGTTTTTGGCAGTTGCTACAGCTTTGGGGCCCTGAGAAATAGTTTCTGGATCTGCAATAGGAGCCTTATACAGGTGATAATGTGTGTCCGGGACCCTGTAGTATCTGTCGGGCTTAGCAGGGGCCGGAGGAAGAGAGTCAGGGGCAGTACAAGCATCATTGAAAGCATCATCCACAACTGTTAGTACTGGAGGAATGGCTAAAGGCCTATGCTGTGGCAAATGCAAAAAGGTCCTGAGCCGTTTCCTAGAATCTGAAAAATCCTGGCCCTGCCATTGAAAAATTTCAGTAGCAGATTCAGCCAGGCTGTGTGAGGCCTCGGCTGCAGGAGGAATGCTTTCGGCCGAAGGAGGAACCGAGGATTCGGTTTCAGCCGAAACAGAGACACTCGCGGTTGGCTTAACCGTGGTTTCGGCCGAAACCGCGGACCGCGAGTGTCGGTCCTTTCCCTTACGCTTTTTAGCTAATTGTGAAGTCGGAGTCTCCAACGGCATTTTGTAAGCAAGAGCGGGACCAAAAAACTCCTCCGCAAACTCCGACCGACGTCTAAGTGTTCGTCGGTTGAAGGAAGCACAGGCTAGACAAGCTGCTACGTCGTGGTCTGGGCCTAAGCAAGGAAGGCAGTAAGAGTGGAAATCCTTATGAGGTATTTGTTTCCCACAAGTTAAACAATTATTTACTTTTTCTGACATCGGCTGAGGCAAGAAAGAGTCCCCAACGGGGTACTTAGCTTTTAGAAGTCTTCGGTAGTAGAAATCTCTGGATCTGACCGACCGGCACTTGCGAACAGCTTCTGCTTCGGGCACCGCGCGGCAAGAAAGACTGAGGAAAATGGCGTCGGCTGATGCCTTTATACCCAATCGACAGTAGCAGTGACGTCAGGTGAAGTGCGACATCAGCCGAGGCCAGACCCAGACTTTGGAATCCGGCCGACCGAAGGGCTGCCTGAGGCAGGACAACCCATTTGTTAGGACTGCAGATGCATCCTTGAAGGACATCAGGGAGAGTGCCTTCCATACCATTAAGTAATCCTGACAGATGATAGACAGAACCCAAGAATATTAGGCAATGAGATGCCAGTTTGGAAGAGACACCCCCAGAGGGACAAAGGAACCGGGTCAAGGGGTGGGAGTAGGGTGGAGGTAAGATGTCAAACAGAAGTGGGCTTGTCAGATAAGAAAGGCTTCTGGGCCACAGGAGCCTGAGAAGACTTGGTAGGAGGAGCTCACCTACCACTCCTCCCGCCTTTAGTGGCCTGACTAGGCTGCCTGTGAACAAAAGCAGGACTAGTAGGATAGTTCTTCTGAACTACAGGGACAGGATAGACAAAAATACATTTAAGGTCCTGCAAAGTCTTGCCTTTTCTTGGTGCCAAAAAGATTTTACTATACAAAGGAACATCCAGCAACTTGGTCTAAATGTCCTGAAGTAAAGAAGCTAAGAGTAACATCTCATGACGGACCCAAATGTAGCAGCTCTGGAAGAGGCCTCAGTCGGCCAGAGTTCCAAAGTCTTGGTCCAGAGTCTGTTGCTGTCACTTCTTCCCTGACGTCAGTGCGCCAGGGGTATACAAGATGCAACAGACGCCATTTTCTTCAGTTTTTCTTGCCCCAGATGTCAGGTGCCCTCAAATAGGTAAGCAATACATATTGCTTATAAAACATACATAAAAAGTAAAACCAAAACCTTCAGTTACCAGCAAATACACCACATAGGTAGTATAGGGTAGAAAGATATAGATAAGTCCCAGCTAAGAAAGAGGGGATGGTGGGAGGGTAACCTGGACTGCAGCAGTGAATACACTCGAACATCTACATTTATGGTAGGTACAAAACTGTACTATGTTCATCGTGCTTCACTGCTGCAGTCATTACACTTGGGTTGAATCCCAAAACTGAGGTAGGGTGGCTGGTTCTATAGAGGATTTGTAGTGGCTATGAGGCCCTGCAGCACTGCAGTGGCAAAGCCAGCTCTGGATTTACAATAAAGAGGCAAGTGATAATGTTTGGTAAAGGTGTGCACTGAACTCCAAGTTGCAGCTTCCAAGATATCTTTGGTAGGTACTCCTCTAAGGTAGGCAGTTGAAGTGGCTGTTGCCCTGGTGGAATGTGGTCTAATGTTGCTAGGTATAGTTTTCCCATGCTGTGTGTAGCAGAAACGGATACAGTGTCATGGTCTGCTTTGAAATAGCCTTTCCCTGTGATCCTGCAGCATATGCTACAAACAATTGCTCAGTTTTCCTGAAAGCTTTTGTTTTGTCCAGGTAGAAACGTAACTGCATGTATATGTCCAATGAATGCAGAAGTCTCTCCCCTTTATTCTGGGGATTTGGATAAAAAGGTAGCAAGTGAATAGTTTGGTTAAGAGCCACACTGGATACCACCTTTGGCATAAATGAAGGGTTTGTTCTTAAAGAAACCCTGTCTTGGTGAAAAATTATGAAAGGCTCCTCTGCCATTAGTGTCTGTAACTCTGAGACTCTTCATGCTGAGGTTATTGCCAGAAGCAGAGCAGTTTTCCATGACACATTTTAATTCTGCTGAATTGGCTGGCTCAAAAGGAGGTAAAGTTAGTTTTTCCAAGACAAAATTGAGGTCCCAAGTTGGTGTTGGTGCTCTCCGGGGCGGTCTTATATTTTTAGCCCCTCTGAGGTACTGTCTTAGCAATGGATGAGAGAAAATAGGAGGATCTGTGTTGGAATGAGCCAAGATGGCAGAGGCGTGGATCTTCATGGATAAAAAGGATAGGCCTTTGTCCAGCATCTCAGTTAAGTATTGTAATATCTGAGGAATATTTGGGACAAGAGGGTCAAAGCTTTGAACCTGGTTCCAGGCACAGAATCTCTTCCACTTTTCTGAATAGGATTTCCTGGTGATAGGCCTCCTGGCCTCCAAAATGACATCCATAACAGCTTTAGAGAGAGGTGTTGTCTGCTTGACTAAGGAATTTGCCATGCAGCCAGGTTCAAGGCTTTGAGCTGGCTGTGCAGGATCTGATTATTTTGTTGAGTCAGAAGATGAGGAATTTGAGGTAAAATCCATGGTGGGCCTTGAGCTAAGTTCTTTAAGACTGGGTACCAGTGTTGGCGTGGCCAGTCTGGGGCAATCAGGATCATTTTTGGCTTTTCTTGTCTGGCTTTTAGAAGTACCTTTGAAAGTAGAGGCAGAGGTGAGAAGGCATAAACTTTTAGGCTTTTCCAGCTGAACGAGAGAGCATCCACTTTACATGCCTGTGTGTGGCAAGTCCTTGTGCAGAATTTCTGTAGTTGGCAATTCATTGGGGAGGCAAAAAGATCCATGTCTGGGCTCCCCCATTTTTGTGTTATGCTGAATACTTGTAGATTTAATTTCCACTTGTGAGGATCCATGATGTTTCTGCTTAAGTCGTCCGTCAGAGTATTTTTCTTTCCTGGCAGGAACTGTGCTTGCACATGAACTTGATAGGTTAGAGCTGTGTTCCACAAGGTCATGGATTGCCTGCAGAGGGGATAAGAATGATTGCCCCCTTGCTTGTTTATGTACCACATAACTGTGGTGTTGTCTGTCTTTAGTAGTAGTTGTCCTGGATGTAGAAGGTCCTTGAAAGCTGTTAGGGCATTTTGTACAACTAACATCTCTTTTTGACTGATGTGAAAATGCATCTGGTCTGTGTCCCACTTGCAATGAATACATTTTCCTGCCATGTGTGCTCCCCAGGCGTAATCCGAAGCATCTGTTAGTGTCTGCCTGGCTGTGGGTAGAGTGAAAGGCTGTCCCTTGTTGTGGTGATATGCCTGTGCCCACCATCGAAACTCCTGTTGTAGGCAGGGAATAAGTGGTATTACTGTTTCCAAACTATGACAGTGTTGAGTCCAAACACTTTGTAGGTACCATTGTAATTTCCTCATATGCAGTCTGGCATATGGTATTAGTAGTATGCAGGATGCCATGAACCCCAAGGCCTGCAGAATTTTTCTTGCAGGGAGTTGGGTTTTTGTTGCCATCAATTGAAAGTACTGAGTCAGTTGTCCTTGTTTGTCTGGCATGAGATAACCTGTCTGAGCAGTTGTATTTAAGCTGGCACCCATGAATATTATCTCTTGTGAGGGCACTAGTTTTGACTTCTTTTCGTTTACTGTGTACCCTAGGCAAATTAGCAATCTTTTTACAAACGCCAGATGCTTTAGAAGAATATCCTTGCTCTCTGCTTGAATAAGGCAGTTGTCCAAGTATGGATATATTTGAATTCCTTTTTGTCTGCAAAATGCAATTACTGGTGCCAGGCATTTTGTGAAGACCCTGGGCGCAGTAGATAAGCCAAAGGGCAGTGCAGAGAATTGGTAATGCATTGAGCCAGCTATGAATCTGAGGTATCTTCTGCAATTTTGTCTGATAGGGACATGCAGGTATGCCTCTTTTAGGTCCAAAGTAACAAGCCAAGCCTTCTTGCCCAGCATGGGCAGAAGCTGCTGTAGTGTCAACATTTTGAATTTCGGAACATCCAGGTAAGTATTTAGAGTAGAAAGGTCCAGCATAGGTCTGCAGGCTTTGTCCTTTCTGGGGACCAGGAAAAGTCTTGAGTAAAATCCTTGTCCTTGTTCCTGTTGTGGCACTTTTTGAATAGCTCTCATGTCCATGAGGGTTGTAATTTGGTTTTGTGCCTCTGCCCATTGATTTTGTGGCAGGTCAGGCATTCCTTTTGGCCTTGGTAGAGTGTGAAAGTGGAACCTGTAACCTTGACACAATATTCAGAACCCATTTGTCTTGGGTGACGATATGCCAATTTTGTGGAAAAAGTGCTAGTTTTTCCCCTAAGGGAGCTGCCAAAAGGTAAGTGCTTGGCATTTGAAGGGGGGAGTCATTGGGACTGTTTCCTATTAGGTTGTAACTGGTCTTCCCCTCCTTTTGGGGTTGAAGCACCCCACTGTCGTGGTCTGCAAGAGACTTGGGGCTGAGATCTGCCTCTTGGGCTTCTGTATCTGCCTCTTTGTGGTCCGTCTGACACTGGAAAGGACCAATTTTTTCAAGGCCAATTTCTGCTAAATCGAGGTGGCTGCACCTGTAAGAAATCCTTCACTGTTTGCATAGATTTTGCCTTATCCTCCATTTTCTTTAATACCTCTTCTGCCTTAACACCAAATAAAATATTCTGCTGTAAAGAAGCATCCAATAATTTTGCCTTAACATGATCAGGTAAACCTTGTTCTTTTAACCAAGCATGCCTTCGAATCACAGATCCTGTAACGGCTGCTCTACAAGAAGCCTCTAATGAATCAAAACCACATTGCAGAGTATGTTTTCCCACTTGTTTAGCTGCATGCAATAAATCCTGCATTTCCTTATAGTCAGGATGTTCGGAACTTGTAAGCATTTTCTGTTTTAACAGAGACATTCATAGGTTCATAGGTTCATACTAGGCTATCTGCCCAAGGGCATTTATAAGCCTAGCCCATAGTTATGTGGCTTTCGCCACCCCTTTAGTTGAATAAAACTATGCCTATTATTTTGCTGTGCCTCTGTCAAGCAGTGACACTGAGATAATCCCTGGGGTATATGTGCGATCTCCCATCCATTGGTCAAGATTCCTCTTGAACAAGGCCAGCGAGGTGCTCTGCCTCACATGTACCGGGATTTTGTTCCACAGCATAGGGAGTCTCTGGATGATGAATCTGTCCCTCCAGCACGTTCTATTGATAACCGTGTCAAGGTTTAAGTCTCCCGCCCTTGTGGTTCTGAGGGATCTAGATTTCTTGAGGTGAAGCATATTCATCAAATCTGGGTTTGACATGGCCTTATATGTCAGGCACAGGTCACCTCTGAGCAAGCGGTATGAGACTGAATACAGCTGGAGTTCTTTCAGTCGGGCAGCATAAGATATATTTTTGAGACCCTTTATCCTTTTGGTGAGGAACTTTTGGGGCCTTTCAAGCTGCAGCAGGTGTCGGGTCAGATACATTCCGAACGGGGCATTGTACTCAATCATAGGTCTAATGAGTGATGTGTACAGGGGGACGATGACCTCCCTTGATCTAGATGTGAATCCCTTCATGATCAGGTGAACAATATAGAAGGTTTTCCTAACCACTTTGGCAACATGAGTGTCAAACGATAGGCTACTGTCAACCTGGGTCCCCAGATCCCTGATGACTTCTTCTGTGCTCAGTGGATTGCCACCTATATGGTAGCTAGGGGTAACCTTGTTTTTCCCGAAGGGTATGACTATGCATTTCTTGGCGTTTAACTTTAGGCCATGGCTCTGGCACCAGTTTTCCGTTTCTGTGAGGCCCTTCTGAAGGATATCTGTGTCAGATGTGTTTTCGACTATGGCGCCCAGTTTGCAGTCATCTGCAAACTTTGTCAGTCATAACCCTCCTCTGTTTGCTTGTACTTCAGAAAAGTAGATGCCGAACAAGAGTGGACCCAGGACTGAGCCCTGTGGGACACCACTTGTGACAGGCTTTGAGTCTGACATGGCTCCAGCAACTCTGACCCTGTGGGTTCTGTCACTTAGCCAGTTTGCAACCCATCTTGTGATGTATGGGTTCACATTCAAGCTGATGAGTTTATCAATGATACCTGAGTGGGGTATTGTGTCGAAGGCCTTTGCCAGGTCGAGGTAGGCTGTATGGACTGCCTTTCCCTCATCAATGGCCTTGGTGACTGTCTCGAAAAAGTCAACCAAGTTTAAGAGGCATGATCTGCCTTTGACAAAGCCAAACTGGGTTGGATCCAAAGTCTGCAAGTTCCCTATGTCTTTATTTATGAGTTCCATTATGATTCTCTCCATGGCTTTGCAGATAAGGCTTGTCAAGCTGATGGGGCGGTAATTTCCAGGGTCGGTGGAGGCACCGCCCTTGTGAAGTGGGACCACAATCGCCGTGCGCCACTCCTTGGGTACGTATCCTGAGGTGAGGCTAAGATTAAACAGCTGTCCTAACTGTGGGTTTAATTCCTCACTGAGTTTGTGGAACACACAGCCGGGGACACCATCCGGTCCCATGGATGCTGTGTTTTTTGCCTTTGTGAGGGCAGTTCTCACCTGGGCGTTGGAGATGTTTGGGGGGGCTACAATCCTCTGGTATAAATATCTCTCCTTTTGGGGGGGGGGGGAGAAGTTTGCACTGAACCTGTCAGCCAGTATGTTGGCGGTGTGTGTAGGTTCAGTAATTTTCACATCATTTTGAACTAATTCTGAGCATATCTGGGAGTTTCCTCCTAGGTTTCTAACATAGCTAAAGAAGGCCTTATGATTGTCTTTTGAGTCCTTGGCGATTTTTCTCTCAAAATTTGCCTTGGATGATTTTATGAGAGCTCTTAGTTTTTTACTTATAATGATCAAAGGTGTCTTACCTTTCAAGGATTTTGCTCTATCTTGTAGTAGCTTCCTCCTTTTGTTGTAGAGCTTGTTTATGGCTGGGGTCCACCAGACCGGACGCTTGCCTTTGGTGCAGAGAGTCTTAGTTTTGTTTGGGATTGCCTGATCCATGCAGTCCTGTAGGTGCTGGTAGAAGGCATTTGTAAGTGATTCAGCGGTTTGAGTAGTGTTTACCACTGGCTCAGGGGCCTTAAAGGAGACCACACTAGTTTTTAGAAGTGTGAAGTCGGCTTTTGAGAAGTTTTTCACTGTGGTCTTTTTTATTTCAGGTGGGGGCGGGATGAGGACCTCCAGCGAGATTAGTTTATGATCTGATCTCACCAGTGAGGGGTATACTTCCGGTGTTGAACATTTTGATCCCATGTTCGGGATGATGAGATCCAGTAGGTTTTCTCCTCTTGTGGGGATGGTGACTAGTTGTTCCATGGCATTTGAGTTTATGAACTCCAGGAATCTTTGGGTTAGAGTGTTTGGGCTTGGGTAGTGTTCCCAGTCTATATTAGGGTAGTTGAAGTCACCTAGTATGATGGTGTTTGGAGATACATTTATCCCCTCTAATGTTTTCAGGAAGGCCATGTGAGGTTCCTGAGTTTGAGATGGTGGCCTGTAACATGCTACAAATTGCAGAGCAGTCTTGCCTATAGTTAATTGCACCTGGATGGTCTCCGATGCATCATGCGTTGCCACCAACCTTGAGGTGTGGGTGTCCTTTATGAATATGGACACCCCCCCTCCTTTCTTGGTGTTGTCCGGATTTTGGGGCCAGAACGCATGATATGAGGTGAGACCTGATAGTGCTGGAGTGCTCTCAGTAGCCTTGAACCAGGTTTCTGTCACAGCACAGACATCGATGTTCTCCATATTGAGAAGGGCCTCAAGTGCATGCATCTTGAGATTGAGACTTCTGGCATTGAGCAGCATTACCCTTAGTTTTTTTCCTTTTTTGTGTTCTAGGGTGGTAGGTTTAGAATTTGAGCATTGCCTAAAAAAGGCACTATGGGGGTGGCAAGAGCCTTTGCCAATATCCGGAAGCCCAGGGGTGACAGGTGCAAGCCGTCCCTTGCGAAGCAGCGTGGCTTGCCAAGCATGTCATCCCAGGCAGACAGACATTGGATCCCCTTTGAATGACACCAGAATTTAAGCCAATTATTAAAGCTGATCATCTTTATCACTGTATTGTGGCATCATTCTAGGTGAAGGTAGGATACTGCTCAAGGTCAGGGTCATACCTGCCTGGGCTACATAATCAGAGAGCTCCTCGATGTCCCTTTTCATGTAGTCCAAGGAGGTACGTCTCAGGTCGTTGACACCAGCGTGGACAATGACTGAGTGCTTGTACCTGCTGTTGAGAGACCTGAGTGCTTGCGTTATGTGGCGGATTCTAGCGCCCGACAGGCAGCTTACTGTGACCTTCTCCTTACTCATTCTGGTGAGCGGGATGTCAGTGTGTCTGACTATGGAGTCACCAATGACGAGTGTGTCTGGCATTGTGTTTAGCCTTAAGGGCTGTGACTGTTTGACACTCTGACTGTGTGGTCTATGTGATGCATGTGTTGGGTCCTGAGGTGGTAGTTGTTTGGGTGTCTGCTTTGGTGACCTCTGCTGTTTTGGTAGATTTTTGATCAGAGCCTCAGAGTATGTCTTTATGTGATTATGTGTATGATTTGAAGTTGTGATGGTACTATGTGTGACTGGGTATGTATTGTGTGTGGTTTCCTTCTCCTCCTGTCTGGTCTTGCCAGTCCTATGTTGAGAGAGCTCAGCCTCCAGTTTGGCCGTACAGTTGCATCTCTCGCATGTATTTGTGTTTTGTGGGAGGAGGAGAGGATTGTCTGTGTACATGAGGCAATTGTAGCATTGCCTCAATATTCCCAGGTTCACCAGTTGAGCAGGAGAGGACACTAGCAACTGATCTCTCGACATACTAGAGTAATAGATGAAAAGACTTTCAAAGGACTCCGGGGGATGTGGGTTTTAGGCTGGTGGGGCATCTATAATAAGAGTGCTTTATCAAGGTTCAAGTACTGTAGGAGTAAGTGCTAGGCTTTACAGATAGAGAATAGTCTACTTGGGAATCAAGTAGAGATGAACTTTTTAGTTATAGGATACGCTGGTTAGATCAGCAGTACAGCTCGAGGAAGGTAGTTTTAAGGGAAAATTTGAAGAGTGGAATTTAGGTAGCCCGAATAGTTTAACCTTGTTTAACCGCCGCTGCTCTAGTGTGCAACAGTGGCAACTCCGCGCTAACGCGCGTTTAGCGTGTTTTATATCAGGGGGCTGAAAGAAGCTAGGAACTAGCCCTAAACGGCCAATAGACTACAAGTTACTGGCTGAAACCTCACAAAACTGGACCAACAGGCAGCTCAATGCTTCCCACTCCCACTGGTAAGCAAGGGAACTTCCTCTCTTCCAAATTAGGCAAAGAATCAGTAACAGGAACTACAAACAAAGTCCAGGGATCAGCAACTCTGAAACTGGACTACTCTAGCTCAGTAAGGCGGGAAAATAAGAGATATTTTTTTGTTTTTTTTTCAGAAAACAATGAGAAACAGAACAGTAGACACTATAAATGCTATAAATCGCCTATCACAGCCTCCAGAAACAATTTGCAACAATTACAGATTTAAAAGTAACAAACTGAGATTTTCAAGTGCAATAACAAGTCAAATGCAGAAAAACAATTACAATATATCAGCAAAGCAGGCGAAATACAGTAGCTAGGTAATTAGAAGTGGGAAAGCCACAAAAATATACTTAAATCAGGTAAAGTCGCTCTTTTAGCTCTCTGAAGCTTGGATTACTCTGCTGGCCACCACGAGGATCTGTGCTGAGTAGGTACAAGCTGGAAAACGCGCGTTTAGCGTGTTTTATATCAGGAGGCTGAAAGAAGCTAGGAACTGGTATTTAAGCACGTGAAACTGGCAGTTTAAAGCTCTTACTGCTAAAGTTGCAGAAGTGTAAACTTTCTTTCCCCATCTGTCTAATGCTCTAGAATCCCTGTCAGAGGGAACTGGATTTTTAGCCGTTGAAGCCTTTACCCCTTTGGGACCCTGGGAAATAGTTTCTGGGTCAGCAACAGGGTTTTTATAAAGAAATTTGTGAGAGTCTGGGACTATGTAGTACCTGTCTGGCTTGACTGGAGCAGGGGACAAAGAATCAGGATTTAAGCTGGATTCAGAGAACACATCATTCACAATAGCCAACAGTGGTGGAATAGCAAGGGGCCTGTGCTGAGGCAATAAAATAAAGTCTCTGAGCCTTTTCTTGGATTCTGAATAATCCTGGCCCTCCCAATGGAAATGCGCCCTCATGGTATGTAAAGTTTCCCCAAAAGAGTAATCCTCAGGAGGAGAGGCTGAAGGGATTGATTCTTCAGCATCAAGGTCGTCTTAGGGGGGTAGAGAGTATCCCTGGTCTGAAGAGGAATCAGAAGAAATGGAAATCTGCTCAGAGGAATCATAGTCTGTATCCTGCCTAAGTCTTTTATTAGGAGGGGGATGGCAACCTCTGATCAGAGTAATTAAGTCTTCGGCCATTTTGAGCATCTATTTTTTAGGCATGGAGGCCTGTCCAGGTGAATGCTGTACTTGCTTCGTTGTCTTTATTGGAGTTTTAGACTTGGTTGTTGTTTTGATGGTAAGTTGTGAAGGTTTGAAAACACCCTCAGAAACCGATGCCTGCTCAGCAGCTCCGGACCCATCTGAGAGGTTAGTTTCCGTAGGCCCAATACCTTGAGTTTCCAGAAGCCTAGACATCTCCACGCGGGAGTCGGAGGTGGCCTGTGACTCTGAGGTAGCGGGTGTCAGGGGCTGCGAAAGCGCCTCACTGAGAACCGGCAACTGGCCTAGAAGAGGCTTCATTGTCAGTTTTGGACCTCGGATGCCTGTCCTTATCCTTGTCTTTGCGTTTTTTTGTGTATTCCGGTCATCGGTTGTTCCGACGGCATGGTATAATTGAACCTTCGGCCAAAGTAACGGTGAGCAAAGTCAAACCGACGTTTAATAGTGCGCTTGTTAAATCCAGCACAAAACTGACAATTAGTGATGTCATGGTCTGGGCCTAGGCATAGAATACAGTAAGAACGAAAATCCTTTTGAAGTATTTGCTTCCCATAAGAAATATAATTATTAACTTTTACTGACATTGGTCTGAGGCAAGAAAAAGTTTCCCCAACGGGGTACTTAGCTTTATTGAAGACTTTGGTTTTGAAATTCAAATTCAAAATCTCAGGAGTCGGTTGACCGGCACTTGTGAACTGCTTTTGCTTTGGGCACCGCGCGGCAAGAAAGACTGAAGAAAAAGGCATCAGCTGCATCTTATATACCCCTGGCGCACTGACCTCAGGGAAAAAGCGACAACAACCAACGCCGGACCAAGACTTTGGAACTCTGGCCGACTGCGGGACCGCCTGACGGCAGGATAACCCAAGTTTAATGACTGCAGCAGTGAAACACAATGAACATCAGAAAAAGCAGAAGACTTATCTTCAGAATCAGGGAGGTCAAAAATTACCTGACAAGCCTGGCCAATACAGGCCAGGGCATAACTGGTCATGTCAGTCTGGTAAATGATGGCCTGAAAGGCCAAAATAGAAGCAGTATAAACATTCTTACCAATAATCTCCATTTTCCTATTATCCCTATCTGAAGGCAGAAGCTTGAAGAGGGCAAAAGCTTAGAAGGCTTGTCAGAGGAGACTGACATCACAGCAGGGTCAGTGAAAGGACATTTAAATAAGAATTAACAATCCTAAGGAACCTTACAAAACCTGTCTGGTTTCTTTGGAGCAGGAGGCTGAGAATCGGGAGACTTAGAAGCAGCTGTAAAGGTGTCTAACAAAGCAACCAACACAGAAGGCACTGAAGAGGGTTTAGGAGTGCCCACCTAAAACAACTCATAATAACCCTTCTGGATATCAGACACCTGAAAAGCATCCTACTTAAAGCAGTTAATCAGTCTAGCCATTGTGTCCTCAAAAGACTATTCCCTAAAAGGAGACTCAAGATTAACTGACGACTCTTCATCAGAACCATAAGCCAAAGGCATCTGGGAAGAGTAAGACAAGGACCCTTCATCAGTCTCTGAATCCTCCTCTGAGGAATTGGGATCACTAGGCCCATTTGGCAGGAGTTAGAAGTCTAAGGAGAAGTAGGCACAGAAGCCCCTTGGGGAGGCTTCAGGGCCACTGAGGTATTAAACAGGCCCTAAGTAAACTCCTGCCATTCCATTTGGGGATCTTTACAGCATACAGAAGAATGAATAGTCTTTTGCTTTTTCTTGGCTGGGACATCAGCCCTAACAAACTCTGGAGGTTCCAAGCACTGAAGGGATTCAATAAGAGTTCCCAAAACCTCTTACCCGAACAGAATCTGCAGAGTCCCTCTACATTCTTCAGAAATAATCAACAGCGGTTCCCCTTCGAAGTCCGGAGCAGACTCTTGCAAAACCTCAGAGGATGTTTGAAAGGAAGGATCCATGCCAGCCTTCAATGGGATCATGGCATGAGAATCTGACAGACACCAGACAGCCTACAGAGCCATCATCCACTTCTAGAGAAACAGTGGAGGCCATAAAAGCAAAGAATCTGTCCGAGATTTCCTGGTCTCCTTCCTACTTAACGGTACCTTTGGGTTAACTGATTCTGCTATGCCTCTGGTTCTCCAGATAGATGGGCAGGGAAGACAACCAGCTTTTAAGAGACATGGGCACAAATGCCTTTCAAATGCTATAGGATGTATGGTTGTGGGAAATACCCAAACAAAAAAGATGCTGTTAGTGATGATCCTCATGGAAAATCTGTCTCTCACACTGACATTTTTCCTTTCTTGGATGACATGGACTTCTTGGACTGACAGAAAGGAACAAGACCACATGAAAAAAAGAAAAGAAAGAGACTGCAACAGGGTAATAATCTGATGGCTAGGTATTCAGCAAACCAAAATGGCATTCAAACCAATGAGAGATGATAGTGTTCAGTCTGGCAGCAACGTAGTTGTGGGTAACTGCATCCGTACATCACCTTTATGCCCTATGTCCTGTACAGGGTGTGTGTGATATCCAGCACATACAAGATCTAAAGGTTTTAGGATACTGACTGGACTTCGAGCTAGCCTTAGCAGAATATCCCTCAAGTTGAAGAATACTGCAACAGTGATATAGGAGGACATCACCAACGATCCAGTGTTGAGACCAAGGAGCAGAGTCCCACTCGGGTCCAAAAACCTTTTAGTCGTGTGGGAAAAAATTAATCCCTCTGGTTCCAAGGAGGCACCTCCAGTTGGCACAAAAGCTAATGGTTCTGAGGTAGACATTACCTCTCCTCTGCCAGTGTTGACACATTGACCTAGGAAGGAGCAAACACAGGAAATGTAGAACCTAGCCATTCGGTTCTCAACACCAATGGGGAAGGGAGAACACCCATTTCAATCAGAGTTCTCAAAATCCTCCTCATTGTACGATCCAACTCCATGTCAACACACTTTGAAAGGACCAGAAAGATCTTAAAGGAGGAAGCACAAAATGGCTTGAAAGGAAGGGAAGGTCAACTTCCACCCAGAGGAGGGCTGGCAAGCATTCCAAATACGGGACTTGTCAGGAATCAGAACACATTCCAAAAGAAATGGAATTGGTATAGAAAAGGTTGCCGGAAATCCCAGTGGGGGCCTACTCTATCTGACTTTCATCTTCTATGTTGAAGCCTAGATGTCAGCCTCTCCCTTTCTGGAGTCAACCATGTCATTTTTCCTCCCAAGATCTGGATTTCCTACCTAATTTTTTGACTTGTCTGCCTCCAAAGATGGGAGGTAGAAGACACTTAATAAGTTTGTGGGGCCAATTGGCAAAGGCCCTTTGGCTAATGGCTTTACATAAGGGGCAGTGTGCAGTCAGATGGTCCCTTCCCAAACAATAAACACACGTCACAGCAATCTTGCCAAGATATCTTGTGTCAGCATTTATGCCACTACATGAAACTTTCAGCTTTCTCTGCCTCTAGGATACCCTAAAAGTAAGATATCCACACAGACACAGATGCACACAGATAGACAGGTGCACACACAGACACACAAAATATAGCGAGGCACCAAACAGATGGAAATTAAGACCCAATGACAAAGTTGTCAAGAGACAAGTTGGACAAAGACCAATCCAGCAGGTGAAAAAACACATCAAAAATTAACCCCCAAAGTCAAGTAACTATGTCTTTTAAGAGGAAAAAGGAGCTCTTACCTATGGCAGCTAGAGGATATTGTCCAAATGCTGAGATGGCAAACAAGATCTAAGGGAAGACAGCTGGTGAGCAGAGATGCATTATAGGAGAGAAAAGTTAGAGAAGCTTGAGGCTGGAGCACTGGTTTGCCAGCATGGCTCTGAAAAGTGGCCTTAAGACCGATCAGTTGGAATGGATGGATTGAATGAAACAGATCTGTTTTTAGCCAGCCAGATGGAAACGGTTTGCTTAAACACTGGCCTAACTTAAACAGCCAACCGGCTAGTTGAAAGGACTTTATCCTGATCAGATATCAAAGCTGCCTATGGACATCCAGGATGTGCAAGATCCTCACCATTTTTGTTCTGGGATTGATGAAAAAAACTCTGGCAAATGACCAGTATGAGTAACAGACATTTCAGACATCAATTTAGATATAAAAAAAGAAGTAATGAACTTACCATAACGTTCCATGTTTGTAGTCCATCTCACTTACATTCTTGCTGGATGGGTTCGGAGCTGATACTCTGCTCTGACTCTGCCGATATTAAAGCTCGAGAGCTTTTACTGGCTCACGGTTAACCCCTATCACATGGTGCCTCATGGCAATTCCCCAGATCTTGTTTGCAAGAAAGTAATAGGTACCTAATAGCTAGTAAACTAGCAATAACTATGTACATACTGACAGAACACTGTGTAATACTATCCATGCCAGGTGGACAGTCAACTACAACCAGGTCAGACAGCATTAGCATAGTCCACCAGTTCTTCCAGGAAACAGGAAGGGGGCAGGAGGGTGGCACGCAAGAATGTAGGCAAGATGGACTACAAACATGGAAAGTACATAATTTCTTTATGTTATGTAGTCCTATCTCGCCGTAATTCTTGCTGGATGGGACAGCATCCCTAGCACCTTTATCCCGGGTGACTCAAGCGAAGAGACTCTTCAGCACAGTGGACCGAAAGGACGACCTGTCCCGGGAGGCCAAATCCAATTTGTAATGAGTGACAAAGGTATGAGGTCTTGCCCAAGTAGTTGCTGCACAAATGGTATCAATTGGGAGGCTAGATATAAAGGCATATGAAGTTGATACTGCACTTGTTGAATGGCCTTTTACCTTGTTAGGTAACAGTTTGCCATCTTATAAGCAAATGAAATGCAATCTGAAAGCCACTTTGACAGAGTAACCTTAGAAACAGGCAAGCCTTTATTTTTGTCTGAAAAAGAAACAAATAATTGGTCTGATTTTCTAAATTCTTTAGTCCTGTGTAGGTAAAACCTGAGAATTCTGTGGACGTCCAATTGATGCAGACTGTATTCTGATTTATTAGTATGATTTGGGAAGAATACTGGCAGTTCAATAGCGGTATTGAGATTGTGCTCTGAACATACCTTGGGAAGAAAGGAAGGATGAGACTCTATCCTTGTGGAAAACAATGTAAGGAGGTCGAACGGTGAGAGCTTGCAATTCTGAGACTCTCCTAGCAGAAGTTATAGCTACTAAAAACTGTTTTCCAAGACAATAATTTCAGATCCGATGAAGAAGAGGGTTCAAAGGGAGAAGAAATTAAAGATGTAACGACTAGCTTTAGGTCCTGGGGTTCTGGTGGCTGTCTGATTGGAGGTCTGAGAAGGAGGACTCCTTTCAAAAAGGTTTTGCACAAAGAGTGGGACATGAGAGGATTTCCCATGTAGCCGAAATGGTAATTTGAGATGGCAGCTAACCAATGCAGCCGCAGCGCCTTCATGAAAAATGGATGCAAGAAAGGACAAAATAGACTCTATAGGAGCTGTACAAGGCTCTAAGCCTTGGTTTACTGCCCAAATAGAGAACCTTTTCCATTTTCTAGAATACATGTTCCTGTTGGAAGCCTTGTGGGAAGAAATCAGAATGTATTTGACTGTAGGTAAAAGGGAAACACACCTGGCTATTCGTGGAACTGGTGCAGCCATGCTGTCAATTTCAGGGTCTGGATAGTAGGATGGAACTGCTCCAACTGATTAATCAGGAGGTCTGGAGATGGTACCAGAATCCAGGGTTCCTCCAAGAGATAGGGCCACAGGAAGGAGAACCAGACTTGGTGAGGCCAGTAAGGAGCAATGAGGATCAGGGTACTCCAACTGTTTTGTTTTCTGAATCACTTTTGGAATGATAGGAAAGAGTTGGAAAGCATAAAGGAGTCCCTGACGCCAATCATGGACCAGAGCATCCCTGGGTGACATCCCCGGATAGGGAATTTGGGGAAAGTAGCTGCTGCATTTGGTGTTCATGTATGTGGCAAATAAGTCGCAGCAAGGCTGGCCCCATTTGTGAAAAATCTCTTCCGCAACTTCTGAATTCAGAGACCACTCATGAAACATCAGAATTGCTCGACTGAGTTTGTCTGCTATCACACTGGACTTCCCCAGGATGTGCGATGCTACCAGAAAGCGTCGAGTGTCCATCGGCCATTTCCATACTCTTAAGGCCTCTCGATAAAGTGGGTAAATATCTGGTTCCCCCTTGCTTATGTACCACACTACAGACATGTTGTCTGACTGAATCACAATTGTTCCTGTGGGAAGAGAACTGTGAAGTGCTTGCAACGCATAGAGTACCGCTCTCATCTCCAGAACATTTATGCGCAAGTGGTTCTGCTAAGTACCTTGGACCGTCATTCCCAGATAATGCCCCCCCCCACCTTATCTGAGAGGCGTCCATGGTCAAAACTGCATTTTCTTGAAGGGGAACAAGTGGGCGACCTAAATGAAGTTGATCTGTATGCAACCACCATGTTAGATCCTTCTTGCAGGCGTTCGTGACGAGAATTTGGTGAGACAGGGGAAGATTCGGCATTGACCATTGGGCAAATAGTAGCCACTGAAGTACTCTCATGTGCAGCTGGGCTAGGGGAACAGAGAATGGAGGAAGATTTAGTCCCTAGGACCTAAAGGACTACCCTGACCTGTACTTGTGTCTCTTCAGCAAAGATCTGACTTGGTCGTGTAATGATTCTATTCTTTTTGTGTCGCAGTTTTGCTGTCCTGGTGGTTGAGTCTTATTTCTGAGCCTAAGAATACAATGTGCTGCGATGGAGATAAGGCTGATTTTTCTTCAAGTTTATTGTAATGTTTAATCTGGCACACAAGGATAGAGTCTCATCCCTGGTTCTGATTAGTTGATGCTTGGTGGTAGCAGTGAGGAGCCAGCCATCTAAGTACGAAAAAGTACAGTTTTGTACCTACCATAAATGTAGATGTCCGATAGGTATGCATCTGCAGTCCTAACATATGGGCTGTCCTGCCTCAGGCAGCCCTTCGGTCGGCCGGATTCCAAAGTCTGGGTCTGGCCTCGGCTGATGTCGCACTTCACCCGACGTCATAGCTGCTGTTTATTGGGTATAAAGGCATCAGCCGACGCCATTTTCCTCAGTGTTTCTTGCCCCAGATGCCAGGTGCCCTCTAGGAAGGCTAAATTTGGATAAATGCAAATAATTCCAAACAGTAGAGAGCAAACAATATATAAAAAAAAAAAAATATATATATATATATATATATATATATATATATATATATATATACATACATATATACATATATACAAACAAATACACCATAATAGATTCCCCCAGCTAGGTAAAAGAGGGTAAATACCCTAGGAATACCACAGAGGGGAAGGAGGGTGGGTAATCCTGACTGCAGATGCATACCTATCGGACATCTACAT
The DNA here is from genome assembly GCF_019279795.1 of Protopterus annectens. Lineage (NCBI taxonomy): Eukaryota > Metazoa > Chordata > Ceratodontiformes > Protopteridae > Protopterus > Protopterus annectens. Next base: position 672,761,240 of record NC_056729.1, read on the forward strand.
TTATGGTAGGTACAAAACTGTACTATGTCCTTCAAGGATGCATCTGCAGTCCTAACATATGGGTAGAATACCATAGCCAAACTGGGGGAGGAGGCACTAAGATAAAGATGGTGTAGTTAAGATCCCTTGCAAAACAGCAGTTGCAAAACCTGCTCGGGATCAAGAATATAAGGGTAGATTATAATACTTGGCAAATGTATGCACGGAGCTTCAAGTAGCAGCTTCTAAAATGTCTTTGGTAGCCACTCCTAGTAGGAAAGCTGTAGTGGTGGCTGTAGCTCTTGTGGAACGAGGTCTGATATTATCAGTTGTTGTCTTTCCATGAAAAGAGTAGCAAAATCGAATGCAATTTCCTATCCATTTTGAGATTGTCTGTTTTGAAATTGCTTTTCCTTGCATTCCAGTTGTATATGCTACCAGAAGCTGGTCAGTTTTTCTGCTGGTCTTAGTTCTGTCCAGATAGTAGCGTAATTGTCTGTGCACATCCAAGGTATGTAGCAGTCTTTCCCCCCTGTTCTGTGGGTTGGGGAAGAATGTAGGTAAATGAATCGCTTGGTTCAATGATACTCTGGAGACCACTTTTGGCATAAAGGTAGGGTAAGTTCTCAGAGAGACTCTGTCCTGATGGAAGATAAGGAAGGGTTGTACTGCCATTAATGCCTGTAACTCAGATACCCTTCTTGCTGAAGTAATTGCTAGCAGGAAAGCAGTTTTCCAAGACAAGAATTGTAATTCTGCTGTTGCTGCTGGTTCAAAAGGGAAGTGTTAACTTTTCCAGCACAAAGTTGAGATCTCATGTAGGTAAAGGTGTTTTCCTTGGAAGTTTTATACTTTTGATTCCTCTCAAGAACTGCCTGAGTAGAGGATGAGAGAAGACAGGAGGATCCATGTTGTATTCTGCTGAAATTGCTGATGCATGAATCTTAATGGAGGAGTAAGACAGGCCATTGTGGAACAGCTCTGCTAAATATTCCAGGATGTGTGCTATGTTTGCCAATGAGACATTTTCTCCCTTTGCTGCACTCCAAATGAGGTATCTTTTCCACTTGGCTGAATAAGTCTTCCTTGTGGAGGGTCTGCGTGCCTCCAGGATAATGTCCTTAACCCTCTGAGATAAACCTGGGTTATTTTGTTTCATGCAATATTCCAAGCAGCTAGCTGCAGTGTTTTCAAGTTTGGATGTAGGATCTTGTAGTTGTCCTGTGTTAGTAGTGAGGGACATAGAGGTAGAGGCCATGCGTGTGTCCGAGACATGCTTCTCAGTAGCGGGTACCAATGTTGCCTCGGCCAGTCTGGAGCTATCAGAATTACCTTGGCTGATCCTCTCTGATCTTCAGTAGAACTTTGTACATCAAGGGAAGAGGTGGAAATGCATATGCTGTCAGGTTTTTCCAGCTGAAGGAAAGGGAGTCCACCCTCCAAGCAAGTGGGTGGTATGCTCTTGTGCAGAATTTCTTCAATTGGTGATTGTGTGGGGAGGCAAACAGGTCTATCTGTGGTAGTCTCCATTTCTTTGTTATGGCTTTGAAGATATCTGGATGCAGCATCCATTCGTGAGCATCCGTGGTAGTTCTGCTTAAGGTGTCTGCTAGAGAATTTTCTTTTCCTGGTACAAATCTGGCCTGAAGTTGAATGTTGAGATTCAGGGCCACATTCCACAGGTCCATTGCCATCCGGCATAGAGGATATGAATGTGTACTTCCCTGTTTGTTGATTTACCACATGACTGTGGTATTGTCCGTCCTTATCAGCAGATGACCCTGTTGAAGGAGTGGTCTGAATGCCTGGATCGCTTGTTTCACTGCCAGCATCTCCTTTAGATTTATGTGTAGATTCAGCTGGTCTTGGGTCCATAGGCCTTGTATACACTTGTCCACCATGTGTGCCCCCCCATCCTAGGTCTGAGGCGTCCGTGGTGATGGTCTGGCTTGGATGAGGTTTGTGGAAAGGCAAGCCTCTGTTCAACTGACAGGCCTGAGCCTACCACAGGAATTCTTGCTTCAGGCATGGAATTATTGGAATCTGGGCTTCTAGGCTGTTGTTGTGTTGAGACCATAAATTCCTTAGGTACCATTGTAGCTTTCTCATATGCAGCCTGGTATGCGGAACCAATATTATGCAGGATGCCATGTAGCACAGGGCTTGCAGGACTTTCCTTGCAGTAAGCTGAGTTTGTGTTGTTAATGTCATGAAGTAGACTTGTAGATGCTTTTGTTTTTCTTCTGTGAGAAAAGCCATCTGAGCTGATGTATCTAGTTCTGCACCCAAGAATGTTATCCTTTGGGATGGTACTAGTCTTGACTTTTGCATGTTGACTGTGTATCCCAAGGCTTGCAACAGTTGTATGACATTTTCCAAATCTTTTGTTAATTTTGCCTTGTTGTCCGCTTGTATTAGGCAGTCGCCCAGGTATGGGTAAATTTGAATTCCCTGAAGTCTGCAATGAGCAATTACTGATGCCAGGCATTTCGTGAATACTCTGGGCGCAGTAGATAAGCCAAAAGGCAATGCTGAGAATTGATAATGCTCTGATCCTGCAAGAAATCTGAGGTGTCTTCTGCAATCTGGTCGTATAGGGACGTGCAGGTATGCCTCCTTGAGATCTAGAGTCACCAGCCAGGACTCCTTGCCCAGCATGGGAAGAAGCTGCTGGAGGGTCAGCATTTTGAATTTTGGAACAATGAGGTATGTGTTCAGTGCGGACAAGTCTAGAATAGGTCTCCATTGATTTTCTTTTCTTGGTACAAGGAAAAGCCTGGAATAAAATCCTTGGCCTTGTTCCATAGGTGGTACCTCTTCTATAGCTCTCATCCTTAGTAAGTTGTTGATTTGTTTTAGAGCGTCTGTTTTTTGGTTTGGTGGTAGGTTTGGCATTCCTCTCTTTTTTGGTAGAGTGTGGAAGTGAAACCTGTAGCCCTTGTCTATTGTTTGTAAAGTCCATTTGTCTCCTGTTGTCAGTTGTCGGAGAATAAGGCTAGTTTTCCGCCCAAGGGTGCTTCCAGTTGTTCCCTGGTAGGCGAAACTAGAGCCAAGTCATTGTGTCTGCCCTGTGGAAGTGGTTGTAGTTGATTCTGTGGCAGTACTTCTCTGGTTGGTAGGTTGCCACTGACGTCCCCTGTAGGCACCCCTAGATTGACCTCTGCCTCTTGGGCGTCTATTTCTGCCTCTCTGCGCTCTGGAGTTGTCTGGAAAGGACCAATTCTTCGAAGGCCAATTTCTGCTAAACCTCGGAGGTTGGACCTGTAAAAAATCCTTGACTGTTTGGACAGATTTTGCTTTTTCTTCCACCTTCTTTATAACCTCCTGTGCAGGGGAGCCAAACAAACTTTGTTTCTCCATGGGAGCATCTAGGAGTTTTGACTTAACATGGTCTGGTAAGGATTGTTCTTTTAACCAGGCATGCCTTCGAATCACTGTTCCAGTCATAGCTGATCTAAAGGAAGCCTCCAGTGCATCATAGCCACATTTTAAGAAATGGTTACTGACCTGCTGAGAGTTATGTACTAAATACTGAAGGGACTTGCGGTCTAAAGGTTCAGGAGAAGACAGTTTTTTATTTAGCTGGTCTAACAAAAATTCCTGGTACTGAATCATGTGAAATTGACAGTTCAAGGCCCTGGCTAAAAGAGTAGCAGAAGTATAAACCTTTTTGCCCCATCTCTCTAATGCTCTAGATTCCCTTTCAGAGGGAAGAGGGTTTTTGGCAGAGGCAGCTGCCACACCTTTAGGGCCCTGTGAAATGGTTTTAGGGTCTGCAACAGGAGCCTTGTACAAATGGTAGTGTGTGTCCGGGACCCTGTAATATCTGTCTGGCTTGGCAGGGGCCGGAGGAAGAGAATCAGGAGCAGTACAGGCATCATTATATGCATCATCAACAACTGTTAGTACTGGCGGAATGGCTAAAGGCCTATGCTGTGGTAAGTGTAAAAAGGTCCTTAGCCTTTTCCTTGAATCTGAAAAATCCTGGCCCTGCCATTGGAAGTGTTCCCTCATAGCATGCAAGGTTTCCCCAAAGGAAAATTCTTCAGGAGGAGAAGCAGAAGGAATGGAGTCTTCTGCATCAGAATCCTCATAAGGAGAATATGGACCTTCGTGAGGGTCTGAAATGTCTGAGTCATCCGAGGAATAATCTGTAGAGACAGGTTCCGGGGGGTTCAGTCCTAGGCCTCTTGTCTGGAGGGGGCTGAGAGGCCCTGTCTGGGTGAGGTTGGGATCCTCTGATCAAAGAAATGAGATCCTCAGCCAGGCTGAGTATTTGGGAACTAGAGGTAGGCCTATGTGAAGGAGTTTTGGCAGGCAAGGCCTTAGAAGATTTAGCTGCTTTAGCCCTGGCAAAAGCCTTGATAGACATGGAAGCAGGGGGTCTAGCAGCCCCACGCGCAGGAGTAGATATGTCTAAAGGAATAGTGTCTGACAAATCCTGGGTGCCTGCTTCTGTAGCAGTAAATTCAGTAGCAGATTCAGCCATGCTCTGTGAGGCCTCGGCTATCGGAGGCATGCTTTCGGCCGAAGGAAGAACCGGGGGCTCGGTTTCAGCCGAAACAGAGACATTCGCGGTTGGCCTAACCGTGGTTTCAGCCGAAACCGCGCCGCGATGCGGTCCTTTTCCTTGCGCTTTTTAGCTAATTGAGTAGTCGGAGTCTCCGACGGCATTTTGTATGCAAAAGCGGGACCAAAAAACTCCTCTGCAAACTCCGACCGACGTCTAAGGGTCCGTCGGTTGAAGGAAGCACAGGCTAAACAAGCTGATACGTCGTGGTCTGGGCCTAAGCAAGGAACGCAGTAAGAGTGGAAATCCTTATGAGGTATTTGTTTCCCACAAGTTAAACAATTATTTACTTTGTCTGACATCGGCTGAGGCAAGAAAGAGTCCCCAACGGGGTACTTAGCTTTTTAGAAGTCTTCGGTAGTAGGAATCTCTGGATCTGACCGACTGGCACTTGCGAACAGCTTCTGCTGGGCACCGCGCGGCAAGAAAGACTGAGGAAAATGGCGTCGGCTGATGCCTTTATACCCAATAAACAGCAGCTATGACGGGTGAAGTGCGACATCAGCCGAGGCCAGACCCAGACTTTGGAATCCAGCCGACCGAAGGGCTGCCTGAGGCAGGACAACCCATATGTTAGGACTGCAGATGCATCCTTGAAGGACATCACCTGGAATCCTTGACGTCTCAGGTGAGCCGTAACCACTGCCATGCATTTGGTGAACACTCTGGGGGCTGTAGTGAGGCCAAAGGGCAGTGTTCAAAACTGAAAATGACTGGCTCGGCTCCAAGCCGAAAGCGTAGGTGTCTTCTGGAGCACCTGTCCATTTTGATGTGGTAGTACGCGTCCTGAAGATCTACTGAGCACATCCAATTGTCTGTCCCAATAAAGGGAAATATCGACTGCATAGTGATCATTCGGAACTTTGATTTCTTTACAGACTTGTTGAGTTTGCTGAGATCTAGAATTGATCTCCAGTCCCCTGTCTTTTTTAGAACTAAAAAGAATTGAGAGTAAGTTCCGGATCCTATTTACTCAGTGGGGACTTCTTGGATGACCCTTTTTCGCAGCAACGAGATGACCTCTGATGCTGCATGGTCTAGTTGAATGGGTGGCACGTCTGGTAGAGACCGGTCTATCAGGAGATCAGAAACCAAGGGAATCAGGTAACCTCTGGATATTATGGTTTGTACCGACCGATCTTGGGAAATGTTTAGCCAGGTGCTTGGGTACAGTGAAAGATGACCACCGACTGCCTCCAGAGATGGACAGTCGGTCAACCCCTCAGGGCGATGGAAGGGACGATCAGAACAGGTTTCTATATCTCCCTGATGTTGCGGAGTTCTGCCGTGAGGACAGCGCCTTCCATTGCATCCTCTCCCTCTGCCCCTAGGGGAGGGTTGACCTTGTGTCTGAGGGGAAACCTTTTTGGGATTTACGGAACCACATTTTCTCTCATGTATGACCCTTAGGATAGGGTCTAGAAGGAAGGGAGAAACGGACTCTGATGACAGATAAGGTTTTCCCTTCCTGCTCGCACCTGGTCAAAGTTTCTTACCTGCGGTCCAAAAAGAGTTGAACCATCAAAGGGGACGTTGGTAAAGGAAGACTTGAAGGATTCTGTGAAGTTACACAGACACATCCAGGAATGTCTCCTAAGAGAAATTCCTGCTGTGGCTGCCCTGCTCGCTCCATCTGCTGCACAGGAAATCAGCCTCATGGAGGAGTTGGCTATTGATGTAAGGGTGGAGAGCTGTGCAGATACCTTATCCGTGGATCCTGAAGCTACTGAACCCTGAAGTGCATCTCCCAACTCCTTTAGGAGATCCCTTTGAAGTAGAGTAAAATGGGACAGGTAATTCAGCGATCTTAAGGTAAATGCCGCTGAAGAGAAGGTACGCTTTCAATACCTATCTATTGTCCTGGACTCCTTTTTAGGAAGATGGATATTAGAAGATGTCTTGGACAACACCTTTTTAGTGGGCACTGCTACCAACATAGCATCAACAGGAACTCCCTTGGAAAGGAAGGACTTATCTTCTGGAGCAATCATAAATTTGTTTGGCCTCCTCGGGACAGGCTCCACTGTATCCGGGGAGGTCCAGGCTTTCTGGGATATGACCTCCAAGAGCTAGTCATAAGGCAGTGTCACCCAGGAGGTGGAAGGTCAGGAACCAAAGGCCTCAAGATATACTGATTCGTCCTCAGTAGGGTTAGAGATCTTCCAACCACCCCTCTGTCTAAGGATTTCAAGGATGTCAGAAAACGAGACCTCCTCAGAGGGGGTTCTAGGGGACCCTTCTTACGCTCCAAATCAGTGTCAGACGTGACAGACTCAGGTGAGTCAACATGCTTCCTCGTACAAAGTCTCTTCTGAGGAAGCCCTCCAGTGGGATAATCTGGGGAAGTCTCGGAAAAGGGGACACCTCCAATGGGGGCTGCTTGAGTCTCTGGTTCCCTATGCTGAGGGGGTGACGGGGGAGAAGAGGTTGCTGCCGGACGCTGGTGGGATATCGGGTCCAAAGGCAAGGCTTTGGCACTGGACAAAACTTTCTCTATTGCTTCAAAGGCCTTTCCACCCTGCTCCGAAGACTACCTCCGCTCCGAGGAGACAAAGTCGGCTCTGAGCACTCTGAAGCAGATGTTGGAACCGAGCTGGGATAAGATGAAGTGCCGAGAGGGAGGGTCGGTTCCGAAGAAAATCCGAGGTGACTATCCCTCTCGGAGCTGACTCAAGAGCGTCGGCTCCCAGATCCCTTGGCTCTAGACTGAGCCAGTGAGGATAGAGTTATCGGTTCCGAGGAAGCAGGGAGAATTCTCGGAACCGAAGGATCCAACATCAAAGAACCTGAAGTATTTTCTCTGAGAGCGAAGCAGTCGAAGGAGCAGTGAATTGTACATGGGGTGGCTCCGAAGCCTTTGGGTCCAGAGGGGCTAATTTTTTTGCCAGAGCCGGGGCAGAGAGCAACTTCTTCACCACCCGCTCGATGTCCTCATCTGAAAGAGTCCTGGAGGAATATTTGGAGACAAAAGATCTCCACCTTTCCAATATAGGAGACCTCAATGTAGGTGAGATGGGGTCGATGTCTGGTAATTGTCTTTGTACCGAAGGTTATCTCGTCTCCGAAGAGACAGACGGCACCGAGACAGAAGAAGTGGAATCGGAGCCAGAACTCCTTAGCTCCGTTGCTTTGGACTTTTTAGATGGCTCTGAAGTTGGAGCCGAAGATTTTCTTTTAACTGTCTTGGAAGCTGTCTGACCAAGTTCTAGCTGTTCCTGGAAGGAAAGTACAGTTTTGTACCTACCATAAATGTAGATGTCTGATACGTATGCATCTGCAGTCATCACATATGGGTTGTCCTGCCTCAGGCAGCCCTTCGGTCGGCCGGATTCCAAAGTCTGGGTCCGGCGTCGGCTGATGTCACCTCCTCCCCGACATCAGAGCGTCTGGGGTATAAAAGCGTCAGCCGATGCCATCTTCCTCAGTTTTTCTTGCCCCAGATGCCAGGTGCCCTCTAGGAAGGCTAAATTTGGAGAAATGCAATAAAAATCCAAACATTTGCAATAATATATGTATATAAACAAACAAATACACCATAATAGATCCCCCCAGCTAGCTAATAGAGGGGTAAGTACCCAAGAAATACCACAGAGGGGAAGGAGGGAGGGTAAACCTGACTGCAGATGCATACCTATCGGACATCTACATTTATGGTAGGTACAAAACTGTACTATGTCCTTCAAGGATGCATCTGCAGTCATCACATATGGGTAGAATACCATAGCCAATCTGGGGGTGGAGGAACTAAGAAAAGGATGGTGTAGCTAAGATATCCTGCAGGACAGCCGTAGCAAAGCCTGCTCTGGATCTGGAATATAAAGGTAAATTGTAATGCTTGGCAAATGTATGCACGGAGCTCCATGTGGCAGCTTCTAAAATGTCCTTGGTAGCCACCCCTCTTAAGAAGGCTGTGGAGGTGGCTGTGGCTCTCGTAGAATGAGGTCTAATGTTAGCTGGTACAGTCTTTCCATGAAAGGAGTAACAAAAGTGAATGCAATTTCCTATCCATTTTGAAATAGTCTGTTTGGAAATTGCTTTTCCTTGAGTACCAGCAGCATATGCTACCAACAGCTGGTCAGCTTTTCTGACACCTTTAGTTCTGTCCAAGTAGTAACACAACTGTCTGTGAATGTATAGGGTGTGCAGCAGTTTCTCCCGTTTTGTTTCCGAGGAGGTTTGATGTTTTTGATTCCTCTTAGAAACTGTTTTAGTAGAGGATGAGAAAAGACAGGTGGATCAGTATTGTACTCTGCTGAAATTGCTGAAGCATGGATTTTAATAGAAGAGTAAGACAGACCATTGTGGAACATTTCTGCCAAATATTCCAGGATATGTGCCATGTTCATCACTGTCGCATCTAGGCCCTTTGTGGTGTTCCAGATAAGAAATCTTTTCCATTTTGCTGAATATGCCTTTCTTGTGGAAGGGCAGCGAGCTTCCATAATAATATCCTTCACTCTCTGGGACAGCTTATCCTGAGGAGGAGTCAAGGTATTCTCCACGATGTTAGGTGCAAGGTTTTTAGGTTGGAATGCAGAGTTTTGTATCTGTGCTGTGTCAGTAGAAGTGGCCATAGAGGCAGAGGCCATGGTTTCGTAAGTGACATGCTCCTTAGCAGTGGGTACCAGTGCTGTCTTGGCCAGTCCGGGGCTATCAGAATCACTTTTGGCTGCTCTGTCCTGATCTTCAGTAACACCTTGGTCATTAATGGAATAGGTGGAAATGCATACACTGTTAGATTTCTCCAGCTGAAAGAGAGGGCGTCCACCTTCCACGCTTGTGGGTGGTATGTCCTTGAGCAGAATTTCTTCAGTTGATGATTGTGGGGGGGATGCAAATAGATCTATGTCCGGCCTCCCCCAAGATTGTGCTATCTGTTAGATGTCTGGATGCAGCATCCAATCGTGCGCATCCATGATATTTCTGCTTAAGCTGTCCGCCAGTGTATTGTCTTTCCCTGGCACAAACTGAGCTTGTAGCTGTATATTGAGTTTCAAGGAAAGATCCCATAGATTCATTGCCAGTCTGCAAAGAGGGTAGGAATGGGTACCCCCTTGCTTGTTTATGTACCACATCACTGTGGTGTTGTCTGTCCTTAGTAGGTGGCCTTGATGCAGAAAGAGTTTGAAGGCCTCGATTGCATGTATCACTGCTAGCATTTCTTTTTGATTTATGTGCATGCGTAGCTCCTTTCGTGACCACTGCCCTTGGATACCTCTGCCCTCCATGTGTGCTCCCCAACCTAGGTCTGAAGCGTCCGTTGTAATAGTTTGGGAGGTTTTTGGCTTTGTGAAGGGCAACCCCCTGTTGGACTGGCTGGCCTGAGCCCACCACAGAAATTCCTTTTGAAGGCATGGAATGAGTGGGATTAAAGTTTCCAAACTGTGACTGTGCTGAGTCCATAAACTCCTTAGGTACCACTGTAGCTTTCTCATATGTAGCCTTGCTTGTGGAATCAAGAGAATACACGATGCCATGTAACCCAGGGCCTGCAGGATTTTCCTTGCAGTCAGCCGAGTTTGTCTTGCCAGATTCTTGAAGTAATCCGGTAGTTGTCTTTGTTTTTCTTCTGTGAGATAAGCCATTTGGGTGGTTGTATCTAGATCCGCACCCAGAAAGGTTATTCTTTGGGATGGAACAAGTCTTGATTTGTGCATGTTGACTGTATATCCCAAGGCCTGTAGAAGATTGATGGCATAATTTAAGTCCTTTATCAAAGTTTGTTGGCTGTCCGCTTGTATAAGGCAGTCGTCCAGATATGGGTATATTTGAATCCCCTGAAGTCTGCAGTGTGCTATTACTGATGCCAAGCATTTCGTGAATACTCTGGGCGCAGTAGATAAGCCAAAGGGCAATGCTGAGAATTGATAATGCTCTGACCCTGCAAGAAATCTGAGGTGTCTTCTGCAACTTTGTCTGATAGGGACATGCAGGTATGCCTCCTTGAGGTCTAGAGTCACCAGCCAAGACCCCTTGCCCAGCATGGGAAGGAGTTGCTGTAGAGTCAGCATTTTGAATTTTGGCACAATGAGATAAGTATTCAGTGCGGACAAGTCGAGAATTGGTCTCCATTGATGCTCTTTTCTTGGAACAAGGAATAGTCTGGAGTAAAATCCTTGGCCTTGTTCTGAAATAGGAACTTTTTCTATGGCTTTCATTTGTAGTAAGTTTGAGATTTGTTTCAAAGCCTCTGCCCTTTGATTTGGTGGCAGACCTGGCATGCCTTTTCTTTTTGGCAATGTGTGGAAATGGAACCTGTATCCGTTGTCTATTATTTGGAGTATCCATTTGTCTCTTGTAATGCTGTGCCAATTTTTTGAGAATAAAGAAAGCTTTCCACCCAAAGGTGCTTCTAATTGAGCCCTGGTTGGCGGAGTCGAAGCAAAGTCATTGAGTTTGTCCTTGTGCAGCAGTTGCAGGTCCTGAACTGCCTGTCTGGATTGGAGGTTGCCATTGACGGCCTCTGTAGGAGCCCCTAGCTTGCCCTCTACCTCTGGCACGCCTGTTCCTGCCTCTTTGAAATCTTTCTGTGTCTGGAAAGGACCAATTCTTGGAAGGCCAATTTCTGCTGAATCTTGGCGGTTGGACTTGAAGAAAATCCTTAACTGTTTGTACAGATTTTGCCTTTTCCTCAAATTTCTTTAGGACTTCTTGAGCAGTGGAACCAAATAACTTTTGCTTTTCCAGTGCAGCATCCAAAAGCTTAGCTTTAACATGGTCTGGCAGAGATTGTTCCTTCAGCCAAGCATGCCTACGTATGACAACACCTGTCATTACTGACCTACATGAAGCTTCCAATGCATCATAACCACACTGCAAGAAATGGTTGCTAACCTGCTGGGAGTTATGTACCAGATCCTGAAGGGATTTGCGGTCAAGGGGTTCAGTAGAAGACAGTTTCTTATGCATTTCTTCTAACAAATACTCTTGGTACTGTATCATATGAAACTGACAATTTAATGCCCTCATGGCAAGAGTGGCAGAAGTATACACTTTTTTACCCCATCTCTCTAAAGCCCTAGACTCTTTTGCAGAGGGGAGTGGGTTCTTAGTAGTAACAGCTGCAACCCCTTTAGGGCCCTGTGAAATAGTTTCAGGATCAGCAGAGTGGGCCTTGTAAAGAAAATTATGCGAGTCCGGGACCCCGTAATACCTATCGGGCTTAACAGGGGCCGGAGGCAGAGTGTCAGGGGTCATACTGGAGTCAGAATACACATCAATGACATTTAAAACAGGAGGAATAGCCAAAGGTCTATGCTGAGGTAAATGAAGAAAAGTTCTTTGTCTTTTCCTGGAATCAGAATATTCCTGGCCCTGCCATTTGAAATGCTCTCTCATAGAGTGAAGGGTCTCCCCAAAGGAGAGCTCTTCAGGAGGGGAGGCTGAAGGGATAGATTCCTCTGCATCCGAATCCTCGTAGGCCGAATAAGCCTCCTCCTGGTAGTCCCGAGTGATCCAAGCCATCAGAGGCCTCCTCTGAGGATAGGGGATCAGGGGGATCTACCCTGGGCCTTTTGTCTAGAGGAGGTTGGGAGCCCCTGTCCGGATGGGGCTGAGAGCCCCTGATTAAAGAGATAAGGTCCTCTGCTAAGGTTAGAATCTGTGAACTAGAAGAGGGTCCCTGAGGAATAACCCTGGGAGGCATGGCTTTAGTGTGTTTAGCAGCTTTAGCCCTGGTGAAGGCATTAATGGACATGGATGTAGGAGGCCTGGCTGCACCACGTGCTAGTGTAGCTTTGTCTAAAGGTATGGTGTCGGAAGATTCCAAAACACCAGTTTCTGAAGGCAATTCTGTAACCGACTCGGCAGGAGCCTCCAGAGCAGAGGCTGTCGGTTGTACTGTTTCAGGGTTCGGAATTTCCAAGGACTCTGTATCAGCCGAGACAGAGACACTTTCCTGAGCCTAGCCGCGGTTTCAGCCGAAACCGCGGCCCGCGTGTGTCGGTCCTTGTCTTTCCGTTTCTTAGTTAAATGTGAAGTCGGGGTTTCCGACGGCATTTTATATGAAAAACTAGCCCCAAAAAACTCCTCTGCGAACTCCGACCGACGTCTAAGAGTGCGTCGGTTGAAGGAAGCGCAGGCTGAACAGGCCGAGACGTCGTGGTCTGGGCCTAAGCAGGGGAGGCAGTAAGAGTGGAAATCCTTATGAGGTATTTGTTTCCCACAAGTTAAACAATTATTAACTTTATCTGACATCGGCTGAGGCAAGAAAGAGTCCCCAACGGGGTACTTAGCTTTTGAAGTCTTCGGATAGCTGAATTACAGGAGCTGGCCGACTGGCACTTGCGAACTGCTTCGGGCACCACGCGGCAAGAAAGACTGAGGAAGATGGCGTCGGCTGACGCTTTTATACCCCAGACACTCTGACGTCGGGGAGGAGGCGACATCAGCCGACGCCGGACCCAGACTTTGGAATCCGGCCGACCGAAGGGCTGCCTGAGGCAGGACAACCCATATGTGATGACTGCAGATGCATCCTTGAAGGACATCTGGTCACAAGATCCCTATCTATTAACTTGCGTTTCCTCTCATTAAGAACCCTAGTACTGAAGGCGTGGCAAAAAGTACAGGATTCTTGTTAAGTGGGCTTCACCCAGGCAGTACACACAGCTAGTGGGACTGTCAGTCAATGACATCTTCTGTGAACATTTATCACATTTTTTGAACCCCGAGGGGTGGTGTTCCATGTGCTCTCTATCTTTTTCCTTAGACATGCTGACAAGAAACGATGCTTTCAAAATACAACAACAACACTAGCTATAATAACAATACTAAATAAACAATAAAATTATGAAGAGAAGAAAATTTCTTTTTTTTTTTTAAAAAAGGACCAACTCAGGGAGGAAAGGCCCTCTAATTTAAACGGGCAACTATGGCCCTCTAACTAAAATGGGTTGTACAATCCTATGGGGAGGAATAGGGGATCAAGCACTCAATACAATCACAAGAAAAAGGCTACTAACTATTAATAGTAAAAGGTGAAGAAAAAAAGGGAGTGAAAAATACAAGATTTATCAAAAAATCTTCTACTTGGCCAACAAGCCATTAAGGAGACAACCTCTAAGTTTTCGCGGTAAACAATATCTCGGGAACTGCCGTGAGGCACCATGGGAGAGGGGTTAGCCTCGAGCCAGTAAAAGCTCTCGAGCTTTAGTATCGGCCGAGTCGGAGCAGAGTATCAGCTCCGAACCCATCCCGTAAGAATTACGGCGAGATAGGACTACATAACATGAAGGGTTTTATTTTACAGCCAACCCTGTCTCTGTGAATCATCATGCCAAAGTCCATGCACACCAGGCTCTGTAGTTCTGATACTCTTCTGGTTGGTGTCAGAGCCACCAAAAAGACAGCTTTCCAGGAAGATACTCAAGTTGGATCAGTACTAATGGTTCAAAGGGGCAAAGGTCAACTTTTGTAGGAAAAAACTGAAATCCCAGAGTGAAGGAATAGTTCTCCTTTGTGATCAAAGACAAAGGAGACTTTCATGAAAAGTACAGTTGTGCAAGAACTTCCCTTAACAGTAGACATCATACTGATCATTGTTGCAGTATTCACAATGAATGGGTTATCACTGCTGACATCTGGCTGGGGCAGCTAAGCTTTACCCTCTCAGGATCGTACGTCTAACGAGTGACCTCAACTCATTAGCACAGAAGTATACAGGCAGATGCACGAGTACAAATTCTCAGATTATCTCCAACCTAACGGCATGAAAATCCCCTGAGAGTGAGAGACTGGTCACCTAGGAGGGACGAAACATAAAATAGTATAGAGGCCCATTTTTTTCTAAGATGCTGTCCAGAATATAGAGACAGAGGGAAAAGAAATAGACAGTGGCAATGAGATTATGAAAAAATAATAGAGAGGCCGCAGGGTGAAAATGAATACTGTTAGCAGTGATTAGCAGGACTTCAACTGTCGCTTCTTATACAACCGACTATTGTCCTGATTGAAATCACTGTTGCAGTATTCATAATGAATCGGCGATTCCACCAGCTAAAGGGGATAAAATGGTGGCTCGTTAGTGAGTTGAAGAATTTACGAAAAGAACTGACCAAATGAAGGCAGCCCTAGACCTTGAGAACACATCAATACTGTATTGTTTAGTAAAGGTTTAAAAGAGGACCAGATGGCAGTTTCTTACATGGTTCTGGCATCCACACTATTGAAGAAAGACCCAAATGATGCCACTGCTCTGTTAGAATGAGCTTGAGGGTGTGAGGGAAATGACTTACCATGTACAAAATAACTAAGAGGAGATGGCCCTACAGATCCAGCTAGCACCTTTGTTTAGACACTAGTTGGCCCAATTTTGAGTGCATAAAGGAGACAAAATGCTGGTCAAATTTTCTAATGGATTTGGTTTTGTCAAGAAAGAATCCTGATGGTCTGTGAACATAGAGTGTAGCAATTCCCCACCACTACCCACACCCACACAAAACCTGTACAAACACAACCTATTCTGTGGGTTGGAAAAGAAGGTATGGAGATTTATAGCCTGGTTAAGTGACAGTTCATTACTTTAGGCATGAATGAAGGGTTAAGCACTTAAAGTTACCTTGTCCTTGTGAAAAAATATGACAAGGCAGAATGACCACGCAAGTGTAAAGTCCTGAGACTCTCCTAGCTGAAGTAAGAGCCACAAGTAGAATAGTTTTCCATGTCAGAATTTGTTGGTGCGCTCAGTTTTGGTTGCCATTTGCCCTGAATCTGGCTGTAACTGTTCAGGCTCCCCACATCTCGTCTTAGGCATCTGTGTGCATTTCTTGAACTGGAAGTGGTGGGGGTGAAGGGAAGTCCTGGGTTGAGCTTCACCTGGTCCCTCCACTATAACCATCTCCTGAGACATGGTAAAAGCAAGATTACTGTGTCTAGAGGGGGAGATTGCTGGGACCAAACTGTCTGCGTGTACCACTGAAATTTCCTCATATGCAGTCTGGCTGGAAGGAACAATGGAACAAGTTGCTGCCATGAATCCCAAGACCCTCAGTATTTCTCTTACACAGCATTTGATGAAAATGTTCAGGTTGGCAAAATTTATCTGCAAGGATCTACACTTTGTCCTGAGGCAGGCAAGCCTGCATCTTTATGGCATTTAGTTAGAAGCCCAGGAAAACTAAGTTCAGAGCTGTCTGCAGGGAAGATTTCCTGTAGTTGACAGAGAAAGTACAGTTTTGTACCTACCATAAATGTAGATGTCCGAACTGGATAGCATCTGCAGTCATAACAACTGGGTTGTCCTGTCGTCAGGCAGCCCTTCAGTCGGCCAGATTCCAAAGTCCGGGTCCGGCTTCGGCTGATGTCGCACTTCACCCGACGTCATCTCTGTTGGTCTTCGGGTATAAAGGCATCAGCCGACGCCATTTTCCTCAGTGTTTCTTGCCCCAGATGCCAATTGCCCTCTTGGAAGGCTAAAATTTGGATGAATGCCAATGTTTCCAAAAAGGTAGAAGACAAACACAAAAAATAAGTATGTATGTACATATATACAAACAAATACACCATAAGAGACTCCCCACCCCCACCAGCTAGCTATTAGGAGGGTAAACACCCTAGGAGTACCACAGAGGGGAAGGAGGGAGGGTAATCCTGACTGCAGATGCTATCCAGTTCGGACATCTACATTTATGGTAGGTACAAAACTGTACTATGTCCTTCATGGATGCATCTGCAGTCATAACAACTGGGTAGAATACCATAGCCAACTAGGGGAGGAGGAAAAACTAGATTATGGTGTGGTTAGGATCCCTTGCAGTACAGCAGTGGCAAACCCTGCTCGGGATCTAGAATAGAGAGGTAAATTATAATGCTTGGCAAATGTATGCACGGAGGTCCAAGTAGCCGCCTCAATAATGTCTTTGGTTGCCACTCCTCGTAAGAAGGCTGTGGTAGTGGCTGTTGCCCTTGTAGAATGAGGCCTTATGTTCTGTGGAATTGGTTTTCCATGGAAGGAGTAACAGAATCGTATGCAATTTCCTATCCATTTGGAGATTGTATGTTTGGAAATAGCTTTTCCTTCTCTTCCTGCTGCATAGGCTACAAAAAGCTGGTCAGTTTTTCTGCTACTTTTTGTTCTGTCCAGGTAGTAGCGTAGCTGTCTATGTACATCCAAGGTGTGTAGTATTCTTTCCCCTCTGTTTTGTGGGTTGGGAAAGAAGGCAGGTAGGTGGATTGCCTGGTTTAAGGACACTCTGGATACCACCTTAGGCATAAATGTAGGATTAGTCCTCATGGACACTATCTTGGTGGAAGATTAGGAAGGGCTGTACTGCCATTAGGGCCTGAAGTTCAGAAACCCTCCTTGCTGAGGTTATTGCCAGAAGGAAAGCAGTTTTCCACGATAGATGTTGTAGGTCTGCTGTTGCTGCTGGTTCAAAAGGTGCAGTGTCAACTTTTCTAGCACAAAGTTCAAATCCCAAGCTGGCAATGGTGGTTTCCTTGGAGGTTTTACATTCTTGATTCCTCTGAGGAACTGCCTGAGTAAAGGATGTGAAAAGACAGGTGGATCAAAACTGTATTCTGCTGATATAGCTGATGCATGTATCTTGATGGAGGAATAGGACAGGCCTGTATGTAGAAGCTCTGCCAAGTACTCCAGAATGTTAGCCATATCTATATTTGACACATCTTTTCCTCTTTCAGTACTCCAAATGACAAACCTTTTCCATTTTCCTGCATAATTCCTTCTTGTTGAAGGTCTGCGGGCTTCTAGGATAATGTCTTTAACCCTTTGGGAAAGTTCTGGATTAGTTGCTGCTATGTGATGTTCCATGCAGCCAGTTGCAGCGTTTTTAGGTTCGGATGCATGATGCTGTAGTTGTTCTGAGTTAACATCAAAGGCATCAGGGGTATTGACCACAAGTTGTTCCGAGACATGCTTCTCAGCAATGGGTACCAGTGTTGTCTTGGCCAGTTTGGAGCTATCAGGGTTATCCTTGGACGTTCCTCCTTGATTTTTAGTAATACCTTGTGTATCAAGGGAAGAGGAGGGAATGCATATGCTGTTAGGCCTTTCCAGCTGAAGGAGAGCGAATCCACTTTCCATGCCAGTGGGTGGAATGTCCTTGTGCAGAATTTTTTGAGCTGGTGATTGAGAGGGGAAGCGAATAGATCTATCTGAGGCATTCCCCATTTCTTTGAGATGGTCTTGAAGATGTCCGGATGTAGCATCCATTCGTGGGCATCCGATGTGGTTCTGCTTAACATGTCTGCTAGAGTATTCTCCTTTCCCGGTACAAACATTGCCTGCAACTGGATGTTGTAGCTGAGTGCCAGGTTCCAAAGCTCCAAAGTCATTCTGCATAGGGGGTATGAATGAGTGCCTCCCTGTTTGTTGATGTACCACATGACTGTGGTGTTGTCTGTCCTTATCATCAAATGGCCTTCTTTGAGAAATGGTCTGAAGTTTTGGATTGCCAGTTTTACTGCCAGCATCTCTTTTAGGTTGATGTGCAGGTGAAGTTGATCCTGGGTCCACAAACCTTGCACGAATTTGTCCAACATGTGAGCCCCCCATCCTAGGTCTGAGGCGTCTGTTGTGATGGTCTGATTTGCTTGACAGCTGCGAAAGGGTAGTCCCGGGTTTGACTGGCATGCTTGAGCCCACCATAGAACTCCTGTTTTAAGCATGGAATTAGTGGAATTTCTGCTTCTAGGCTGTGACTGTGTTGAGACCATAAATTCTTTAGATACCACTGCAGTTTTCTCATATGTAGTCTGGCATGTGGGACCAAGATTATGCATGATGCCATGAAGCCCAAGGCCTGCAGTACTTTTCTTGCTGTTAACTTGTTCTGTTTTGTTAGAGCCAAGAAGTAAAGAGGGAGTTCTTTTTGTTTTTCTGCAGTTAGGAATGCCATTTGTCTTACTGTGTCCAATTCTGCGCCCAAGAATGTCCTTGTTTGGGATGGTATCAGCCTTGACTTTTGTAAATTGACTGTGTATCCCAGTGCTTGTAGCAAGTAAATGACCCTTTGTAAATCTGTTGTCAGCTTGCTCTTGTTGTCCCCTTGTAGCAGGCAGTCGTCCAGGTATGGGTAAATTTGGATTCCCTGTAGTCTGCAGTGGGCGATTACTGATGCCAGGCATTTTGTGAATACTCTGGGCGCAGTAGATAAGCCAAAGGGCAATGCTGAGAATTGATAATGCTCTGATCCTGCAAGAAATCTGAGGTATCTTCTGCATATTGGTCGAATGTTGACGTGCAGGTATGCCTCCTTGAGATCTAGAGTCACCAGCCAACACTCCTTGCCCAGCATGGGAAGAAGTTGCTGTAGGGTCAGCATTTTGAATTTTGGGACAATGATGTATGTATTTAAGGTGGACAGGTCGAGAATAGGTCTCCAACTTTTTTCCTTTCTTGGAACTAGGAATAGTCTGGAGTAGAATCCTTTTCCTTGTTCTGTAATTGCCACTCTTTCCACAGCTCTCATCTTTGCTAATTGCATTATCTGTTGTAGAGCTTCTGTTTTTTGATTTGGAGGTAGGTTTGGTATTCCTCTTTTGACTGGTAAAGTGTGGAAGTGGAACCGGTAGCCTTGATCTATGGTTTGCAAAATCCACTTGTCTTTTGTGATGTAGTGCCAGTTTTTCGAAAATAAGGTTAATTTGCCGCCTAATGGAGCTGCTATTTGTTCCCTGGTAGGCGGATTTAGAGTTAAGTCACTGTGATTGTGTTGTTGTAGTGGCAGTGGTTGTGTCTGTGCCTCTGTTATTACCTTGCCACTGTCGTCCTCTATAGGCACCTCCTCTGAATTGGTTTCTGCCTCTGGGACGTCTATTCCTGCCCCTTTGGGATCTTGTGGAGTCAGGAAAGGACCAATTTTTGGCAGGCCAGTTCCTGCTAAAGCTTGGGGGCTGAACCTGCAAGAAATCTTTAACTGTTTGAACAGATTTTGCCTTTTCTTCCATTTTCTTCATTACCTGCTGGGCAGGTGTACCAAACAAACTGGTCTTATCCATAGGAGCATCTAATAACTTAGCTTTAACATGATCCGGTAAGACTTGTTCTTTTAGCCATGCATGTCTTCTTATCGCTGTGCCAGTCATGGCTGACCTAAATGAAGCCTCCAGTGCATCATAGCCACATTTTAAGGAATGGTTACTAACCTGTTGTATGTTATTTACCATTTCTAATACATATTTCTTATCGACAGAGTCATCAGAGGATAGCTTTTTAGTTAACTGATCAAGCATAAACTCTTGGTATTGTATCATGTGAAACTGACCGTTTAAAGCTCTAGCTGAGAGAGTAGCTGAAGTGTAGACTTTTTTGCCCCATCTGTCTAAAGACCTGGCTTCCCTTTCAGAAGGAATAGGGTTTTTTGCTGTGGCCGAGGCTACTGCCTTAGGACCCTGGGATATAGTTTCGGGGTCTGCAAGAGGGGCCTTGTAAAGGTGATGATGAGTGTCTGGTACCCTGTAGAATCTATCTGGTTTGGCAGGGGCTAGAGGTAAAGAGTCTGGTGCAGAGCAGACATCATTAAAGGCATCGTCCACCACAGAAAGGACAGGAGGTATAGCTAAGGGCCTGTGCTGTGGAAAATGCAGAAAAGTCCTAAGCCTTTTTCTGGAATCTGAGAAATCCTGCTGCTGCCATTGGAATTGCTCTCGCATGGCATGTAAGGTTTCCCCAAAGGAGAATTCTTCTGGTGGGGAAGCAGCTGGAATGGATTCTTCAGCATCTGAGTCTTCATAATTGGAGAAAGGAGCCTCTGGCTGGTCTGTTATGTCTGAGTCATCGGCTGAATCATCAGAGGACACAGGCTCGGGGGGCTCTGCCCTAGGTCTCTTCTCTGGGGGCTGAGAGGCCCTGTCTGGGTAGGATTGAGATCCCCTAATCAATGATATTAAATCTTCTGCCAGAGTAAGCATTTGTGAGCTAGATGTGGGCCTGGTTGTAGGGGGTTTGACAGGCACTGCTTTAGTAGATTTGGCTGCTTTAGCCCTGGCAAAGGCCTTAATGGACATGGCTGCTGGGGGCCTAGCAGCACCACGTGCTGGGGTAGAGACATCCAATGGAATGGTGTCTGATAAGTCAGCAGCAACCACCGTAGTGGATAAAATTTCTGAGGCCGATTCAAGAGAAGTAGCAGGAGCCTCAGTGGTAGTCATAGATTCAGCTGTACTTTGATCAGTTTTCTCGGTTTCGGCCGAAACCGAGACACTCGCGGTTTGCTTAACCATGGTTTCGGCCGAAACCGTGACCGCGAGTGTCGGTCTTTCTTTCGTTTTTAGTGATTTGGGAAGTCGGAGGATCCGACGGCATAATATACGCAAAATCTGAGCC
Source organism: Protopterus annectens (assembly GCF_019279795.1). Taxonomy (NCBI): domain Eukaryota; kingdom Metazoa; phylum Chordata; order Ceratodontiformes; family Protopteridae; genus Protopterus; species Protopterus annectens. The sequence goes on from NC_056729.1 coordinate 672,782,077, forward strand.
GAAAAACTGTTCAGCAAACTCCGACCGACGCCTAAGCGTACGTCAGTTGAAAGAAGCACAGGCCGAACAGGCTGCTACGTCGTGGGCTGGGCCTAAACAAGGCAAACAGTAAGAGTGGAAATCTTTATGAGGTATTTGTTTCCCACAAGTTAAACAATTATTTACTTTTTCTGACATCGGCTGAGGCAAGAAAGAGTCCCCAACGGGGTACTTAGCTTTAGAAGTCTTCGAAGTAGTATTCGGTAGTAGTAATCTCTGGATCCGACCGACCGGCACTTGCGAACAGCTTCTGCTTCGGGCACCACGCGGCAAGAAAGATGGAGGAAAATGGCGTCGGCTGATGCCTTTATACCCGAAGACCAACAGAGATGACGTCGGGTGAAGTGCGACATCAGCCGAAGCCGGACCCGGACTTTGGAATCCGGCCGACTGAAGGGCTGCCTGACTACAGGACAACCCAGTTGTTATGACTGCAGATGCATCCATGAAGGACATCCCTAACTGTGAGAAGAGGTTAAGGGTTAGTTGGAAGTGTTGCAGGAATGTCTGAAGAGAGGAGGTTTAGATTAAACAAGCAGTCTCAGTAAGAAAAAGCTTGGATTCCCTTGCGTTTGACAGAAGGCGATTACTGCTGCCCGACGCACTGAAAACTATTGGAGCTATGGAAAGCCAAAAAGCCAAAGCAGTAAAAGTGAGATGAACCAGCACAAAACCCAACAATTCTCATGCGGGGGGGGGGGGGGGTTGGAATATGGAGGTATGCTGCACCATTTAGATCTAGATTTAGAACTAGAAAAACCTGAAGCAGAATGAAAGGAAGCAGTGTGTGCAGGGAAAGCATTTTTGAAAGCTGGTATGTTTAGAAAAGTGTTTAGCTGGGAGACATCTAGGATGAGTCTCAATTGCCCTTTCTTTCCTTGGTACAAGAACAAGTCTTGAGTAGAAGCCATTTCCATCAAATTCCTGGGGTACTGGTCCTAGTCTGTCTTGTGCCTGCTATTCTAAAAGGATGGGTGGAAGAAGGTGCATCTGGTTGTGGGGTGGGGATGGCATGTCACTTAGAGGAGGGATTTCCATCAGAGACACAGCATTTTTTTTTTAATAACTGAGAGCAACCATTGGTCTGTGGTAATCTTTTCTCCGATAGAGAATGACTGGATAAGTCTTTTTTTAAGAGGGAAAGGACCTGGGTGGAGGGTAGGGTGGGCACAAGACTTTGCCAATAGTCACAGACATGTCTCAAAAGGAAAGCCTCCCAGAAGAGGAATGTCTCTGTGGTTTCTCAGTGAATCTCTTTCTGGGGGCCCTTTCTGCGTTTCTGGCTGTGTCTAGGATCGCTTCTAAGAAAAGAGGTGGGTTTTGTTGGGTAATTCATCTGGTGCCTAGATATGGAGGTTAACAGAAGCAGCCTGCAGTCCTTCCTTGTTTTTCACTATTCTTGTAGGGTTTTGAAAAGATAGTCTGCATGAGGCCACAACAGATTTTTTTTGTCTTAAAGGGAATCTATAATTTTAGCTTTCAAGTCTTCAGGTAGGGGTCGACTGTGAAACCCATGCATACCTGCAGAGGACGGAACCAGTGGCAGCTGCTCTGGATGGAGCCTCTACACCATCATAACTAAATTAAATGCTGTGTTCAGTTACTTGTGTAGCCTGATTAAGTAAAGACATTTGCTGTTTAGAATCAGTCCACTGTGAGTCCACCAGTACCTTGTCTAAGGAAAGTACAGTTGTGTACACTTACCATAAATGTAGATTTTCGAGTGTATTCACTGTTGCAGTCATTACATCTGGGTAATCTGCTGGCAGGTTGCCCTCAGTCGGCTTGAATAACTAAGTCTTGGGTCCTGCGTCGGTTGCGGTCTCCTCTTCCATAACGTCCGGTCATCAGGGGTATAAAACATGCAGTTGACGCCATTTTATTCAGTTTTTTTTGCCCCAGATGTCAGGTGCCCTCCAAATGGGGAGCAAATATAAATATAAATATATATATATATATATATATATATATATATATATATATCTACATATACATATATACACACACACACATACAGAAATATATATAAAAGCACTTTTAGCAAAGTACAGTTTTGTACCTACCATAAATGTAGATGTTCGAGTGTTCACACTGCTGCAGTCATCACAATTAGGTTATCCTGATGTCAGGCGGTCCCGCAGTCAGCCAGAGTTCCAAAGTCTTGGTCCGGAGTCAGTTGCTGTCACTTCTTCCCTGACGTCAGTGCACCAGGGGTATACAAGAGGCATCCAACGCCATTTTCTTCAGTTTTTCTTGCCCCAGATGTCAGGTGCCCCCAAGTAGGTAGGCAATACATATTGCTAATAAAACATGTAAAAGGAATACCTTCAGTTACAAGAAAATAACACCACAAAGTTTGTACAGGACAGAAACGTTCAGCTAGGTCAGAGGGGATGGAGGGAGGGTAACCTGGACTGCAGCAGTGTGAACACACTAACATCTACATTTATGGTAGGTACAAAACTGTACTATGTTCATTGTGTTACACTGCTGCAGTCATCACACTTGGGTTGAATCCCAAAGCTAAGGATGGGTGGTGGAACTAAACAGGGTTTGGAGAAGCTAGTAGGCCCTGCAGAACTGCAGTGGCAAAGCCAGCTCTGGTTTTAGAGTATAGAGGCAAGTGATAGTGCTTGGTGAAGGTGTGCACTGAAAGTACAGTTTTGTACCTACCATAAATGTAGATGTCCGATAGGTATGCATCTGCAGTCCTAACATATGGGTTGTCCTGCCTCAGGCAGCCGTTCAGTCGGCCGGATTCCAAAGTCTGGGTCTGGCCTCGGCTGATGTCGCACTTCACCCGACATCATAGCTGCTGTTTGTTGGGTATAAAGGCATCAGTCGACGCCATTTTCCTCAGTGTTTCTTGCCCCAGATGCCAGGAGCCCTCTAGGAAGGCTAAATTTGGATAAATGCAAATAATTCCAAACAGTAGAGAGCAAACAATATGAAAAAAAAAAAAAAAATATATATATATATATATATATATATATATATATATATATATATATATATATATATATATATATATATACCTATATACAAACAAATACACCATAATAGATTCCCCCAGCTAGCTAAAAGAGGGGTAAATACCCTAGGAATACCACAGAGGGGAAGGAGGGTGGGTAATCCTGACTGCAGATGCATACCTATCGGACATCTACATTTATGGTAGGTACAAAACTGTACTATGTCCTTCAAGGATGCATCTGCAGTCCTAACATATGGGTAGAATACCATAGCCAAACTGGGGGAGGAGGCACTAAGTTAAAGATGGTGTAGTTAAGAGCCCTTGCAAAACAGCAGTTGCAAAACCTGCTCGGGATCTAGAGTATAAGGGTAGATTATAATGCTTGGCAAATGTATGCACGGAGCTCCAAGTAGCAGCTTCTAAAATGTCTTTAGTAGCCACTCCTCGTAGGAAAGCTGTAGTGGTGGCTGTAGCTCTTGTGGAATGAGGTCTGATATTATCAAGAGTTGTCTTTCCATGAAAAGAATAGCAAAATCGAATGCAATTTCCTATCCATTTTGAGATTGTCTGTTTTGAAATTGCTTTTCCTTGCATTCCTGTTGCATATGCTACCAGAAGCTTGTCAGTTTTTCTGCTGGTCTTAGTTCTGTCCAGATAGTAGCGTAATTGTCTGTGTACATCCAAGGTATGTAGCAGTCTTTCCCCCCTGTTCTGTGGGTTGGGGAAGAATGTAGGTAAATGAATTGCTTGGTTCAATGATACTCTGGAGACCACTTTTGGCATAAAGGTAGGGTTAGTTCTCAGAGAGACTCTGTCCTGATGGAAGATAAGGAAGGGTTGTACTGCCATTAATGCCTGTAACTCAGATACCCTTCTTGCTGAAGTAATTGCTAGCAGGAAAGCAGTTTTCCAAGACAAGAATTGTAATTCTGCTGTTGCTGCTGGTTCAAAAGGGGAAGTGTTAACTTTTCCAGCACAAAGTTGAGATCCCATGTAGGTAAAGGTGGTTTCCTTGGAGGTTTTACATTTTGATTCCTCTCAAGAACTGCCTGAGTAGAGGATGAGAGAAGACAGGAGGATCCATGTTGTATTCTGCTGAAATTGCTGATGCATGAATCTTAATGGAGGAGTAAGACAGGCCATTGTGGAACAGCTCTGCTAAATATTCCAGGATGTGTGCTATGTTTGCCAATGAGACATTTTCTCCCTTTGCTTCACTCCAAATGAGGTATCTTTTCCACTTGGCTGAATAAGTCTTCCTTGTGGAGGGTCGGCGTGCCTCCAGGATAATGTCCTTAACCCTCTGAGATAAACCTGGGTTATTTTGTTTTATGCAATATTCCAAGCAGCTAGCTGTAGTGTTTTCAAGTTTGGATGTAGGATCTTGTAGTTGTCCTGTGTTAGTAGTAAGGGGCATAGAGGTAGTGGCCATGCATGTGTCCGAGACATGCTCCTCAGTAGCGAGTACCAATGTTGCCTCGGCCAGTCTGGAGCTATCAGAATTACCCTTGGCTGATCCTCTCTGATCTTCAGTAGAACTTTGTACATCAAGGGAAGAGGTGGAAATGCATATGCTATCAGGTTTTTCCAGCTGAAGGAAAGGGAGTCCACCCTCCAAGCAAGTGGGTGGTATGCTCTTGTGCAGAATTTCTTCAATTGGTGGTTGTGTGGGGAGGCAAACAGGTCTATCTGTGGTAGTCCCCATTTCTTTGTTATGGCTTTGAAGATATCTGGATGCAGCATCCATTCGTGACATCCGTGGTAGTTCTGCTTAAGGTGTCTGCTAGAGAATTTTCTTTTCCTGGTACAAATCTGGCTTGGAGTTGAATGTTGAGATTCAGGGCCACATTCCACAGGTCCATTGCCATCCGGCATAGAGGATATGAATGTGTACCTCCCTGTTTGTTGATGTACCACATGACTGGTATTGTCCGTCCTTATCAGCAGATGACCCTGTTGAAGGAGTGGTCTGAATGCCTGGATCGCATGTTTCACTGCCAGCATCTCCTTTAGATTTATGTGTAGATTCAGCTGGTCTTGGGTCCATAGGCCTTGTATACACCTGTCCACCATGTGTGCCCCCCATCCTAGGTCTGAGGCGTCCGTGGTGATGGTTTGACTTGGATGAGGTTTGTGGAAAGGCAATCCTCTGTTCAACTGACAGGCCTGAGCTCACCACAGGAATTCTTGCTTCAGGCATGGAATTATTGTAATCTGGGCTTCTAGACTGTGCTTGTGTTGAGACCATACATTCCTTAGGTACCATTGCAACTTCCTCATATGCAGCCTGGCATGCGGAACCAATATTATGCAGGATGCCATGTAACCCAGGGCTTGCAGGACTTTCCTTGCAGTAAGTTGAGTTTGTGTTGTTAATGTCATGAAGTAGACTGGTAGTTGCTTTTGTTTTTCTTCTGTGAGAAAAGCCATTTGAGTTGACGTATCCAGTTCTGCACCCAAGAATGTTATCCTTTGGGATGGCACTAGTCTTGACTTTTGCATGTTGACTGTGTATCCCAAGGCTTGCAACAGTTGTATGACATTTTCCAAATCTTTTGTTAATTTTTCCTTGTTGTCCGCTTGTATTAGGCAGTCGTCCAGGTATGGGTAAATTTGAATTCCCTGAAGCCTGCAATGAGCAATTACTGATGCCAGGCATTTTGTGAATACTCTGGGCGCAGTAGATAAGCCAAAGGGCAATGCTGAGAATTGATAATGCTCTGATCCTGCAAGAAATCCGAGGTGTCTTCTGCAATCTGGTCGTATAGGGACGTGCAGGTATGCCTCCTTGAGATCTAGAGTCACCAGCCAAGACTCCTTGCCCAGCATGGGAAGAAGTTGCTGGAGGGTCAGCATTTTGAATTTTGGAACAATGAGATATGTGTTCAGTGCGGAAAGTCGAGAATAGGTCTCCATTGATTTTCTTTTCTTGGTACAAGGAAAAGCCTGGAGTAAAATCCTTGGCCTTGCTCCATAGGCCGTACCTTTTCTATAGCTCTCATCCTTAGTAAGTTGTTGATTTGTCTTAGAGCGTCTGTTTTTTGGCTTGGTGGTAGGTTTGGCATTCCTCTCTTTTTTTGGTAGAGTGTGGAAGTGAAACCTGTAGCCCTTGTCTATTGTTTGTAAAGTCCATTTGTCTCCTGTGATGTAATGCCAGTTGTCGGAAAATAAGGCTAGCTTTCCGCCCAAGGGTGCTTCCAGTTGTTCCCTGGTAGGCGGAACCAGAGCCAAGTCATTGTGTCTGCCCTGTGGAAGTGGTTGTAGTTGAATCTGTGGCAGTACTTCTGTGGTTGGTAGGTTGCCACTGACGTCCCCTGTAGGCACCCCTAGATTGACCTCTGCCTCTTGGGCGTCTATTTCTGCCTCTCTGTGCTCTGGAGTTGTCTGGAAAGGACCAATTCTTCGAAGGCCAATTTCTGCTAAACCTTGGAGGTTGGACCTGTAAGAAATCCTTGACTGTTTGGACAGATTTTGCTTTTTCTTCCACCTTCTTTATAACCTCCTGTGCAGGGGAGCCAAACAACCTTTGTTTCTCCATGGGAGCATCTAGGAGTTTTGACTTAACATGGTCTGGTAAGGATTGTTCTTTTAACCAGGCATGCCTTCGAATCACTGTTCCAGTCATAGCTGATCTAAAGGAAGCCTCCAGTGCATCATAGCCACATTTTAAGAAATGGTTACTGACCTGCTGAGAGTTATGTACCAAATCCTGAAGGGACTTGCGGTCTATAGGTTCAGGAGAGGACAGTTTTTTATTTAGCTGGTCTAACAAAAATTCCTGGTACTGAATCATGTGAAATTGACAGTTTAAGGCCCTGGCTGAGAGAGTAGCAGAAGTATAAACTTTTTTACCCCATCTCTCTAATGCTCTAGATTCCCTTTCAGAGGGAAGAGGGTTTTTGGCAGAGGCAGCTGCCACACCTTTAGGGCCCTGTGAAATGGTTTCAGGGTCTGCAACAGGAGCCTTATACAAATGGTTGTGTGTGTCAGGAACCCTATAATATCTGTCAGGCTTGGCAGGGGCCGGAGGAAGAGAATCAGGGGCAGTACAGGCATCATTATATGCATCATCAACAACTGTTAGTACTGGAGGAATGGCTAAAGGCCTATGCTGTGGTAAGTGTAAAAAAGTCCTTAGCCTTTTCCTTGAATCTGAAAAATCCTGGCCCTGCCATTGGAAGTGTTCCCTCATAGCATGTAAGGTTTCCCCAAAAGAAAATTCTTCAGGGGGAGAAGCAGAAGGAATGGAGTCTTCTGCATCAGAATCCTCATAAGGAGAATATGGGCCTTCGTGAGGGTCTGAGTCATCCAAGGAATAGTCTGTATAGACAGGTTCTGGGAGTTCAGTCCTAGGCCTCTTATCTGGAGGGGGCTGAGAGGCCCTGTCTGGGTGAGGTTGGGATCCCCTGATCAAAGAAATGAGATCCTCAGCCAGGCTGAGTATTTGGGAACTAGAGGTAGGCCTAAGTGAGGGAGTTTTAGCAGGTAAGGCCTCAGAAGATTTAGCTGCTTTAGCCCTGGCAAAAGCCTTGATAGACATAGAAGCAGGGGGTCTAGCAGCCCCACGTGCAGGGGTAGATATGTCTAAAGGAACAGTGTCTGACAAATCCTGGGTGCCTGCTTCTGTAGCAGTAAATTCAGTAGCAGATTCAGCCATGCTCTGTGAGGCCTCGGCTATCGGAGGCATGCTTTCGGCCGAAGGAAGAACCGAGGGCTCGGTTTCAGCCGAAACTGAGACGCTCGCAGTTGGCCTAACCGTGGTTTCAGCCGAAACCGCGGACCGCGAGTGTCGGTCCTTTTCCTTGCGCTTTTTAACTAATTGTGAAGTCGGAGTCTCCGACGGCATTTTGTATGCAAAAGCGGGACCAAAAAACTCCTCTGCAAACTCCGACCGACGTCTAAGTGTCCGTCGGTTGAAGGAAGCACAGGCTAGACAAACTGATACGTCGTGGTCTGGGCCTAAGCAAGAAAGGCAGTAAGAGTGGAAATCCTTATGAGGTATTTGATTCCCACAAGTTAAACAATTATTTACTTTGTCTGACATCGGCTGAGGCAAGAAAGAGTCCTCAACGGGGTACTTAGCTTTTTAGAAGTCTTCAGTAGTAGAAATCTCTGGATCTGACCGACCGGCACTTGCGAACAGCTTCTGCTTCGGGCACCATGCGGCAAGAAAGACTGGGGAAAATGGCGTCGGCTGATGCCTTTATACCCAACAAACAGCAGCTATGACGTCAGGTGAAGTGCGACATCAGCCGAGGCCAGACCCAGACTTTGGAATCCGGCCGACCGAAGGGCTGCCTGAGGCAGGACAACCCATATGTTAGGACTGCAGATGCATCCTTGAAGGACATCTCCAAGTTGCAGCCTCCAAAATATCCTTGGCTGGTACCCCTCTGAGGAAGGCTGTTGATGTTGCTGTAGCCCTGGTGAAATGGGGCCTAATTTTACCAGGTACAGGTTTCCCATGATGTGTGTAGCAGAAATGGATACAATGTCCTATCCATTTTGAAATGGTCTGTTTTGAGATCGCCTTTCCTTGTGATCCTGCAGCATAGGATACAAAGAGCTGGTCATATTTTCTGAAAGCCTTAGTTTTATCCAAGTAGTAACGTAATTGCCTGTGAATGTCCAAAGAGTGTAGGAGCCTTTCCCCTTTGTTCTGGGGGGTTTGGATAAAAGGTGGGCAAATGAATGGTATGGTTTAGGGCCACACTGAATACCACCTTTGGCATAAAGGAAGGGTTAGTTTGTAAAGCGACTCTGTCTTGATGAAAAATGATGAAAGGCTCCACTGCCATTAGGGCCTGTAGCTCTGACACGCTTTGTGCTGAAGTTATTGCTAGCAGCAGGGCAGTTTTCCATGACAGGAACTGTAAGTCAGCTGTAAAAGATGGTTCAAACGGCGGTAGTGTAAGTTTTTCCAAAACCTAGTTGAGATCCCAAGTTGGTGTTGGTGCTTTCCGGGGCGGTCTTATGTTCTTAGCCCCTCTGAGGTACTGTCTCAGTAATGGATGTGAAAACATAGGAGGATCTGTGTTGTATTGAGCTGAAATAGCTGAGGCGTGGATCTTAATAGATGAAAAGGAAAGTCCTTTGTGCAACATCTCAGTTAAATATTGAAGTATCTGAGGAATATTTGGGACAAGGGGATTTTGGCCTTTAGCCTGGTTCCAGGCGCAGAATCTTTTCCATTTGTCTGAATAGGCTTTCCTGGTGCTGGGCCTCCTTGCCTACAGAATGACGTCCATCACAGCTTTAGAAAGAAGTGTTGACTGGTTGTTTAGGTAATTTGCCATGCAGCCAGATTTAAAGTCTTGAGCTGGCTGTGTAGAATCTGATTGTTTTGCTGAGTGAGCAGGTGAGGAATTTGAGGTAAAATCCATGGTGGGCCTTGAGCCATGTTCCTTAGTATTGGATACCAGTGTTGGCATGGCCAGTCTGGAGCAATGAGCATCATTTGTGGACTCTCTAATCTGGCTTTCAGCAGCACCTTTGCCAGAAGAGGCAATGGAGGAAAGGCATACACTGTCAATGTTTTCCAACTGAATGAGAGGGTGTCCACTTTCCAAGCTAGTGTGTGGTATGTCCGTGTGCAAAATTTCCGTAGTTGGTAGTTTTGGGAGGAAGCAAACAGATCTGTCTAGGCGTCCCCCATTTTTGAGTTATCATTGCGAATACTTGTGGATCTAGTTTCCACTCATGAGGATCTATGATGTTTCTGCTTAGATCTTCTGCCAGTGTTTTTCTTTCCTGGCAGGAATTGTGCTTGTAGTTGAACTTGGTAGGTCAGTGCTGTGTTCCACAAGGTCATTGCTTGCCTGCACAGGGGGTAGGAATGTGTGCCCCCTTGCTTATTTATGTACCACATTACTGTGGTGTTGTCCGTCTTTATTTGGAGATGTCCTGGATGTAGGAGGTCCTTGAAAGCTGTTAGGGCATTTTGTACAGCTAGCATCTCTTTTTGATTGATATGTAGATGCCTTTGATCTGCAGACCATTTGCCCAGAATACACTGTCCTGCCATGTGTGCTCCCCAGGCATAATCCGATGCATCTGTTATAGTTTGCCTGGCTGTGGGTAAGGTAAAAGGCCGACACTTGTTGAGGTGACATGCCTGAGCCCACCATAGAAACTCCTGTTGAAGGCAGGGAATGAGTGGTATTATTGTTTCCAAGCTGTGGCTGTGTTGAGTCCATACGCTTTTCAGGTACCATTGTAATTTCCTCATATGCAGTTTTGCATATGGTATTAGCATGCAAGATGCCATGAATCCCAAGGCCTGCAGAATTTTTCTTGCAGGGAGTTGGGTCTTTGTTGCCATCATTTTGAAGTATTGAGTCAGTTGTCCTTGCTTGTATAGCGTGAGAAGCCATCTGGGCCGTTTAAGCTGGCACCCAGAAATATTATGTCTTGTGAGGGCACTAGTTTTGACTTCTTTTCGTTTACTGTGTACCCTAGGCAACTTAATAGGTTTTTGACAAACGCCAGATGCTTTAAAAGAATGTCCTTGCTTTCTGCTTGAATAAGGCAGTCGTCCAGGTATGGATATATTTGAATTCCTCTTTGTCTGCAGTATGCAATTACTGGTGCCAGGCATTTTGTGAAGACCCTGGTCGCAGTAGATAAGCCAAAGGGCAGTGCAGAGAATTGGTAATGTGTTGAACCTGCTATAAATCCGAGGTATCTTCTGCAATTTTGTCTGAATGCCTCCTTGAGGTCCAGCATCACTAGCCAAGCCTTCTTGCCCAGCATGGGAAGAAGTTGCTATAGTGTTAGCATCTTGAATTTGGGTACTTCCAGATATGTGTTTAGAATTGAGAGGTCCAGAATGCGTCTCCAGGCTTTGTCCTTTTGGGGAACTAGAAAGAGTCTTGAGTAAAATCCTTGTCCCTGCTCCTGTGTAGGAACCTGTTGAATGGCTCATGTCCATGAGAGCTGAAATTTGTTTTTGAGCCTCTGCCCACTGATTTGGTGGCAGGTTTGGCATTCCTTTTATCCTTGGTAAAGTGTGAAAGTGGAATCTGTATCCTTGAGATACAATATTTAGGACCCATTTGTCTTTTGTGATGATGTGCCAGTTGTCTGCAAAAAGTGCCTAGTTTTCCTCCCAAGGGAGCTGCCAAGAGGGATTTGCTTGGCAGTCTGAGGGGTAACGTCATTCTGTTTGTCTTCTGATAGTTTGAGACATGTCTTCTCCTCCTTTTTGGTTTGTGGCACCCCATTGTCAAGGCTGGTAAGGGCCTTGTGACTGACCTCTGCCCCATGGGCGTCTGTATTTGCCCCTCTGTGGTCTGGCAGAGGCTGGAAAGGACCAGTTTTTGGTTGGCCAATTTCTGCTGAAACGAGGGGGTTGAACCTGTAAAAAAAATCCTTGCCCATCTGCATAGATTTTGCCTTATCCTCCATTTTCTTTAAAACCTCTTCTGCTTTTACACCAAATAAAACATCCTGCTGTAAAGGTGCATCCAATAACATTGCTTTAACATGATCAAGTAAAGTTTGTTCTTTTAACCAAGCATGCCTACGTATGACAGACCCTGTCACTGCTGCTCTAACAAAAAGCTTCCAATGAATCAAATCCACATTGCAAAGCATCTTTTCCCACTTGTTCTGCTGCATGCAACAAATCTTGCATTTCCTTGTAATCAGGCTGTTATGTATGTGTGATCATTTTTTGTTTTAATTGAGACATCAAATATTGTTGATATTTCAGCATGTGAAACTGGCAATTTAAGGCCCTCATAGCTAGAGTAGCTGAGGTATATATTTTCTTTCCCCATCTGTCTAGTGCTCTAGAATCCCTTTCAGAGGGTACAGGATTTTTAGCAATAGAGGCCTTAACCCCTTTGGGACCCTGGGAAATGGTTTCTGGGTCAGCAACAGGGCTTTTATATAGGAATTTGTGAGAGTCAGGGACTCTGTAGTATCTGTCTGGTTTGGCTGGTGCAGGAGGTAGTGAATCTGGGTTAAGGCTAGATTCTGAATAAACATCATCCATAATGTCTAACACGGGTGGAACAGCAAGTGGTCTGTGCTGGGGTAGTAAAAGGAACTCTCAGAGCCTTTTCTTAGAATCAGAGTAATCCTGGCCTTCCCAGTGGAAATGTTCCCTCATGGTATGTAAAGTTTCCCCAAAAGAGTAGTCCTTTTGGGGGAGATGCTGAAGGGATAGACTCTTCAGCATCAGAGTCTTCATAAGGGGGAAAAGAACATTCCTGTTCCTCAGAAGAATATGAGGAAATTGAAACCTGGTCAGAGGAAGCGTAGTGCTCCTCCTGTCTTGGCCTTTTATCAGGAGGGGGATGGGAACCGCTGATTAGGGTAATTAAGTCTTCAGCCATCTTAAGCATCTGTTTCTTAGGCATGGGGCCTTGTACTGGAGACTGCTGTCTTTGCTTTTAACGGGGTTTTCAGCTTTGCATAGGATTTAACAGTGAGTGTAGTCGGTCTGAAGACACCTTCTGCAACTGAAGGCGTTTCAACTATACCGGAATCTCCTTCAGCCATGGAGTTGGAAAGGCCTAAAGTTAAAGGTTGTGGAGGCCTAGCAATCTCCGCTTGGGAATCGGATGCCGCCTGGGGTTCTAAATCAGCAGTCGTCAGGGGCTGCGTAGGCACCTCACTGAAAACCGGAGAACCGGTGACTGGCTTAGCAGAGGCCTCGGAGTCTGGTTTGGGTCTCGGCTGCCTGTCCTTATCTTTGCATTTTTTATGCATTCCGGTCGTCTGTTGCTTCAATGGCATGGTATAATTAAATTTCCTACCAAAATAATGTCAGGCGAAATCAAACCGACGTTTAATAGTTCGTTTGTTAAACCTAGCACAAAACCGACAACCTGTGACGTCATGGTCTGGGCCTAGGCAAGGAATACAATAAGAATGAAAGTCCTTATGAGGTATTTGCTTCCCACAAGAAATGCAATTGTTAACTTTTTCTGACATCGGACGGAGGCAAAAAAGGTTCCCCCAATGGGGTACTTAGCTTTATTGAAGACTTCGGTCTGAAATTCGATTTGAAAATCTTAGGAGTCGGCAGACCGGCACTTGCAAACTGCTTCTGCTTCGGGCACTGCGCGGCAAGAAAGACAGAGGAAAATGGCGTCGGATGCCTCTTGTATACCCCTGGCGCACTGACGTCAAGGAAGAAGCGACAGCAACTGACGCCAGACCAAGACTTTGGAACTCTGGCCGACTGCGGGACCGCCTGATGGCAGGATAACCCAAGTGTGATGACTGCAGCAGTGTAACAAAATGAACATCATAAACTTTACCTTCATCTAAAAGCAAATACACCACAAAGGCTTTAGTATGAAGGAAAGAAAGATTATAGAAAAGGGGGATGGCGGGTGGGTAACCCGGACTGCAACAGTGAATATACTCGAACATCTACATTTATGGTAAGTGTACACAACTGTACTATGTTCTTCGTGTTTTACTGTTGCAGTCATTACATTTTGGTAGAATTCCAAAGCTATGGATGGGAGGATGGAACTAAACGGCATTAGGAGCGGCTATAAAGACTTGCAGAACTGCAGTGGCAAAGCCTGCCCTGGATTTGGAGAAGACAGGCAAATGATAATGCTTTGTGAAGGTATGAACAGAGCTCCAAGTAGCAGGCTCTGGAATGTCTTTGGTTGGAACCCCTCTGAGAAAAGCTGCTGAGGTAGGGGGCAGCCCTGGTGAAATGTGACCAGATTCCCTTGGGCATAGGTTTACCATGGTGTAAGTAGCAGAAACGAATGCAGTGGCTTATCCACTTAGAAATAGTCTGCTTTGATATAGCCTTCCCCTCTGACCATGCAGCAAATGCTACCAGTAGTTGCTCAGACTTCCTTACAGATCTGGCCCAGTTTAAGTAGAATCTTAGTTGTCTGTGTACATCCAATGAATGCAGAATCCGCTCCCCCTTGTTCTGCGGATTTGGGTAATTGGCAGGTGAATTGACTGGTTAAGAGCCACACTGGATACCACCTTAGGCATAAAAGGATGATTGGTCCTGAGGGACACCCTGTCCGAGTAAAATGTATTAAAAGGCTCCACAGCCATGAGAGCCTGTAGTTCTGAAACCCTTCTTGCTGAAGTGACTGCCAAGAGAAAAGCTGTTTTCCAAGATAGAAATTTTATATCTGCAGTAGCTGCTGGTTCAAAAGGAGGCAGGGTGAGTTTTTCCAGCACAAAGTTGAGGTCCCATGCAGGAGTTGGTGATCTTCTAGGAGGCCTTAAATTTTTGGCCCCTCTAAGATACTGTTTAAGCAGAGGATGAGAAAAGAGAGGAGGGCTCTTTGTTGTAATGAGCCGAGATGGCAAAGGCATGTATTTTTATTGAAGAAAAAGACAGGCCCTTGTCAAGCATCTCAGTCAAATATTGTAAAATCTGAGGAATACTGGGCTTTACTGCTTCTGTTCCTTGTGCTTGGTTCCAAGCACAGAATCTCTTCCATTTTATCAGCATAAGATTTTCTAGTACTAGGCCTTCTGGCTTCTAAAATGACATCCATTACAGATTTACTGAGGGGTGTTGTTTGAATAATTAAATGATCAGCCATGCTGCAAGGTTCAGAGTTTGGAGCAGAGTGTGCAGAATTTGATTGTTCTGCTGAGACAGTAGAGGAGGTATTTGAGGCAAGTACCAAGGAGGAAGTTGAGACATATTCCTTAGAAGTGGGTACCAGTGCTGGCGAGGCCAGTCCGGAGCAACTAGGATCATTTTTGGTTTTTCCTGTCTGACTTTTAGTAAGACCTTGGAGAGTAGAGGCAGAGGGGGGAAGACATAGGATAGGGCATCCACTTTCCATGTTTTTCTGTTGTAAGTTCTTGTGCAGAATTTGTCCAGCTGATAATTTTGGGGAGAGGCAAATAGATCTATGTCTGGGCTCCCCCATTTCTGTGTTAACATGCTGAAGATTTGTGGATCCAGTTTCCATTCATGCAGGTGCATAAGATTTCTGCTTAGGTCGTCTGCCAGAGTATTTTGTTTTCCTGGCAGGAATTGAGCTTGAAGATGTATTTGGCAAGTCAAAGATGTGTTCCACAATGCCATGGCTAGTCTGCAAAGGGGGTAGGAATGTGTACCCCCCTGCTTATGTACCACCTAACCGTGGTGTTGGCCGTCTATCAGTAGTTGTCCTGGATGAATTAAGTCCTTGAAGGCTGTCAGAGCATTCTTAACAGCTAGCATCTCTTTCTGGTTGATATGCAGATGCATTTGTTTTGGGCTTCATTTGCCCTGAATGCATCTCCCTGCCAGGTGGGCCCCCCCCAAGCATAGTCTGATGCGTCTGTAGTTAGGATTTGGGTGGCAGGGGGTAGAGTGAATGACCATCCCTTTTTTGGTGAAATGTCTCTGGCCACCAAAGAAACTCCTGTTGTAAGCAGGGAATGAGAGGAATCATTGTTTCCAGACTGTGACAATGTTGACTCCATAAACTTTTTAGGTACCACTGTAATTTCCTCATATGCAGTCTCGCATATGGAATTAGTGGAATGAAGGATGCCATGAACCCCAAAGCCTGCAGAATTTGTCTGGCAAATAACTGGGTTTTTGTTGCTATTTGTTTGAAGTATGTTGTCAGTTGCCTTTGTTTGTCTGGCGTCAGGTAAGCCATCTGGGCAGGTGTATTCAAGCTTGCACCCAGGAATGTAATCATTTGAGAGGGTACCAGTTGGGATTTCTTTTCGTTTATTGTGTACCCTAGGCATGTTAGATGCCTTTTTACAAATGCCAGATGTTGAAAAAGAGTGTCCTTGTCCTCTGCTTGAATGAGACAGTCGTCCAGATAAGGATAAAATTTGTATGCTTGTCTGCAGAATGCAATTACTGGTGCCAGGCACTTTGTAAAGACCCTGGGTGCAGTAGATAAGCCAAATGGCAGTGGAGAATTGGTAATGCAGAAAACCTGCCTTGAAGCGGAGGTATTTTCTGCAGGATTCCCTTATTGGGATATGCAGGTATGCCTCTTTTAAGTCTAGAGTCACTAACCAAGCGTTCCTGCCTAGCATAGGCAATAGCTGTTGTAAAGTCAGCATTTTGAATTTTGGAATGTCCAGGAACGTGTTCAAAATCGATAAGTCCAGTATTGAACACCAGGCATCGTCTCTTCTTGGTACCAGGAAAAGTCTTGAATAAAAACCTTGCCCTTTATCCTTTTCTGGTACTGGATGAATAGCCCCCATATCCATGAGGGACATAAAATCAGTGGGCAGAGGCTCAGAAACAAGTTGTGGCAGATCTGGCCAACCGTTTCGAATTGGCAAAGTATGGAAATTAAATCTGTACCCTTGGGATACTATGTTAAATACCCACTTGTCCTGGGTAATTAACTGCCAATTTTGAGTATAAAGTGCTAGTTTTCCCCCCAAGGGGGCTGCCAAAAGATAAGTGCTTGGTGAAGGTAGAGGGAAGTCATTGAGACTGCTTACTGTAGGGTTGTGCTTTGTTTCCTCTAGATTTGGGGGTGGAGGCACCCCATTGTTTTGACCTGTAAGAACCCTGTGATTGGTATCTGGAGCCTTTTGAGCGCCTGGATTTGCTTTGAGTGGCTCTGTTGGACACAGGAAAGGGCTAATATTTAGTAGGCCAGTGCCTACTGAACCTGGGTGGCTGCATTTGCAAGAAATCTTTTACAGTTTGCATAGATTTAGCTTTGTCTTCCATTTTCTTTAAAACCTCTTCTGCCTTATTACCAGAGTATCATGCTGCAAGGGGGCATGCAACAATTTAGCTTTAACATGATCAAGCAGATTTTGCTCCTTGAGTCAGGCATGCCTTCTAATCACAGATCCAGTAACTGCAGCCCTGCAAGAGGCCTCCAAGGAATCAAAACCACATTGCAAAGTATGCTTTCCAGCCTGTTCTGCTGAATACAATAATTCCTGTAATTCTTTAATTTTCCACACAATCAGAAATCAACATAATTAAACCCATAACATGCTGTTGATATTTAAGCATATGGAAATGGCATGTCAAGGCCTTAATTGCCAAGGTTGCAGACGTATAAACCTTTTTTCCCCCATCTATCCAGCGCCCTGGAATCTATCATAGGGGGTAGGATTTTTGGCTGTAGAGGCCTTTACACCCTTGAGACCCTGTGAAATAGTCTCAGGATCAGCAGCAGGATTTTTGAATAGAAATTTGTGGGAGTCAGGAACCCTGTAAAATCTGTCTGGCTTACTAAGAGCCGGAGTTAGGGAATCAGGAGCCATGCTTGATTCCGAAAACACATCATCAACAATGTCTAATACAGGCGGTATTGTCAAAGACCTATGCTGAGGAAGAATAAAATCCCTAAGCCTCTCTTTTTTGATTTAGAGAAGTCCTGACTCTCCCAGTGAAAATGTTCCTTTAAAGCTTGCAAAGTTTCTCCAAAACAGTAATCCTCAGGAGGAGATGCAGATGGGATGGATTCTTCTGCATCAGAATCCTCATAGGGTGGAACAGAAAATTCCTGATCAGAAGAAATGGAAACCTGATCTGAAGATTCATAATCAGTGTCTTGCCTAGGCCTCTTAGCAGGGAGGGGTTGGGAACCCCTGAGCAAGGTAATTAAGTCCTCAGCCATTTTGATCATCTGTTTTATTAGGCATAGGAGCCTGAGCAAGTGGCTCATGCACTGTTTTTTTTAAACCTAGTAGAAGTGTTTGATCTTGTTTTTGAGGTTGGTGGCAGTTTAATATAAACATGCTGAGGCCCGAAAACACTCTCAGAAGCCGGTGCCTGCTCAGCGGCTCCAGACCCATCCAAGGAACAGACATCCACGGGTTCAATACTCTGAGAATCTCGCGGCATACCGGACTCCGACTGGGTCTTGGTAGAGGCCTGCGACTCAAAAGTAGCAGGTATCAGGGGTTGCGAAAGCACCTGAGTACCGGCGAACCAGCAACTGGCTTAAGAGAAGCTTCATCATCAGTTTTGGACCTCGACGGTCTGTGTCTGTCTTTTTCTTTCACTTTTTGTGAACTCCGGTAGTCGGACTGCTCACCAACGACATTTCAGGATAATTAAATCTTGATCCAAAATACTTAGAAGCAAAAATATACCGATGCTTAATAGTGCGTTGGTTAAATCTAGCACAAAACCGACAGCAAGGCACGTTATGATCTGGGCCTAGGCAAGGAATACAGTACAAATGAAAATCCTTATGAGGTATTTGCTTCCCATAAGTAATGCAATTATTAACTTTTACTGACATCGGTAAGGAGCAAAAAAAAGTTTCCCCAACAGGGTACTTGGCTTTAGTTTGAAGACTTCGGTTCTGAAACTCGAATGCAAAAATTTCATGAGTCGGCCGACCGGCACTTGCGAACTGCTTCTGCTTTGGGCACCATGCAGCAAGAAAGACTGAATAAAATGGCTTCGGCTGCATGTTTTATACCCCTGACGACCTGACATCATGGAAGAGGAAACAGCAACCAACACAGGACCCAACACTGTTATTCAGGTCAACTGAAGGCAACCTGCCAGCAGATTACCCAAATGTAATGACTGCAACAGTGAAACACTTAGAACATCTGAGCATGGATATCAAATACATTTTGCCATTTCGGTTTGGAAATTTATAGCCCTTAATGCCAAAGTAGACGACGTATAAAACTTTTTACCCACCTATCCACAACCGTACCAATCTTGTCTGAAGAGAGGGTAACAGCGTAACAGTTTAAAATGTTTGTCAGATGATGGAGAGAGAGGGGTCTGGTACAGGATTTTTGAACAAGAATTTTAGATCAGGAAATTTATAAATTCTGACCTTTTGGGGGAAGAAGGTTGCAAGTCAATGGCAGCAGATTTGGCTTAAAATGCATCCAAGAAGGTCTCAAAAACAAAGGGAAATGGGGAAGGGGTGGAAGTGCCCATTTCCAAGAGGTTGTAGTATCTTTTCTGAAACTCTTACCTGCCTAGATTCCCACTCCATGCAAAATGAGTCATCACGTTTAATGTTCGCTCCAAAAGAAGCTTCTTCCACAGGAGAGTCGGGAGAAAGTGAGTCATCCTCTGACTGAACATGGTCAGGGGAGTGGATTTGAGATGAATATGCCAGGCAATGATCTGAATTGGTAACCTCCTCATCTTCAGAAGGAGATGAATCCACAGCAACCTTTTGAGGGGTGGTGGTGTGGAACTTGGGGAGAAAAGATGGTGGTTTCAGTGCCACAGTGGCTTTGTACAGGCCTTGAGAAAAGTCTATCCATCCCTTTTGAGAAAAGTCTATCCATCCCTTTTTCCTAGAAGGCGGAGGAAGGGGAGAAGTTAACATTTTGTTTTTTGGCATTTCTTCTTTGATGTGGACGTCCACCTGAACCAAGCATGTTGGTTCAAATTCCCAAATACTGGGATCTCCTCTACAACTAATATCTGAAGAATGCACTCTGGACCTTATGAGATATGTGGTTCAGTTTTATCCATGTTTTTCTCAGTTATAACAACTTCTGATGCCATACCTGCCTCCAACGGGGCCTCAGTAGAAGGCATCTGAGAAAGAATGCACAGCTGTGCAAAATCTTACCAAAACGGTAGTTTTCCTTCTCTTCCATGCTCCAGTATTTATACCATTAGGGATCCCCTGCCAAGGGCAGCCTGACGTCCGGCTAGTATACAAAAGCTTTTAGGTTGCTTTAAGATACGCAGTACATCACATGTATGCTCCCTTGGTAGCGTAGGGCATAAAGGTGATGTCCAGACATACCATCCTCAGAACTGAAAGCCCCAGAAGGAATGCCAGTTCAAAGGAAAGAAAAAGGTAACCAGTACATCCAGAAGGCAAATGGACTTGGGGGAGGGGGGTACTTCAACAGAGAAGGAAACCTACAGTTATGGTGACATTTTACACACCTGTATTAAGTCCTTCCTTATTAAGGAGAGTGCCAAAGCTCAGGAAGAAACTTTGGAGGAGGAAGAACCAGCAGAGCCCTCCATGAAGCCATGAAGGATGGCCCTAGCAAAACCAGCTCTAGCTCTGCAGATTCTATCCAACTTGTAGTGCTTGGTAAATGTATGCACAGAAGTCCATGTATCAGGTATCTTAAGAATAGAGTTAGTATCCAAACTCTTGAAAAAAAAAACACCAGAAGAAACCACAGCCCTAGAAGAATTAACCTTAACAGAATAAGGAAGGCTCTTGCCATGAAAGAAATAAAAAATAGCAACTTTTGAGATCCAATAAGAAGTAGTTTGCTTGGATACAGCGATTCCTAAAGACCTAGGATGAAAAGAAACAATGAGCTGATCATATTTCTTAATAGTCTTAGTGTTATCCAAATAAAATCTGTTGTCTATGCACATCCAGTGTGTGTGGCACCTTCTCACTGGCAGATTATGGAGAAGGGAAAAAAGTGGGTAAATGAATGATTAAGGGACAACTCATTCACCACCTTCGGCATAAAAGAAGGATTAGTAGGCAAGGACACACTGTCCTTATGAAACACCAAAAAAGGAAGACAAGCCATAAGGTCTTGAAGCTCAGACACCAATCTGGCAGAAGTAAGGGTTAATAAAAGTACAGTCTTCCAACAGCAATGATGCATGGAAGCTGAAACTGTAGGCTCAAAAGGAGCCAAAGTCAATTTTTCCAAAACAAAATTAAGACCCCAGGGAGGAGGAACAAGCTTAAAAACAACACCATAATCCAAGTAGGAAGGAGGAGCAGGCTTCATGGGAGGCATAATATGAACGACATCTTTTAGGAATTGTTTAGCCTTAAATCTAGAAACTAAACGAGAAGACAAAGGCAGACAAGCAGAGATAGGGGATAAGTAGGCCTTAACAGAAGAATAAACCAACCCAGCATTAAGCAATTCACACAGACAAGACAGAACCAAAGGAACATCCACGGAAAGTGGATACAGGTAACGACAAAGACACCAAACAGAAAACCTCTTCCATTTGAATAAGTATTATTTTCTAGTATTGGGTTTCCTGGCCTCCTGCAGGACCTTAAGCATGTCCTCAGAAAAAAGGTGCCTCTGTGGAACCAAAATCCTAACACCCACAGTGTCAGCTGAAGAGTGGACAGACAGGGATGAATGAGGGATCCCTTGCCTTGTGCGAGTAGGTCCACCCTGTGAAGTGACTTGTGATGATTGTCCTTGGCTAAATGCAGTAAAAGGGAACCAATGCTGTCCTGGCCAAAAGGGAGTCACCAACAAGATTTTGGAAGCATCCTGTTGAATTTTGAACAGGACCTTTTGAATGAAGGGAAAGGAAGAAAGCATAAAGAAACATCCATTTGCAAGAGAAAGATAGTGCACCCACCTTCCAAACCATAGAATCTGGGACTCTGGCACAAAATACAGGAAGTTGTCTGTTCAGAGGGGAGGCAAACATATCTACTTCAGGAGTACCCCACTGGTGGACAATGTCAAGAAACACATCCCTGTGAAGCATCCATTCAAGGGATTGAGTTAGGGACCTGCTCAGAGAGTCTTCCACCATGTTTGTACCCGAGGGAATATAAACTGCCTGAAGAGTCACTTGATAATGGACAGCATGATTCCACAATAGGAGTGCCAACTGGAAAAGAAGATAAGATCTTGCCCCCCCCCCACCCATTTGTTTACATAGCACATCACTGTAGTATTGTTTGTAAATACCTAGAGAGGTCCTGGGGAGAAAAGACTACCACACCCCCTGCACCTTTATAGAGCCAAAGCTGCTCCTCATCACATGTCTGAAGTGTCTGTGAACAACTCCTGCGAGGGAAGAGGGGGATGAAAAGGGAACCCTAGATTTAGAGACAACTGTTGGATCCACCAGTGAAGTTCCTTCTTGAGATAAGGAAGAGGAGGAAAGTACAGTTTTGTACCTACCATAAATGTAGATGTTCGAGTGCTCATACAGCTGCAGTCAATACAGATGGGTTATCCTGCCGTCAGGCAGGTCCACGGTCAGCCGAATTCCAAAGTCTAGGTCCGGCGTCTGTTGTCGTCGCTTCTTCCCTGACGTCAGTGCGGCAGGGGTATAAGAGAGGCAGCAGACGCCATCTTCTTCAGTTTTTCTTGCCCCAGATATCAGGTGCCCCCAGAAGGAAGGCAAAACATAAACTTATGTAATCATGCAATATAGAATAATCAAAAAACAGTAGTTGCAAGCAAATACACCATAAAAGAATACCCCAAAAAGGTTGTATGAGAAGGTGTTTGTCATAAGGCCTGTCCTAATAGGGGATGGAGGGGGGGAAACCTGGACTGCAGCTGTATGAGCACTCTAACATCTACATTTATGGTAGGTACAAAACTGTACTATGTTCATCGTGCATACAGCTGCAGTCATTACAGATGGGAAGAATCCCAAAGCTAAGTAGGGGTGGCAGGCACTAAGTGGAACTAGGAGGAGCAAGGATGCCCTGCAAGACAGCTGTGGCAAATCCTGCTCAAGATTTAGAGTAAAGTGGAAGGTGATAGTGTTTGGAGAAAGTGTGCACTGAACTCCAAGTGGCTGCTTCCAAAATGTCCTTGGTAGGAACCCCCCTGAGGAAAGCTGCAGAGGTAGCTGTGGCGGAGTGGGACCTGATGCTTGAAGGCACAGCTTTTCCATGAAATGAGTAACAAAAGCGTTTGCAGTGGGCTATCCATTTTGAGACTGTCTGTTTGGAGATAGCCTTTCCTTGAGCACCTGTAGCATAGGACACAAAGAGTTGCTCGGATTTCCTGAATGGCTTTGTCCTGTCCAAATAATAACGAAGTTGTCTGTGAATGTCCAAGGAATGCAGTAGTCTTTCCCCGTTGTTTTGTAGATTAGGGTAAAAGGTAGGTAAGTGGATAGTCTGATTCAAAGCTACACTGGATACTACTTTTGGCATAAAGGTAGGGTTGGTTCATAAGGAAACTATGTCCTGATGGAAAATGATGAAAGGTTGCACAGCCATGAGGGCCTGTAGCTCCGAAACCCTGCATGCTGAGGTGATAGCCAGAAGGAAGGCTGTTTTCCATGACAAGTATTGCAGTTCTGTTGAAGCAGCTGGCTCGAAGGGAGGAAGGGTCAGCTTTTCCAATATGAAGTTGAGGTCCCAAGCAGGGACTGGTGGTTTCCTTAGGGGTTTTATATTCTTTGCCCCTCTGAGGAACTGTCTTAAGAGAGGATGAGAGAATAAAGGAGGATCTGTGTTGTATTGTGCAGAAATGGCTGAAGCGTGGATTTTGATGGAGGAGAAGGAAAGTCCACTGTAACATCTCAGCTAGGTACTGTAAAATTTGAGGTAAATTTATTACCCAAATATTCTGGCCCTTTTACTGATTCCAGGCACAAAATCGTTTCCATTTGGCAGAGTAGGCTTTTCTAGTAGAAGGTCTTCTGGCCTCCAAGATGACATCCTGCACCTCCTTGGAGAGGAGGGTCTGTTGGGAAATCAAGGGATTCTCCACGCAGCTAGATTTAGAGTTTTGAGCTGGCTGTGAAGAGTCTTGAAGTTGTGCTGGGACAACAGAAGAGGGACTAGAGGTAGGATCCATGGTAGGGAATGTGTCAGGCTCTTCAGGAGCGGATACCAGTGTTGTCTTGGCCAATCTGGAGCAATGAGAATCATTTTCGGCCTCTCTGCTCTGGCTTTTAATAGAACTTTGGGCAGCAGAGGAAGAGGCGGCAGAGGAAGAGGCGGAAAGGCATAGACTTGTCAACGTTGTCCAAATGAAAGAAAGTGCGCCCACTTTCCAGGCCTGTGGATGATAGGTCCTTGAACAAAATTTTTTCAATTGGTAATTTCTGTGGGTAGCAAAGAAATTTATGTCTGGCTGTCCCCATGCCTGAGTTATCTTTGTGAAAACTTGAGGATGTAACTTCCATTCGTGTGGATCTGTCATATTTCTGCTTAGGCTGTCTGCCAGTGTGTTTTCCTTCCCTGGCAGGAATTGTGCCTGAAGTTGAATTTGCAATTCCAGTGCTGTGTTCCATAGGGTCATGGCTTGTCTGCACAGGGGGTATGAATGAGTTCCCCCCTGTTTGTTTATGTACCACATCACTGTGGTGTTGCCTGTCCTTATCAATAGCCGGCCCGGATGCAGTAGGTCTTTGAAGGCCATAATAGCATTTTGCACTGCTAGCATTTCCTTTTGGTTGATGTGTAGGTACTTCTCTTTTTGGGACCATTTTCCCTGAATGCACTGATCTGTCATGTGTGCCCCCCCAGGCGTAGTCCGAGGCATCTGTTGTGATGATTTGAGTTGCTTGAGGTACGCAGAAAGGGAGACCTATGTTTCTTTGGCATGCTTGAGCCCACCACAAAAATTCCTTTTGAAGGCATGGAATGAGTGGTATAATTGTTTCCAAGCTGTGGCTGTGTTGAGAAAACAAATTTTTTAGGTACCATTGAAGTTTCCTCATATGCAGCTTTGCGTAGGATGCAAGATGCCATGAATCCCAGAGCCTGCAGGACTTTCCTTGCAGTCAGCCCGGTGAAGGTTGCCATTTTGCTGAAGTATTGAGAAAGTTGCCCTTGTTTGTCTGGCGTGAGGTAGGCCATCTGGGTGGTTGTATTAAAGCTGGCACCCAGGAAAATTATTTGTTGAGAGGGTATTAGTTTTGATTTCTTTTTGTTGACTGTGTATCCCAGAAAGTTCAACAGTTTTATTACAAACGCCAGGTGTTTCAGAAGTATGTCCTTGCTGTCCGCTTGGATCGGGCAGTCGTCCAGATATGGGTATATTTGTATTCCTTGAAGTCTGCAGAAGGCAATTACTGATGCCAGGCATTTTGTAAACACTCTGGGCGCAGTAGATAAGCCAAAGGGCAATGCAGAGAAATGATAATGGGTTGAACCTGCAAGAAATCTGAGGTATCTTCTGTAAATCTTGTCCAATAGGGACATGCAGGTATGCCTCCTTGAGGTCCAATGTTACCAGCCAAGACTCCTTGGCCCAGCATAGGAAGAAGCTGCTGTAATGTGAGCATCTTGAATTTTGGTACCTGTAAATATGTGTTTAGGATGGATAGGTCTAAGATAGGTCTCCAATCTTTGTCTTTCCTTGGTTCCAGGAATAGTCGAATAAAACCCTTGACCTTGTTCTTTTGCAGGTACCTCTTGAATCGCTTTCATGTCCATGAGAGCTGAAATTTGTTTTTGTGCCTCTGCCCTTTGATTTTGTGGCAGGTTTGGCATGCCTCTCATTTTTGGAAGGGTGTGAAAGTGGAACCTGTAGCCTCTGTCTATAATGTTCAGAATCCATTTGTCTTTTGTAACAATATGCCAATTTTTTGAGAATAATGCCAGCTTTCCGCCCAAAGGTGCTGCCATTAAAGCTTTGCTTGCCAGGTAAAGGGGGAAGTCATTGTGTCTGCTTTCTGAATGACTGTGATCTATCTTCTCCACCTCTTGGGGTTGGTGCTTGCCACTGTCTGGCTCTGAAAGATCCTTGAGGTTGCCCTCTACCCCTTGGGCGTCTGTATCTGCCTCTGAGGTCTGTCCGTGGCGGGAAAGGACCAATTTTTTGAAGGCCAGTTTCTGCTGAAACGTGGAGGTTGTACCTGCAGGAAATCTTTCACTGTTTGCATTGATTTCGCTTTTTCCTCCATTTTCTTTAGTACCTCCTCAGCTTTAACACCAAACAATACATCTTTTTGAAGAGGTGCATCTAGTAATTTAGCTTCGACATGATCTGGTAAGGCTTGCTCTTTGAGCCAAGCATGTCTACGTATAACAGACCCCGTAACAGCAGCTCTACATGAGGCCTCTAAAGCATCAAAACCACACTGCAAGATATGTTTACCCACTTGCTCTGCACCATGCAACAAATCCTGCAACTCTTTTAAATCTGGTTGTTCTGGTTGTGTCATTTTGCTTTTCAACTGAGATAACAAAAACTGTTGATACTTTAACATATGGAACTGACAGTTTAATGCCCTCATGGTTAAAGTGGCAGAGGTATACACCTTTTCCCCCACCTTTCTAAAGCTCTGGAATCGCTCTCTGAAGGTAATAGGTTTTTAGCAGTAGAGGCCTTAATTCCCTTGGGACCCTGCGAAATAGTTTCTGGGTCAGCAGTATGGCTTTTGCATAGGAACTGGTGTGAATCAGAACTAGGTAATACCTGTCTGGTTTAACAGGAGCTGGAGGTAAAGAATCTGGATTGAGGCTGGCTTCTGTGTACACATCATCTAATATATCTAAAACAGGAAGGATAGCCACGGGCCTATGCTGGGGGAGCAAGAGAAAATCCCTGAGCCTTTTCTTGGAATCTGAGTAATCTTGGCCTTCCCAGTGAAAGTGTTCCCTCAATGTATGTAGGGTTTCCCCAAAAGAGTAGTCCTCAGGGGGGGAGACCGAGGGAATAGACTCCTCTGCATCAGAGTCTTCAAAAGGAGAATAGGTATAGTCCTGGTCCTCAGAATGTTCAGAGGTAATAGAGGCTTGATCTGAGGAAGGGTAGTCTTCCTCTAATCTGGGCCTTTTGTCCGAGGGGGGTTGAGAACCCCTGATAAGAGTAATCAAATCCTCAGCCATTCTGAGCATCTGTTTTTTAGGCATGGGGCCTTGAGAGGGGGTCTGAGGTCCCTGTTTTTTGGTTTTCATGGCTGCTTTAGATTTTGTGAAAGCTTTAACAGAGAAGGAGGAAGGCCTGAAGACACCTTGAGAAATGGCAGGCCTGTCTAAACTCTGAGTTTCCCCGCCAAGAGTGGCGTCGGTATCTGTAGTAGGAAAGGGGACCGAGGAGCCTGCGACCTCAAGTACTGAAGACACCGGTAATGTAGTGTCATCGGTACTCAGGGGCTGCGTAGGCGCCTTGCTGAGAACCGGAGAACCGGAGAACTGGTAGTCGGCCTTAGCGTGGTGTCAGTAGTAGTCGTGGACCTCGTATGTCGGTCCTGATCTTTGCGTCTTTTACTCAAAACTGGAGTCGGAGTATCCGACGACATAATATAATTACATTTTTTACCAAAATAGTGAAGGGCGAACTCCGCCCAACGCTTAATAGTGCGCTTGTTGAATCTAGCACAAAACCGGCAGGCTGAGACGTCGTGGTCTGGGCCTAAGCAAGGTATACAGAAAGAGTGGAAATCCTTATGCGGTATTTGCTTCCCACATGAAATGCAATTATTAGCTTTGTCTGACATCAGTCTGAGGCAAGAAAAGTTTTCCCAACGGGGTACTTAGCTTTCAAGAAGACTTCAGCTGAAATATTTTCGTAAATCTCAGGAGCTGGCCGACCGGCACTTGCGAACTGCTTCTGCTTCGGTCACCGCGCGGCAAGAAAGACTGAAGAAGATGGCGTCGGCTGCCTCTGTTATACCCCCTGCCGCACTGACGTCAGGGAAGAAGTGACGACATCAGACGCCGGACCTAGACTTTGGAATTTGGCCGACCAAGGACCTGCCTGATGGCAGGATAACCCATCTGTAATGACTGCAGCTGTATGCACGATGAACATCTACAAATTCTAGGGGATGCGCATGTTGGAGAAACTGACTTCAGAAATCACTGAAACTTTCTCATGGGGGAGCTGGCCAGAGGGAGCATAGGGATGGTGGATGCCATAAATCCCAGAGCTCTCAGAAACTGCTTGGCTGTAATAGTAGCCAGAGGAAGAAGAGTTTGAAAGAAGGAAAATGAGTGTCAAAGTCGTGGGAGGAGGAAGGGATGCCAACATGGGCACTGTCTGAATCCTGCACCATAGAAAAACATGATCCTGAGAAGGAGTCAGGAAAGACTTTTAAGTTTATTATGAACCCCAGGCTTTGCAGAAGGGAAATGGCAGAATGAAGATTTTGCAACAGGATTTCTGGGGAGGATGCCTGAAACAGGATGCTGGCCAAGTACTTGGATACCCTGAATCGTACAGAAAGCAATCACAGAAACAAGGCATTTGGTGAATACCCCTGGAGCAGCAGAAAGGCCAAAGGGCGAAGTAGAGAACTGAAAATGGCAGGAAACAACAGAGAAATGTAAAAACGTCTGAAAAGGGGACAGATCTGAAGATGGAAATAAGCACTCTTGTCATCCAGTGACACCAAACAAGCCTGAGGAAGCAAGAGAGAAAGTCTGAAGGGACAACATTCGAAAGGAGGGCACCTTCAGAAAAGTGTTTAGATGACAGAGGGCTAGAATTGGTCTTCTAGTGCCTCTTTTCTGGGTAGCAGAAACATCCTGGAGTAAAAACCCCTCCCCCTTTGGAGCAGAGGCACCTCTTGAACGGTACCACAAGTCAAACGGTCCCAAAGAGCCTATGGAAAGCAGGTCAGTTGCTCCTGAGGGAGTTGAGGAACACCCATAAAAAGGGGGAAAGGGATTTCCAAACTGTGAAATACGCCAGGTAAATAACTGACAAGGACCCAGGTTTCCTGAGTAATCTGTAGCCAAACAGGAAGAGACAGAGAGGTGAAGAGAAAGAAGAAAGTGGCTGGAAAGAATAGGATAGTGAGACAACACCTGGTTTATCTGGAAAAGGAGACTTTGGAGGTAATGAAGTCTGAGCAGCCTTAGCAGAATGAGCCTACGTGCCACCCATTTTACCCTTAGGATGGCAAGACTGTCTGTGAACAAAGGCTGGCTTACTGAGGTAGTTTCTCTGAAATGTAGGCACAGGAAAAACAAACATGTTTAAGCTCCTGTAAAGCCTCGCCCTTATCCTGAAGAGACAAACATACCAGCAGCAGCTTCACCAAACAAGTGTTTATTATCAAGAGGGGCATCCATTAACTTAGCCTTAATATCATCAGACAAAGGTTGAAGCCAAAGCCAATAATATCTCATTTCTGACCCAAAAGCAGCAGCCCTAGGGGAAGCACTTATTGAATCATAACTACACTTGATGGAATGACAAGCCACCTGGGAAGAAGTCCGTAATAGGAAAAGAGCAGAAGGTGTACCCACAGAGTCTGGAAGATCAGAAATAACCTGACAAGCCTGGGATAGGCAAGCCAACAAGTACCTGGATATATAGGTCTGATAATTGAGAGACCAAAAAGCCACAGGAGCAGAGGTGTAAACCTTCTTGCCTAGCCTTTCCATGGTCCTGCTATCTTTATCAGAAGGCAGTAAACTTGGGAGAAGGAAGCAACTGAGAGGGCTTGTCAGAAACTGCAGACACCACTGAGGGGTCAGTAGAAGGGCACTTGTACAAAAATATACAGTCTTCAGGCACCCTATAGAATCAATCAGGTTTCTCTGGAACCTTGGAAGACTGGAAAAAGTATCCAATAAGGCAACCAAAACTGGAGGAACAACCGAAGGTTTAGGAGAATCCATCTGCAGCAACTCATAGTATCTTATGTACCTCAGAGACCTGAGCACAATCCCATTTAAAGATCATCATCCTGGAAAGTGTCCCCAAAAGAAATTTCGTCAAAGGGAGCATCAGGACTGGTAGATTCCTCTTCATCTGAGCCACAGTCCAAAGGAGAAGGAATTTGAGAAGAATAAGCAAGGGATTCCGTATCTGAATCCAGCTCCTCCTCAGAGGAATCCTGTTCCCTGGGCTTTTTTAGGGGAGTAGAGGACAACTCCCCGAGGAGGTTTCAATGCCTTCAAAGCACTATACAAACCCTGAGTGACAGCCTGCCATTCATGCAGTGGATCCTTAGTATTTTGCTTTTTCTTCAATGGGACGTTCCCCTTATAAAATTTGGAAAGCTCAGACCCAGGACAGCATTCAATGATGGTAGTAGGGACTTCTTCTCTGACTAATATTTGAGGAACATCCCTAAGCTCCTCTGAAATAATTATCCATGGTTCTCCTTGAATGTTCAAAACTGCAATGCCTCCTCGGACATGCTTAAAAGTAGGATCTCCGCTGGCCTCCACCCCAGTTTCAGCAGACAAATCCAATGACAAAGCTAAGCAAACCTTAAGGCATTCACTCACCTTGGGAAAGACATCTATCTGAGGCTGAACAGCAAAAGATTCTGGCCCAGGCTTCTTGGCATTCTTCTTCACTGACGGCTGTCCCTCAGAGTGGGAAGTATCCTTCATCACGTCTTTCGCAAGAAGCTTAAGATGCTGACTTTCAAGATACAGTGTCAAAGAAGACAGTCTGCTACGAAGGGTACATAATGCAAGGTCATGAGAGGCACTTAAGCAAAAAAAGACACTAGTCATGGTGGTCTTTTAATGGGGAGTGTCTCCCACACTGGCACTTACCCTTCTTGGATGGCATAAAACCCGACAAGCAAAAATAAAAAAGGATAAGTAAAAAAGAACCCCAATGAGGCACTTATCTACAATGGCTTGGTGAACAAGCAATGGAATGGCCATACAGACCGGTCAAGCAATGGTGTTTGGTCTGGCGGCAAATGTTCTGAGGATGGTACATCCAGACATTATCATCATGCCCTATGCGAAGATAGGTGAAGGTTGCCAGCCTAGCCAGATAGAAATTTGTAGATAATTCTGTCATTTGTAAATATTAATATAAGCCACAGGTCTGTTCTCTTAAATGGAAGAAAATGATGTTAGATGTGGAACTGCAAAAATGGAACAGTGCACTCTGCTGTAACAAAGCTGATAAAACATTGTGAAATTCTTTGATCTAAAACTCGGCTACAGGGAGGCATCCAGCCTATTGTTTTGAGGCCAGAGTCAATGGCTAGAATTTAAATGCATAATTTCTTTTATTGCTGTGGCTTCCTGACCAGCTGCAAGATCAAAAGGGCTATTAACCTCGGCGTCTCTGTTAGCCTGGGAACCAGAAAGAAATGATGTAAACTGAAATGAATCAGTGGTGCTGTGTTATCAATTTAAGGACAGAAAGAATGAGAGCATTGAGCATTTGTCTTGAGAACATCCAACTCACCACTTTGCCTGTGTCTGTATGTAAGCAGGATCTTAGACTTTAGTGCTTCTCTAAGTCTAATCTTCCTAATCTTCCTAATTCCTAGATATTTCTAAGTGCTTTTCAGTGTTGATGTCAGAACTTTTCTACTGTATTATTTTAAGCATCTTCCTGTGATCTCTGAACTCTTGACTAGCACCGTGTAGTAAGAAGCATTGTCTTGTATTTTTATTATTTATTATTAAATATTTTTAAACCTTTCAACTGTGGCTGTTTTGTGTAGAGATAATTTAAGCTCTAGAGTAAATTGCATGTATATTGTGATACTGGCCAAGCCACACCAAATAAGCATTGACTGTTCAGTTGCACTTAACATTTGGATAATAATACTGCACAGTATAATTGGACACCCTTTTCATAAGGGCCTTTTGGTAGCTGATAAATATTAGTGGGTGGTGGCAGTGATTTCTACCGTATAGCCTGGGTAAAAGGGGGACAGCTGGAGAACCTGTGCCAGCCTTCCCCAGGAGTGTCTGTGTGGTTGTATATAACTCTTATCTCAAAGTGTGTGTGTGTGTGTGTGTGTGTGTGTGTGTGTGTGTGTGTGTGTGTGTGTGTGTGTGTGTGTGTGTGTGTGTGTGTGTGTGTGTGTGTGTGTGTGTGTCAGCTACTTGGGCAGGGACATGAAGCACTGGTTGGACAGAGAGGGTGCTGGAGGTTTCAGCTTGCCCACTAGGGTGAGATCTGGACCCTATAGCTGTGCCAATGGGTAGTCTTATTGGGGACCTGGAGAGAAAGGGAGAAAACAGCCCCAGACGGACTGTGATCTGTGTGTGCTCTTAAGGGAAATTATACTTTACTGTGTGTGTATTTATTATCCTTTCTCTATATGGATGCCCTTCATTTGTGTTAGTGGTGAGGATGGAGGTTTCTTGATTGCTGAGCCAGTGCATGGATGTCGCACCCTACACTATGCAAGGAGCATACGTGTGATGTGTGGTGTACCTTAAAGCAACCTAAAGACTTTGGTATACTGGCCGGATGTCGGGCTGCCCCTGGCAGGGAACCCATAATGTTATAAATAATGCAGCCGTGAAATGGAAGGATATCTGGATGCACTGTGGGTTCTAAAACCTTAGCAGGTACATCAGAGTCAGAAAAAGTTGACAGAATTTTTGGCCTAGGTCATTTGAGCTTCTTCTTAAACAGCAGAGGTATGTCTGGGAAAGCAAAATCTGCCATCTTGGAGTGGGCCAAGCATTTAAGACATTGAGCCTTCAGAAAAGCATTGAACACAGACGAATGGGATTACAATGTCTTGGGTACAAACCATCAGCAAATTGAACGGGCTTTGCAGTTGTGCTCTGCTCCTATGCAGAAAAGACAGTGGGGATGCAAGTCTTTATATGGAATTTGCCTACCACACTTCCTCCTCCTAGCGAGCATCTGATACTGGTAAACAAAAACACTTTAGAAAAGCAAGGCTTCCCCAATGGGGTACTTGCCTGTTTATTCAAAGCAATGGTAACAATGACTAAATAAACAGTTCAGCAGATAAGAGACTTGCATTTGTGCTGGCAGTGAGATAATCTGGGGAATTACACTTGTACGTCCAACTATATACCCCTACGCTTAAGGGTTGAGGTCACTATGAGCTCCGATCCTGGGAAGGTGAAGCGAAGGTATCTCACAGCTGGGCATCGGCGATTAACACACTCATTATGAATACTTCAGCACTGATTTCAGTCAGGTTATTTGCTTGATCAGCAAATCATTCGAAAGGAGTTGCTCTGCTGGAATGCAAGCTGAGACAGCAGATGCATGCACTATAAAAGCATACAAACAGAACTGACACATAAAAGGACAATGACATCCCCAACCCCAGTGCTAAATCCTAGTTTCCCTTCCTGCACCAAATAGAAAAACATTTCACTTCGGTCAGGTAACACCTCTTTGTGAAATATTTTGTGGTTACTTTCATAATACAGAGCACATTCTTGGAAAACAGGTACTTGAGTGGAATGAGGTTCAGATTTAAAAAAGCTAATAGCTTAAGAATCCATAGGCTCTAGTGGTTCAGGGTGCCAGACCTCTCGATAAGCAGATCTAACTTCTGTGGTAGGAATCATGTGCTTCTGTTCACCAGTTGCACTACCATGAAGAACCATTATTGCCAGGGTCTATATGGTTTAACTAGGACCATGCCATGTTTGACCTCATGAACCTTCAGTAGCATCCTTAAAATTAAACTGGTAGAAGATGTGCACGTATAAATTATCTTTCACTGAAAGGAGAACACTTCCACTATACCGTCTCTTTTTCTCAAAGAAACTCTGTACCTATGGAAAATGACATACAGCTGACTCACCATAAAAACTTGCAACTTGGATACCCTTCTTGCAGAGGTCAGAGCAATCAGTAAACTGTCTTCTTAACTTCAAGTCAACCAGATTAGCTGATTCAAATGAAGCAAGTGTTAGCTTCTGTAACACAAAATTAAGATCTGGGGGGGGGGGGTACCAGATTTCTTGGAGGCTTCTTACATAAAAAAACAGGTTTCAAGAACATTCTGGCATGAGACTGCACTGAAACAGGAGTATCCATGGGTAGACATAATGAAATGGCTGATAAATGAACATTCATACAAAAATAAGAAAGGCAATAGGATATTAACTCACACAAATATAGCAGAACTAAAGCCCTGAATGAGTGCTGGTTATGTTCTTGGCACCAATTAGAAATCCTTTTCCATTTGCTAATATATGATTTTCTAGCAGCAGGCTTTCTTGCCTCCATTAGTACCTACTAAACATCCTCAGTAAACAGATGCACAAAAGGAATTAGGACTCTTCATGCAGGCAGTCAAATGAAGTTGATTGATGTCGTGGTGTACCAAACATTTCTATTTTTGTGGGAGTAGATTCAGTCTGAGGGGAAGCTTGTAGTAATTGTCCCTGGCCATTTCCAAAAGAAGAAAGAATGACGGTTGCCTGGGCCAGAAGGGAGTCACCACAATGATCTTGAGGGGTCATGCTGAATCTTCAGAAGTACCCTGGATATTAATGGAAAAGGTGGAAAAGCACTCAGGAACATTCCTGCCCTTGGAAAATAAAATAAATTGTTTTGCATGGAGTCCTAGAACAGAATCTTGCCAGTTGACAGTTCAGAGAGGAGGCAAAGAGTTCTACTTGTGGAACTCCCCACAGGTGGATCAAATCTTGGAAGACCCAGATCAAGTTTCTATTTGCGAGGGTCTGCCCTGGTCCTGCTGAGCTCATCTGCCACACAATCTTGCTCTGACAGACTGCAGGATGTCTGTAGCGTGAGACTGTGCTGTGAAGCTATATGTCAAGCTAACATGACTAGTCTGCAAAGAGGGTATAACCCGGTTCCTTTTTGATTTTTTTTGATGTACAACATGACTGTGGTGTTGTCTATAACCACATGAAGAGGTCCTGGGGACCAAAAATGGTTCAGAGAGTTCAGTGTCTTGATCAGGGTAAGCATCTCCTTGATATTTATATATTTGCGTCTGTCCTTAGTGTCCCACAACCCCTTCACTTTTACTCCTCCTGAAACTACTCCCCAAGCAAAGTCTGAAGCATCTGTGGTGAATGACTGCTTTAAAGTAGGGAAGGAGAAGAGGAGACCTGGATTTAAGGATCTCCGTTTCCACCAAAAGATTTCTCTTCTGACAAACCCCAGTACTGTGATTTGAAAAGGTAAAGGGTATTAATGTTGGAACCAAAGAGATATCAGATACCATTGTATCATTTTCATGTGGAGTCTTGTCGTGGGTATCATGAGAATCATAAATGCCATGAGACCTCAAATCCTGAGGTATTCCTTCACACTGAATGAAACCTTAGAAACCGATCTAAATAAAGATCTAATAATTGAATATAAAAGTTCATACCACCGTTTAGTCATGAAGGGGTAAAACTATTTTTACTACATTAACTTTTGCTGTGGAGAAGGAACTGGCAGATTTTAATAAAAAAGAAGTACAGTTGTGTACCTACCATAAATGTAGATGTTAGAGTGTATTCACTGTTGCAGTCATTACACTTGGGGTCATCCTGCTGGCAGGCTACCTGCAGTCGGCCTGAATTCCAAAGTCATGGTCCGGGGTCGGTTGCTGTTGCCTCTTCCCTGATGTCAGTGCGCCAGGGGTATAAAAGATGCAGCTGATGCCATTTTCTTCAGTTTTTCTTGCCCCAGATGTCAGGTGCCCACAAAAGGGTAGGCTGTAAAAATTATGATCATAAAAAAGCATGCACATAACCTTCATCTACAAGCAAATACACCACATAGGTTGTATAGAATAGAGAGGTACAGATAAGTCCCAGCAAAGAAAAAAGGGGGGATGGTGGGAGGGTAACCTGGACTGCAACAGTGAATACACTCGAACATCTACATTTACGGTAGGTACACAGCTGTACTATGTTCATCGTGTTTCACTGTTGCAGTCATTACACTTGGGTTGAATCCCAAAGCGGAGGTTGGGTGGCTGGGCCTAATTAGAGTTTGGAGTGGCTATGAGGCCCTGAAAAATTGCAGTGGCAAAGCCTGTTCTGGATTTAGAGTAGAGAGGTAAATGGTAGTGCTTTGTAAAAGTGTGCACTGAAGTCCAAGCTGCAGCCTCCAAAAATATCCTTGGTTGGTACTCCTCTGAGGAAGGCTGCTGAAGTGGCTGCTGCTCTGATAGAATGTGGCCTAATGCCCTTGGGCACTGATTTACCATGTTGAGAATAGCAGAAATGAATGCAGTGGCCTATCCATTTTGAAATAGTCTGCATTGAAATGGCTTTTCCTTGGGAACCTGCAGCATATGCCACTAAGAGTTGCTCAGTTTTTCTGAAGGCTTTAGTCTTGTCCAAGTAAAAGCATAGCTGTCTGTGCATGTCCAAAGTATGCCGAAGTCTCCCTCTTATTCTGTGGGTTTGGATAAAAGGTAGGCAAATGTATGGTTTGGTTAAGAGCCATGCTGGACACTACCTTAGGCATAAATGTTGGATTTGTCCTTAGAGAAACCCTGTCCTGATGGAAAATAATAAAAGGTTCCACAGCCATTGGTGCCTGTAACTCTGAGACTCTTCTTGCTGAAGTTATTGCTAGGAGATGAGCGGTTTTCCATGACAAGTATTTTATCTCTGCTGTATTGGCTGGTTCAAAAGGAGGCAGCGTGCGTTTTTCCAAGACAAAATTGAGGTTCCATGTAGGTACTGGAGCTCTCCTTGGAGGTCTTATGTTTTTGGCCCCTCTGAGAAACTGTCTTAGCAGTGGATGAGAAAAAAATAGGTGGGTCCGTATTGTAATTAGCTGAAATGGCAGAGGCATGGATCTTAATTGATGAAAAGGATAGGCCTTTGCCCAGCATCTCAGTTAGGTATTGCAAAATCTGAGGAATATTACGTTCAAGCGAGTTAATTCCCTGCGCTTGGTTCCAAGCGCAGAATCTCTTCCATTTTTCTGCATAAGATTTTCTGGTGCTGGGCCTCCTGGCCTCCAAAATAACATCCATAAAGTACAGTTGTGTACCTACCATAAATGTAGATGTTCGGGTGTATTCACTGTTGCAGTCATTACTCTTGGGTTATCCTCGGCCAGAATTCCAAAGTCTAGGTCCGGCGTCAGTTGCTGTCGCCTCTTCCCTGACATCAGTGCACCAGAGGTATAAAAGATGCAGCCGATGCCATTTTCTTCAGTTTTTCTTGCCCCAGATGTCAGGTGCCCTCAAACTGGTAGGCTGAAAAATATGCCAATAAAAATGCATGCACAAAAATAACATTTCCTTCATCTACAAACAAATACACCAAAATAGGTTGTATAGGATAGAGAAGTGCACAAAAGTCCCAGCAAAGAAAAGGGGGATGGGGGCTGGGTAACCTGGACTGCAACAGTGAATACACTCGAACATCTACATTTATGGTAGGTACACAACTGTACTATGTTCATCGTGTTTCACTGTTGCAGTCATTACTCTTGGGTTGAATCCCAAAGCTGAGGATGGGTGGCTGGGCTAAATAGGACTAGGACAGGCTATGAGGCCCTGTAGAACTGCAGTGGCAAAGCCTGCTCTGGACTTAGAGTAAAGAGGTAAGTGGTAGTGCTTTGTGAAGGTGTGCACTGAACACCAAGTTGCAGCCTTTAAGATATCTTTGGTTGGTACTCCCTCTGAGGAAGGGTGCTGAAGTGGCTGCTGCTCTGGTGGAATGAGGCCTAATGCCCTTAGGCACTGATTTGCCATGTTGAAAACAGCAGACACGGATGCAATGGCCTATCCATTTAGAGATAGTCTGTTTTGACATTACCCTTCCTTGAGATCCTGCAGCATATGACACAAAGTTGTTCAGTCTTTCTGAAAGCTTTAGTTCTGTCCAAGTAGAAGCGTAACTGCCTGCGTATGTCGAAAGAATGCAGACTTTTCTCACCCTTGTTCTGTGGATTTGGATAAAAGGTAGGCAAGTGAATGGTTTGGTTGAGGCCCACACTGGACACCATCTTAGGCATAAATGTAGGGTTTGTCCTCAGAGAAAAGTACAGTTTTGTACCTACCATAAATGTAGACGTTCGAGTGCTCATACAGCTGCAGTCATAACAGATGGGTTATCCTGCCGTCAGGCGGGTCCTCGGTCGGCCGAATTCCAAAGTCTAGGTCCGGCATCGGTGTTGTCGCTTCCTCCCTGACGTCAGTGCGACAGGGGTATAAAAGAGGCAGCC
This sequence comes from Protopterus annectens, assembly GCF_019279795.1. NCBI lineage: Eukaryota > Metazoa > Chordata > Ceratodontiformes > Protopteridae > Protopterus > Protopterus annectens. Next base: position 672,819,500 of record NC_056729.1, read on the forward strand.
AACGCCATTTTCTTCAGTTTTTCTTGTCCCAGATGTCAGGTGCCCCCAGAAGGAAGGCAAACATAATGTTATGCAAAAATGCAATGTTGATAAATCAAAAACAGTAGTTGCAAGCAAATGCACCATAAAAGAGTACCCCAAAAGGTTATATGAAAAGGGTTTTTCATAAGGCCTGTCCTAAGAGGGGTTGGAGGGAGGGAAACCTGGACTGCAGCTGTATGAGCACTCGAACATCTACATTTATGGTAGGTACAAAACTGTACTATGTTCATCGTGCATACAGCTGCAGTCATAACAGATAGGTAGAATCCCAAAGTTAAGTAAGGGTGGTAGGCACTAAGTGGAACTAGGAGGGGCTAAGATGCCCTGCAGGACTGCTGTGGCAAAGCCCGCTCTAGATTTGGAGTATAGTGGGAGGTGATAGTGCTTGGAGAAAGTGTGCACTGAACTCCAGGTGGCTGCTTCCAAAATATCCTTGGTAGGGAACCCCCCGAGGAAGGCTGCAGAGGTAGCTGTGGCTCTGGTGGAGTGGGATCTGATGCATGCAGGCACAGTTTTTCCATGAAATGAGTAACAAAAGCGCATGCAGTGGGCTATCCATTTTGAAATTGTCTGTTTGGAAATAGCCTTTCCTTGAGGACCTGCAGCATAGGACACAGTTGCTCAGATTTCCTGAATGGCTTTGTCCTGTCCAAATAATAACAAAGTTGTCTGTTAATGTCCAAGGAATGTAGTAGTCTTTCCCCTTTGTTCTGTGGATTAGGATAAAAGGTAGGTAAGTGGATAGTCTGATTCAAAGCTACACTGGATACTACCTTTGGCATAAAGGTAGGGTTGGTTCGTAAGGAAACTGTCCTGATGGAAAATGATGAATGGTTGCACAGCCATGAGGGCCTGTAGCTCCGAAACCCTGCGAGCTGAGGTGATAGCCAGAAGAAAGGCTGTTTTCCATGACAAGTACTGTAACTCTGATGAAGAAGCTGGCTCGAAGGGAGGAAGGTTCAGCTTTTAAAATACAAAGTTGAGGTCCCAAGCAGGGACTGGTAGTTTCCTTGGGGGTTTTATATTCTTTGCCCCTCTGAGGAACTGCCTTAAGAGAGGATGAGAGAATAGAGGAGGATCAGTGTTGTATTGAGCAGAAATGGCTGAAGCGTGGATCTTGATGGAGAAGAAGGAAAGCCCATTGTTTAACATCTCAGCTAGGTACTGTAAAATTTGAGGTATATTTATTACCCAAGGATTCTGTCCCTTCTTTTGATTCCAGGCACAAAATCGTTTCCATTTGGCGGAGTAGGCCTTTCTAGTAGAAGGTCTTCTGGCTTCCAAGATGACATCCTGCACCTCCTTGGAGAGGAGAAACTGTTGTGAAATCAAGGAATTATCCATGCAGCTAGATTTAGAGTTTTGAGATGGCTGCGAAGAGTTTTGTAGTTGTGCTGGGACAACAGAAGAGGGACTAGAGGTAGGATTCATGGTGGGGAATGCGTCAGGCTCTTCAGGAGCGGATACCAGTGTTGTCTTGGCCAGTCTGGAGCAATGAGAATTATTTTCGGCCTCTCTGCTCTGGCTTTTAATAGAACTTTGGGCAGCAGAGGAAGAGGCGGGAAGGCATAGACTATCAATGTTGCCCAATTGAAGGAAAGTGCGTCCACTTTCCAGGCCTGTGGATGATAGGTCCTTGAACAAAATTTTTTCAACTGGCAATTTCTGTGTGTAGCAAAGAGATCTATGTTTGGCTGTCCCCATGCCTGAGTTATCTTTGTGAAAATTTGAGGATGCAACTTCCATTCGTGTGGATCTGTCATATTTCTGCTTAGGTTGCCTGCCAGTGTGTTTTCCTTCCCTGGCAGGAATTGTGCCTGTAGTTGAATTTTCAATTCCAGTGCTGTGTTCCATAGGGTCATGGCTTGCCTGCACAGGGGGTATGAATGAGTTCCCCCCTGTTTGTTTATGTACCACATCACTGTGGTGTTGTCTGTCCTTATCATTAGCTGGCCTGGATGCAGTAGATCTTTGAAGGTCATAATAGCCTTTTGCACGGCTAGCATTTCCTTTTGGTTGATGTGAAGGAGCTTCTCTTTTCGTGCCCATTTTCCCTGAATGCACTGATTTATCATGTGTGCTCCCCAGGCATAGTCTGAGGCGTCTGTTGTGATGATTTGAGTTGCTTGAGGTACACAAAAAGGAAGACCTGTGTTTCTTTGGCAAGCTTGAGCCCACCACATAAATTCCTTTTGAAGGCATGGAATGAGTGGTATAATTGCTTCCAAGCTGTGGCTGTGTTGAGACCATAAGTTTTTTTGGTACCATTGAAGTTTCCTCATATGCGGCTTTGCACATGGGATAAGTAGGATGCAAGATGCCATGAATCCCAGAGCCTGCAGGACTTTCCTTGCAGTTAGCCTGGTGTAAGTTGCCATTTTTCTGAAGTATTGAGACAGTTGCCCTTGCTTGTCTGGTGTGAGGTAGGCCATCTGGGTGGTTGCATCCAAGTTGGCACACAGGAAAATTATTTGTTGAGAGGGTATTAGTTTTGATTTCTTTTTGTTGACTGTGTATCCCAGGAAGTTCAACAGTTTTATTACAAACGCCAGGTGCTGCAGTAGTATGCCCTTGCTGTCCGCTTGGATCAGGCAGTTGTCCAGATATGGGTAGATTTGTATCCCTTGTAGTCTGCAGAAGGCGATTACTGATGCCAGGCATTTCGTAAACACTCTGGGCTCAGTAGATAAGCCAAAGGGCAATGCAGAGAATTGGTAATGGGTTGAACCTGCAAGAAATCTGAGGTATCTTCTGCAATCTTGTCTGACAGGGACATGCAGGTATGCCTCCTTGAGGTCCAATGTTACCAGCCAAGACTCCTTGCCCAGCATGGGAAGAAGCTGCTGTAATGTGAGCATCTTGAATTTTGGCACCTGTAGATATGTGTTTAGGATGGAAAGGTCTACGATAGGTCTCCAATCTTTGTCTTTCCTTGGTACCAGGAATAGTCTGGAATAAAACCCTTGACCTTGTTCTTTTGCAGGTACCTCTTGAATTGCTTTCATGTCCATGAGAGCTGAAATTTGTTTTTGTGCCTCTGCCCTTTGATTTTGTGGCAGGTTTGGCATGCCTCTCATTTTTGGAAGGGGTGTGAAAGTGGAACCTGTAGCCTCTGTCTATAATGTCCAGAATCCATTTGTCTTTTGTAACAATATGCCAATTTTTTGAGAATAATGTCAGTTTTCCGCCCAAAGGTGCTGCCATTAAAGCTTTGCTTGGCAGGTGTAGGGGGAAGTCATCGCGTCTGCTTTCTAAAAGACTGTGATCCATCTTCTCCACCTCTCGGGGTTGGTGCTTGCCACTGTCTGGCTCTGAAAGATCCTTGAGGTTGCCCTCTACCCCTTGGATGCTTGTATCTGCCCCTTTGAGGTCTGTCCGTGGCAGGAAAGGACCAATTTTTTGAAGGCCATTTTCTGCTAAAACGTGGAGGCTGTACCTGCAGGAAATCTTTCACTGTTTGCATTGATTTCGCTTTTTCCTCCATTTTCCTTAGCACCTCCTCTGCTTTAACACCAAACAATACATCTTTTTGAAGAGGTGCATCTAATAATTTAGCTTCGACATGATCTGGTAAGGTTTGCTCTTTGAGCCAAGCATGCCTACGTATAACAGACCCAGAAACAGCAGCTCTACATGAGGCCTCTAAAGCATCAAAACCACACTGCAAGGTATGTTTACCCACTTGCTCTGCACCATGCAACAAATCCTGCAACTCTTTTAAATCTGGTTGTTCTGGTTGTGTCATTTTGCTTTTCAGCTGAGATACCAAAAACTGTTGATACTTTAACATATGGAACTGACAGTTTAATGCCCTCACGGTTGAAGTGGCCAAGGTGTACACCTTTTCCCCCCACATTTCTAAAGATCTGGAATCTCTCTCTGAAGGTAATGGGTTTTTAGCAGTGGAGGCCTTAATTCCCTTGGGACCCTGTGAAATAGTTTCTGGGTCAGCAGTATGGCTTTTATATAGGAACTGGTGAGAATCAGGTACCCGGTAATACCGGTCTGGTTTAACAGGAGCTGGAGGCAAGGAATCAGGATCAAGGCTGGCTTCTGTGTACACATCATCCAATATATCTAAAACAGGAGGGATAGCCAGAGGCCTATGCTGGGGGAGCAGAAGAAATTCCCTGAGCCTTTTCTTGGAATCTGAGTAATCTTGGCCTTCCCAGTGAAAGTGTTCCCTCAATGTATGCAGGGTTTCCCCAAAAGAGAAGTCCTCAGGAGGGGAGACCGAGGGAATAGACACCTCTGCATCAGAGCCTTCGAATGGAGAATAGGCACAATCCTGGTCCTCAGATAGTTCTGAGGTAATAGAAGCTTGATCTGAGGAAGGGTAGTCTTCCTCTAATCTGGGCCTTTTGTCAGAGGGGTTGAGAACCCTGATAAGAGTAATCAAATCCTCAGCCATTTTAAGCATCTGTTTTTTAGGCATGGTGCCTTGAGAGGGTGTCTGAGGAACCTGTTTTTTTGGTTTTCATGGCTGTTTTAGATTTAGTGAAGGCTTTAATAGAGAAGGAGGAAGGCCTGAAGACCCCTTGAGAAATGTCAGGCCTCTCTAAATTCTGAGTTTCCCCGCCAGGAGTGGCATCTGTACCTGTAGTAGGAATGGGGGCCGAGGAGCCTGTGACCTCTGGTACTGAAGACACCGGTAATGTATTGTCATCTGTACTCAGGGGCTGCGTAGGCGCCTCGCTGAGTACCGAAGAACCGGTAGTCGGCCTTAGCGTGGTATCAGTAGGTGGCGCGGACCTCGTATGTCGGTCCTTATCTTTGCGTTTTTTGCTCAAAACTGGAGTCGGAGTATCCGACGACATAATATAATTAATTTTTTTGCCAAAAAAATGAAGGGCGAACTCCGCCCAACGCTTAATAGTGCGTTTGTTGAATCTAGCACAAAAACGGCAGGCCGAGACGTCGTGGTCTGGGCCTAAGCAAGGTATACAGTAAGAGTGGAAATCCTTATGCGGTACTTGCTTCCCACATGAAATGCAATTATTAACTTTGTCTGACATCGGTCTGAGGCAAGAAAAGTTTCCCCAATGGGGTACTTGGCTTTCAAGAAGACTTCGGCTGGAATAATTTCGTAAATCTCAGGAGCTGGTCGACCGACACTCGCGAACTGCTTCTGGTTCGGGCACCGCGCGGCAAGAAAGACTGAAGAAAATGGCGTCGGCTGCCTCTTTTATACCCCTGCCGCACTGACGTCAGGGAGGAAGCGACGACAACCGACGCCGGACCTAGACTTTGGAATTCAGCCGACTGAGGACCTGCCTGACGGCAGGATAACCCATCTGTTATGACTGCAGCTGTATGCAAGATGAACATCCCTGTCTTGATGAAAAATGATGAAAGGTTCCACAGCCATGAGTGCTTGTAACTCAGACTCGCGTTGCAGAGGTTATTGCTAGGAGCACAGCTGTTTTCCAGGATAAGAATTTTATATCTGCTGTTGATGCTGGCTCGAAAGGAGGCAGTGTGAGTTTTTCCAAAACATAATTGAGGTCCCAGGCCGGAATTGGTGCTCTCCTTGGAGGCCTAATGTTTTTGGCCCCTCTGAGGTACTGCCTTATTAAAGGATGAGAAAAGATAGATGGTTCCGTATTGTAATGGCTGAAATGGCAGAGGCATGAATCTTAATTTATAAGAAAGTAAGGCCTTTGTTCAGCATCTCAGTTAGGTATTGTAAAATCTGAGGGATATTTGGTACACACGTGTCAATGCCTTGTTCCTGGTTCCAAGCACAGAATCTCTTCCATTTTTTGCATAAGATTTTCTGGTACTGGGCCTCCTGGCCTCCAAGATAACCTCCATAACAGCTTTTGAAAGAGGAGTGTTCTGAATGGCTACATTATCCGCCATGCTGCCAGATTTAAAGGTCCTGAGTTGGCTGTGCAGGATCCGATTGTTTTGTTGGGTCAGCAAGTGAGACGTCTGAGGCAATATCCATGCTGGACCTTGAGACAAGCTCTTTAAGATTGGGTACCAGTGCTGGCATGGCCAGTCTGGTGCAATCAGTATCACTTTTGGCTTCTCGTCTGACCTTTAGGAGCACGCTGGGAAGGAGAGGTAGTGGGGGAAAAACATATACTGTTAGTTTTTTCCAGCTGAAGGATAGGGCGTCCACTTTCCATGCTTGCTTGTGATAAATCCTTGTGCCAAGTCTCTGCAATTGGCAGTTGTGAGGGGAGGCAAACAGATCCATGTCAGGGCATCCCCATTTCCTTATTATCATGCTGCAGACTTGTGGATCCAGTTTACATTTGTGGGGATCCATGAGGTTTCTGCTTAGTTAGTCTGCCAGAGTATTTGTTTTTCCTGGCAGGAATTGTGCTTGCAGGTGAACTTGAAAAGCCAATGCTGTGTCCCATAAGGTCATTGCTTGTCTGCAGAGGGGGTAGGAATGTGTACCTCCCTGCTTGTTTATGTACCACATGACCGCAGTGTTGTCTGCCTTTATCAGTAACTGTCCCGGATGAAGCACGTCCTTGAAAGCTGTCAGGGCATTTTGAACAGCTAGCATCTCTTTTTGATTGATGTGAAGATGCATCTGGTTTGCAGGCCATGTGCCCTGAATACATTTTCCTGCCATATGGGCCCCCCAGGCATAATCTGATGCATCCATTGTCAGTGTCTGTCTGGCTGTGGGTAAACCTGAATGGCAGACCCTTGTTGTGGTGACAGGCTTCTGCCCACCATCGAAACTCCTGTTGCAGGCAGGGAATGAGTGCAATTACTGTCTCCAGGCTGTGGCAATGCTGAGTCCAAACACTTTTTAGATACCATTGTAGTTTCCTCATATGCAGTCTGGCATATGCAATTAGTAGAATGCAGGATGCCATGAAACCCAAGGCCTGCAGGATTTTCCTTGCAGATAAGTGGGTTTTTGTTTCCAATTTCTTGAAGTAATTAGCCAGTTGCCTTTGTCTGGCATGAGATAAGCCGTCTGGGCAGTTGTATTTAAGCTTGCACCCAGGAATATTATCTCTTGAGAGGGCATTAGTTTGAGAAGGAGAACACTGTACTTGTTTCTTTGTCTTTAGAGCTGCTTTATAGTCTTTGCCTTTGAAGCTGAAGATGGCTTAATACATAGTTGCTGATCTGAAGACACCCTCAGAAGCCGATGCCTGCACAGTGGCTCCGGACCCATCTGAGGGAATGATCTCCGAGAGTCCAATACCTTGAATATCCAGAGGCCCAGTCAGCTCCACGTGGGAGTCGAACATGGCCTGTGGCTCTGAGGTAGCGGGTGCCAGGGGCTGCAAAAGCACCTCACTGAGAACCGGTGAACCGGCAACTGGCCTAGCAGAGGCCTCATCTTCTGTTTTGGACCTCGGCTGCCTATTCTTTTCCTTGTATTTTTTGTAAACTCCGGTTGTCGGCTGGTCCGACGGCATTATATAATTAAATCTTCGATCAAAGTAATGAAATGCAAAGTTGAACCGATGCTTGATAGTGCGTTGGTTAAATCTAGCACAAAACTGACAACTAGCAACGTTGTGATCAGGGCCTAGGCAAGGAATACAGTAAGAGTGAAAATCCTTATGAGGTATTTGCTTCCCACAAGAAATACAATTGTTAACTTTTTCTGACATCGGTCTGGAGCAAGAAAAAAGTTTCCCCAATGGGGTACTTCGCTTTAATGAAGACTTCGGTTCTGAAATTCGGATTTGAAAATTTCAGGAGTCTGCCAACCGGCACTTGCGAACTGCTTTTGCTTTGGGCACCGCTCGGCAAGAAAGACGGAAGAAAATGGCGTCGGCTGCATCATTTATACCCCTGGCGCACTGACGTCAGGGAAGAGGCAACAGCAACAGACGCTGGACGTAGACTTTGGAATTCTGGCCGATTGAGGGTAGCCTGCCAGCAGGATAACCCAAGAGTAATGACTGCAACAGTGAAACACGATGAACATCTGTTTTAGAGAGAGGTGTGTACTGAATGATTACATTATCCACCATGCAGCCAGATTTAGAGTTCTGAGTTGGCTGTGCAATATCTAATTGTTCTGTTGGGTCAGCAAATGAGGTATTAGAGGCAATGTCCAGGCTGGGCCTTGAGACAAGCTATTTAGGATTGGGTACCAGTGCTGGCGTGGCCAGTCTGGGGCAATCAGCATCATTTTTGGCTTTTCTTGTCTGACCTTTAGGAGTACCTTGGAAAGGAGAGGCAGAGGAGGGAAGGCATACACTGTATGGGCTTTCCAGCTGAATGAAAGTGCGTCCACTTTCCATGCTTGCTTGTGATAAGTCCGAGTGCAGAATCTCTGTAGCTGGCAGTTGAGGGGAGGCGAATAGATCTATATCTGGGCATCCCCATTTCCCTGTTATGTTGAAGATTTGTGGATCTAGTTTCCACTCGCGAGGATCCATGAGGTTTCTGCTTAGTTCGTCTGCCAAAGTGTTTGTCTTTCCTGGCAGGAATTGTGCTTGCAGATGTACTTGATAAGTCAATGCTTTGTTCCACAAAGTCATGGCTTGCCTGCAGAGGGGGTAGGAATGTGTGCCCCCTTGCTTGTTAATGTACCACATGACTGTAGCATTGTCAGTCTTTATCAGTTGTTGTCCTGGATGAAGTAGGTCCTTGAAGGCTGTCAGGGCATTTTGTACAGCTAGCATCTCTTTTTGATTGATATGAAGATGCATTTGGTTTGTGGGTCATGTGCCCTGAATACATTTTCCTGCCATGTGCACCCCCAGGCATAATCTGATGCATCTGTTGTTAGTGCCTGCCTGGCACTGGGTAAGGTGAACGGCTGTCCCTTGTTGTGGTGACAGGCATGTGCCCACCATAGAAATTCCTGTTGCAGGCAGGGAATAAGAGTACTTACTGCTTCCAGGCTGTGGCAATGTTGAGTCCAAACACTTTTTAGATACCATTGTAGTTTCCTCATATGCAGTCTTGCATATGGAATTAGTAGAATGCAGGATGCCATGTAGCCCAGAGCCTGCAGAATTTTTCTTGCAGATAACTGGGTCTTTGTTGCCATGTCTCTGAAGTAAGAAGTCAGATGCCTTTGTTTGTCTGGCGTGAGATAAGCCATCTGGGCAGTTGTATTTAAGCTTGCACCCAGGAATATTATCTCTTGAGAGGGCACTAGTTTTGATTCATTTTCGTTTACTGTGTACCCTAGGCAAATTAGTAATCCTTTTACAAACGTCAGATGCTGTAGTAGAATCTCTGTCCTTTGCTTGAATAAGGCAGTCGTCCAAGTATGGGTATATTTGAATTCCTCTGTCTACAAAATGCAATTACTGGTGCCAGGCATTTTGTGAAGACCCTGGGCGCAGTAGATAAGCCAAAGGGCAGTGCAGAGAATTGGTAGTGCATTGAGCCCGCTATGAATCTGAGGTATCTTCTGCAAGATTGTCCGATTGGGACATGCAGGTATGCCTCTGAGGTCCAAAGTTACAAGCCAAACCTTCTTGTCCAGCATGGGCAGAAGCTGCTGTAGATTCAACATTTTGAATTTTGGGACGTCCAGAAAAGTATTTAGAGTAGACAGGTCCAAAATTCGCCTCCAGGCTTTGCCCTTTCTTGGTACTAAGAAAAGTCTCGAGTAAAATCCTTGCCCCTGCTCTTGTTGTGGCACTGGCTGAATCGCCCTCATCTCCATGAGAGATGAAACTTGCTTTTGTGCCTCTTGCCATTGATTGCGTGGCAGGTCTGGCATGCCTTTTGCCTTTGGAAGGGTGTGAAAGTGGGACCTGTAGCCCTGAGAGACTATATTTAAGACCCATTTGTCCTGGGTGACCTTGTGCCAGTTTTGTGAAAAAAAGTGCTAGCTTTCCCCCTATGGGTGCTGCCAAAAAATAACTGCTTGGCATTGGCAGATGGAAGTCATTGGGACTGTTTTCTATAAGGCTGTGATTTGTCTTCTCCACTTTTGGAGGTAGGAGCACCCCATTGTTTGGGCCTGTATGAGCCCTGGGGCTGTTGCCTGCCTCTAGGGCATCTGAATCTGCCTCTTTGTGGTCTGTCTGACACTGGAAAGGACCAATTCTTAGAGGGCCAGTTCCTGCTAAATCTGGGTGGCTGTACATGTAAGAAATCTTTTACGGTCTGCATAGATTTTGCCTTATCCTCCATTTTCTTTAACACCTCCTCTGCCTTAACACCAAACAAAGTATCATGCTGTAATGGAGCATCCAATAATTTTGCTTTAACATGATCAGGCAGATTCTGCTCCTTTAACCAAGCATGCCTTCTAATAACAGAACCTCTAACAGCGGCCCTGCGCAAGGCCTCCAGTGAATCATAGCCACACTGCAAAGTATGCTTTCCCACTTGTTCAGCTACATGCAATAAATCCTGCAAATCTTTGTTCTCAGTATATTCAGAATTTGTCAACATTTTTTGTTTTAACAAAGACTAAGTATTGCTGATATTTGAGCATACGAAACTGACAATTTAAAGCCCTTACAGCCAAGGTAGCATAAGTGTAAACTTTTTTCCCCCTGTCTGTCCAAAGCTCTAGAATCTCTGTCTGAGGGGACAGGGTTTTTGGCAGAAGCAGCCTTGACCCCTTTGGGACCCTGTGAGACAGTTTCTGGGTCAGCAGCTGGGTTTTTGTAAAGAAATGTATGGGTGTCTGGAACCCTGTAGTATGTCTGGCTTAACAGGGGCATGAGGTAAAAAGTCTGGAGACAGGCCGGACTCTGAGAAATCATCATCCACTACATCTAGAACAGGGGGAATTGCAAGAGGTCTGTGCTGAGGAAGCAAAAGAAAGTCTCTGTCTTTTCTTAGATTCAGAATAACCCTGGCTCTCCCAATGGAAATGCTCTCTCATGGTATGTAGGGTTTCCCCAAAAGAATAGTCCTCAGGAGGAGAAGCTGAAGGAATAGAATCTTCAGCATCAGAATCCTCATAGGGAGGAACAGAATATCCCTGATCAGAAGAGGAACCAGAGGAAATGGAAACCTGATCAGAGGAATCATATTCAGTGTCTTGCCTAGGCCTCTTATCAAGAGGGGGATGGGAACCCCTGATCAGAATAATAAGGTCTTCAGCCATTTTGAGCATCTGTTTCTTAGGCATAGAAGCCTGTCCTGGAGAATGCTGTACTGGTTTCCTTGTCTTTAAAACTGTTTTAGACTTTGTCTTGGATGCTGAAGTAGGCTTTATATAAAGTTGTGTAGGTCTCAAGACCCCCTCAGAAGCCGAAGCCTGCTCAGCATTTCCGGACCCATCTGAGGGATTAATTTCCGAAGGGCCAATACCTTGAGTATCCAGAGGCCTAGCTGTCTCCAAGTAGGAGTCGGAGGCGGCCTGTGGCTCTGAGGTAGCGGGAGTCAGGGGTTGCGAAAACGCCTCACTGAGCACCAGCAAACCGGCGACTGGCCTAGAACAGGCTTCGTCATCAGTTTTGGACCTCGGATGCTTGTCCTTGTCTTTATCCTTGCATATTTTATGAATTCCGGTCGTCGGATGATCCCACGGCATTATATAGTTAAACCTTCTGCCAAAATAATGAAAAGCAAAATCGTACCTACACTTAATAGTGCATTGGTTAAATCTAGCAGAAAACCGACAACTAGCAACGTCGTGGTCAGGGCCTAGGCAAGGAATACAGTAAGAGTGGAAATCCTTATGAGGTATTTGCTTCCCACAAGAAATACAATTGTTAACTTTTTCTGACATCGGTCTGGAGCAACAAAAAAGTTTCCCCAATGGGGTACTTAGCTTTATTGAAGACTTCGGATCTGAAATTCGTTTTCGAAAAATCTTAGGAGTCGGCCGACCGGCACTTGCGAACTGCTTATGCTTCGGGCACCGCACGGCAAGAAAGACTGAAGAAAATGGCGTCGGCTGCATCTTTTATACCCCCTGGTGCACTGACGTGAAGGAAGAGGCGACAGCAACCGACACCGGACTAGGACTTTTGAATTCAGGTCGACTGTGGGTGGCCTGCCAGCAGGATAACCCCAAGTGTAATGACTGCAACAGTGAAACACAATGAACAAAAGAGATATATCTTACAATATGACTAAAAATGAATGAAAATCATTGTAGTCATTGAGTGAAAGAAGGGACCTAATATTTAAACCTGTAGACGAGAGAAATAAGTTAGTAGTGATGCATTACTCTCACTATTTTAATGTGTAATGAGCATCTGAATTACGCTAATGTATATGAGAGAGTGGAATGTTCTGTATATTTAGCAGCATTACAGGGATATAATAAGTTATTAAATGAAGGTGTAAGGCTTGGTTACTTTTTGTGTGAAGATGTAAAAAAGAAATTCAATGTGGATGGCTGTAAAATGGCTCAGTTTTACGGTATGCCAAAACACACAAGAATATGTGTCCTCTTGTTTCAGGGAAGGAATACTTTCTTTGTAAAATGGGACAGTTATTACATTTTCATTTATTACCTAAAGTACAAGCACTACCCTCATACGTTAAGGATGTTTTTTTTTTTTTTTAACACAAGATTGATGATGTCCAGTGGAACCATAGTATGTATTGGATAACTTTGGACGTAAAAAGCTTATACACTAGTATTCATCATTTGTTTGGGATAGAGGCCCTTAAGGTCTTTTTATGTAGAACCCCAGTAACAGAATACATTATAGAATTTGTGTATTTCTGCCTAATGAATAATTTTTTTGAAAATCAATGGGATACTGTTTCATCAGAAACAAGGAACATCAATGGGGGCAGCTTTTGCCCCATTTTATGCTAACCTAAGTAAGGGCTTATTTGAGAGAGAATATGTATATAAATATAGATTTTTTTCAACAGCATGTAAAAAAAAATATTATGGTATTATTGACATCTTCTTATGTGACGGTGGGGAGAATGAAGTAGAGCAATGTGAGGGAATTACAACATAACAGGCTCAATGTAGAGTTTGATGAATTAAAAATAGGGAAGAAAGCTTTTTTTTTTTTAATGTGACAGTGGGGGTGCACTTTATCTCGAAATACTGAAATCTCGAATTTCAGTATCTTGAGACTAAAATCTCAAAAGCCTAGTTGCGTTTAAGTCCACATGACCAAATCTGGAAATGTCGAATCAGCGGTTGTGATGGTGCGCTGTGTTAATGGATAGCTGGAGATTCTGCTAAGTGTTTATTTTCTAAGGGTTTTGGGTAGCGATTTTAGTGTACGAGTGTGTTGGGAAGTTGTAAGTGTAGGTTACGGTATGTAGGTAAGAGTGAAGTGTTGAGAGTGGTGGTGTTTGCACGTTATATGATGAGTGTTTGTGTGAGGGAATGTAGTGTGTGTAGTTGTGGGTTTATTGGCTTTTTCATTTTAGTGCGACCACAAAGTTAGTATATATAAGTAGCAGGGCTGTGGGGGTGCAGGGGAGCTTGCCCCCCTGCTTATATATAGGGTAGGTGCATGTATTTGTGTTGTGTTTGTGTGTGTTTTGTTTGCTTGTTGCAGTGTGGGAAGGAAGGTGAATGTATATTTATTTGTGTGGTGCAGGGTGTATTTAAAAGTCACGACTTTGAATTTCCACGCTTTTGGAGTTTCAGTACTTTGAATGTTCGGCTTTATAGTCTCAAGATACTGAAATTCGAGATTTGAGTCTTTCGAGATTATAAAGCGACTCCAATAGTGGATATCACTGATGGAAATAAGAATAGAACATCTATACACAGGAAATTTGAAGGTGGAAACCAGTATTTAAGGCACAAAGTTGTCATCCAACTCATACACTTCAGGCTTTACTATATGGGGAGTTTAAAAGTAGAGTTGTGTACACACTTAACATAAATGTAGATGTTGAGTGTATTCACTGTTGCAGTCATCACACTTGGGTTTTCTGCCTGCAGGTAGCCTGAATACCAGAGTCTTGGGATTTCTGTGTCAAATGCTGTCGCCTCTTCCATGACATCAGGTCATATAAAACATACAGCCGACGCCATTACATCAGTTTTTCTTGACCCAGATGTCAGGAGCCCCCAAAATAGGAAGCAATTACATGGTGTGGAACACCTCCAGTAAAAAGTAAATACCATAGCCATAAGATATGGCCAACAAGAGGATAGGCAGAAAGTACAGAAGAGTCAGGAGGCTGGAGGGTGGGTAACCAGGAATGCAACAGTGAATACACTCTAACATGTACACGAGTACACAACTGTACTATGTTCTTCGTGTTTCACTGTTGCAGTCATCACACTTGGGTTGATTCCCAAAGCTGAGGAAGGGTGGAGGCAGTCAAATAATAGTAGGGCTGGCTAGCAGGCCTTGTAAGACTGCTGTGGCAAAATCCAGCTCTGGATTTAGAAGACAGATAAGAGGTAATGCTTGGTGAAGGTGTGTACAGAACTCCAGGTTGCAGCTTCCAGGATGTCCCTGGTAGGGACTCCCCTGAGAAATGCTGTAGAGGTTGAGGTAGCCCTAGTAGAATGAGTTCCTCCTAGATTTCTCATAAGTACTAGGCTCCCGATTGGTCCTTCCTGATCAAGTGAAAAATCAGTTCCCTTTACTAATCTGATCAGTGAAAAAACAATTCCCTATACTAATCTGGTATGTCTAAGGGTCAGTTTCAGGGTTACTCTCCAGTCCAGCTGGTGAATCGGGGAATTCTGAGGCAATGTTACAATTGCCTTATGTACACAGACAACCCTCTCCTCCTTCCAACAAACTCAAATACATGTGAGAGATGCAGTTACACAGCCAAACTGGAGGCAGAGCTCTCTCAACCCAAGACTGGCACAGTCAGTCAGGAGGAAAAGGTAACCACCCGCACCACAAATCCAGTCTCACATAGACCTATTGCATCTGCATACCCAACACAAACGCACAAAAACATACTCGGAGGCTCTAAATAAAAATCTGCCTAAGCAGCAAAGTCCTCCAAAGCAGATATCCAAGCAACAGCCACCCCTCAACAATACCCACGAATCACATATCTCACAAAGTCAGTGTGCCTCACAGTCACAGCCCCCTTAAGGCTAAACAACACACCAAATACACGTGTTATAGGGGACTCTACTGTCCGGCACACTGACGTCCCGCTCACCAGACTGAACAAGGAGAAGGTCACTGTAAGCTGCCTGTCGGGTGCCAGGATCCGCCACATAACACAAGCACTCAAGTCACTCCAAAGCAAGTACAAATATGACTCCATCATTGTCCATGCTGGTGTGAATGACCTGAGATGTACCTCCCTGGACTACATGAAAAGAGACAGAGAAGCTCTCTGATCATGTAGCTCAGGCTGGTATGACCCTGACCTTGAGTAGCATCTTGCCCTCACCAAGAATGATGCCACAGTATAACGACAAAATGATCAGTTTCAACAATTGGCTGAAGTATTGGTGTCATTCAAAGGGGATCCAGTGTCTGTCAGCCTGGGATGACATGCTCGACAAGCCACGTTGCTTCGCTAGGGACGGCTTGCACCTGTCACCCTTAGGCTTTTGTATACTGGCCAAGGCTCTTGCCACCCCCATTAGTGCCTTTTTTAGGCAAGGCTCAAAGAACAAACCCACCTCCATAGACAACCCAAGGATAAAAAAACAAAAGGTAATACTACTCAATGCCAGAAGTCTAAACCTCAAGATGCACGCACTCGAGGCTCTCCTCAGTATGGAGAATATCGATGTCTGTGCAGTAACAGAAACCTGGTTCAAGGCTCCTGAGAGCACCCCAGCACTACCAGGTTATAACTCATGCCATGCTTTTCAGCCCCAAAACTCGGACCGAAGCACAAAAGGAGGGGGAGTATCTATATTCAAAGATACCTACACCTCCAGGTTAGTGGCACTGTACGAAGCATCGGAAACCATACATGTGCAACTAACAACGGGCAAAACTGCCTTTCAGTTTGTAGCCTGCTACAGATCACCCTCCCTTTCACAGGAACCCCACCTGGCATTCCTGAGAACACTGGAGAATATGAAGGTCTCTCCAAACACTATGTTATTGGGTGACTTCAACTACCCAAACACTGACTGGGGAAACTACTCAAGCCCAAATACCCTCACCCAACGGTTCCTTGAATTTATAAAGGCTAACGCGATGAACAACTGGTCACCACTCCCACAAGAGGGAACAACATATTGGACCTGGTCATCGCCAACATGGTGACTTTATGTTCCACACCAGAGGTAAACCCCTCATTGGTAAGATCAGACCATAAACTAATTTCCCTGGACATATCCTGTCCCCACCCCCAGCCAAGGAAATCACTGTAAAGAATTTCTCTAAAGCTAACTTCACACTTCAAGACTGAGGTGGAATCCTTCAAAGCCCCCGGGCCAGAGGATAATACAGCCCAATCCGCAGAATCCTTTACAATTGCATTCTATGAGCACCTGCAGGAATGCATGGATTGTGCTATCCCAAATAAAACCAAGACTCACTCCTGCAAAAACAGGAGACCTGTCTGGCGGACCCCTGCCATAAATTATCTACACAACAGGAGGAAGCTACTACATGACAGAGCAAAATCCCAAAAAGGGAAGGCATCTCTGATCAGTATTAGCAAGAAACTACGATACCTCATAAAATCATCAAAGGCCAGTTTCGAAAGAAAAATTGCCCTAGACACTAAAGATAATCACAAGGCCTTCTTTAGTTATGTCAGGAATATGGGTGGAAACTCCCAGATATGCTCTGAATTGTTGCATAACGGTACAAAATATACCAAACCTACAGACATGGCCAACATCCTGGCAGACAAATTCATTGCTAACTTCTCTCCCCCTTCCCCTCAAAGGAGCAAATGCCTATCCCAACTGAAGGTAACCTCCCTGACATCACAGATGCACAGGTGAAAGCTGCCCTCTCCAAAGCAAAAAACACAGCATCTATGGGACC
Source organism: Protopterus annectens (assembly GCF_019279795.1). NCBI lineage: Eukaryota > Metazoa > Chordata > Ceratodontiformes > Protopteridae > Protopterus > Protopterus annectens. The sequence goes on from NC_056729.1 coordinate 672,836,323, forward strand.
GGACGGTGTCCCAGACTGGGTCTTACATGAGCTCCAAGAAGAACTGAACCCTCACATTAAGTCACTGTTCATACTTAGCCTTACTACAGGATATGTACCCAAAGAATGGCATACAGCTACAGTGGTCCCACTCCACAAAGGTGGCACCACAACGGACCCCGGGAACTAACGCCCCATAAGCCTGACTAGTCTGGTCTGTAAAGCTATGGAGCGTATTATCATGGAACTCATAAACAAAGACATTGGGAGCCTCTAGACACTGGACCCTACCCAATTCGGCTTTGTTAAGGGCAGATCTTGCCTCTTAAACCTAGTTGATTTCTTTGAAACAGTTACCAAAGCCATAGATGAGGGCAAGGTAGTCCACACAGCCTACCTGGACCTCGCAAAAGCCTTCAACACAATACCCCACTCGGGCATCATAAATAAGCTTACCAGCTTAAATATCAACCCCTATATCACAAGATGGGTTGCAAACTGGCTAAGGGATAGAACCCACATGGTCAGAATCGCAGGTGCCACGTCCGAATCCAAACCAGTTACAAGTGGTGTCCCACAAGGCTCAGTTCTGGGGCCTCTCATTCGGTATATACTTCTCTGAGGTTCAGGCTAACACGGGGGGACTATGGCTGACAAAGTTCGCAGATGACTGCAAACTGGCAGCCATAATAGACTCTTCAGCTGACACAAGCATCCTCCAAAAGAGTCTCACGGAGACGGATGCTTGGTGCCAGAACCACGGCCTCAAGCTAAATACTAAAAAGTGCACAGTCATCCCCTTTGGGAAAAACAAAGTGCCCACAAATTACCACATAGGTGGTAATCCATTAAGTACGGAAGAAGTAATTAGAGATTTGGGGACCAATGTAGATAGTAATCTCTCCTTTGATAATCATGTTGCCAAAGTGGTTAGAAAGACCTTCTATATAGCCCACCTTATCACGAAAGGGTTCGCATCTAGATCAAGAGAGGTCATTGTGCCCCTCTACTCATTACTCATCAGGCCCATAATTGAATACAATGCCCCTTTTGGGATGTACCTTACCCGACACCTGCAGCAACTGGAGAGACCCCAAAAGTACCTGACCAAGAGGATCATGGGCTACAAACAGATGTCCTACGCAGCTCGACTAAAGAAACTCTAGCTCTACTCAGTTGCTTACCGCCTACTCAGAGGCAATCTAGGCCTGACGTACAAAGCCATGTCTAAACCAGAATTAATGGACCTGCTCCATCTCAAAAAATCCAAATCCTTTAGAGCTACACGCTCCAGGGACTTAAACCTCAGCACAAAAATAAATAGGACATGCTGGAGGGACAGATTCATTCCCCAGAGGCTCCCCTCACTCTGGAATAGAATATCAATTCATGTTAGACATAGCCCCTCGCTGACCCTCTTCAAGAGAAATCTGGACGCGTGGATGGGAAATCGCAAATTCATGCCTGGGAACTCTTGTGTGTCCCTGCTCAACAGAGGCACAGTAAACTAATCTCAAAGGGCTACCTTCTGTGACATACTATACAGAGGCACAGTAGGCTAATCTAATAGGGAGGCGAAAGCCAAATACACTCGGGCTAGGCTTATAAATACCCTAGGGCAGATTGCCTAGTATCTACCTATGAACCTATGCGGGGTAGGTTTTCCATGGTGTTTATAGCAGAAATGGATGCAGTGTGCTATCCATTTGGAAATGGTTTGCTTTGAAATGGCCTTGCCCTCTGCACCTGTAGCAAAGCTGACTAGCAGCTGGTCAGATTTTCCGAAAGGCTTAGTCCTGTCAAGGTAGAACCCGAGTTGTCTGTGTAAGTCTAAAGAGTGAAGGATCCTTTACCCTTTATTCTGAGGATTAGGGAAAAAGATTGGTAAATAGATGGATTGGTTTAGAGCCACACTGGATACCACCTTGGGCATAAAAGATGGGTTAGTCCTGAGGGAAACCCTGTCAGCATGGAAAATAATGAAGGGTTCCACAGCCATTAGTGCCTGTAACTCAGACACTTTTCTTGCTGCTGAAGTGATGGCTAGAAGTAAGGTTGCTTTCCATGAGATGAATTTTAACTGTGCTGTAGTAGCAGGCTTAAAAGGGGGAATCGTGAGCTTCTCTAGTACAAAGTTAAGGTCCCAGGCAGGGGTGGGAGTTCTCCTCAGGGGTCTTAAATTGTTAGCTCCTCTCAGGAACTGTTTGACCAGAGGGTGAGAAAAAGAGAGGTGGCTCAGTATTATAATGAGCTGAGATGGCCGAGGCATGAATCTTAATAGAAGAGAAAGATAGGCCTTTGTGGAGCAGCTCTGCTAGGTGATCTAGGATTTGCGGTAATGTGGGTAAGGCTGTGTCCTTTCCTTGAGACTGGCTCCAAAGAACAGTATCTTTTCCATTTTTCTGAATAGGATTTCCTGGTACTAGGCCTTCTGGCCTCTAGGATGACATCCAGCACCTTGTTTACTGAAGGTTGCTGGTGGTATATTCAGGGAATAAGCCGGGCTGCAAGGTTCAGGGTTTGCAGCTGAGGATGCAAAATCTGTCCCTCCTGCTGGGACAGCAGGGAGGGGGTCTGATGTAGGTGCCAGGGTGGCACTGCTGCCAGACTGTTTTAAGAGTGGGTAACAGTGCTGGCGGGGCCAGTCCGGTGCAATAAGGATTGTCCTTGGCTTGCCCTATTTGATCTTGAGTAGTACTTTTGAGAGGATGGGCAGAGGGGAAAGGCATAAATTGAGGAGGTTTTCCCATGTAAAGGACAGGGAATCCACTTTCCATGCTTGGCTGCAAGGATTTCTGGTGCAAGATTTGCTCAACTGATGGTTTTGGGGGGAGGCAAAGAGGTCCACCTCTGGTGTCCCCCACCTGTGGGTTAGAAGTTTGAATGAGATGGTTCCAGTTTCCACTCGTGTGGGTCCAGTGGATTTCTGCTTAAGTCGTCTGCCAGTGAATTTTGTTTGCCTGGCAGGAATTGAGTTTGCAGGTGCACTTGGTTGCTCAAGGCTGTGTTCCACAGGGCCATGGCTAACCTGCAGAGTGGGTAGGAATGAGTTCCCCCCCTGCTTGTTTATGTACCACATAACTGTGGTGTTGTCTGTCTTTATCAAGAGTTGTCCTGGAAGGAGAAGGTATTTGAAGGCTGTCAGAGCATTCTGTACAGTTAACATTTCTTTTTGATTGATATGTAGGTGAATTTCTCCTGGGCTCCTTTTGCCTTGAATGCATTTGCCAGCCATGTGAGCCCCCCATGCATAGTCTGATGCGTCTGTTGTCAAGGTTTGGGCGGTGAGGGGTTGAGTGAAAGGGAGTCCCTTGTTGTGGTTGCAAGCCTCTGCCCACCAAAGGAACTCTGCCCTTAGACAAGGAATGATAGGAATATATGTTTCCAAGTCCCGAGAATGTTGGCACCAGAGACTTTTTAAGTACCACTGAAGTTTCCTCACATGCAGTCTTGCATAAGGAATTAGCAGAATACATGAGGCCATGAACCCTAGGGCTTGCAGTATTTTTCTTGCCGATAGCTGGGTTCTGGTGGCCATTAGTTTGAAGTAGTTTGTCAAATAAACCTGCTTTTCTGGAGTAAAGAATGCAATCTGGGAAGTTGTGTTCAAACTTGCTCCCAAGAATACAATCTTTGGAATGGGCACCAGATGTGATTTCTTTTCGTTGATGGTGTACCCCAGAGAAGTTAGAAGTCTCTTTACAAATGCCAGGTGCTGAAGTAGCAATTCCTGACTGTCCGCCTGAATCAGGCAATCGTCCAAGTATGGATAAATTAGAATTTTTCTCTGCCTGCAGTATGTAATGGCTGGAGCCAGGCACTTTGTGAATACCCTGGGCGCAGTAGATAAGCCAAAGGGAAGTGCAGAGAACTGATGGTGCATAGAGCTTGCCCTGAAACGTAGATATTTCCTGCAAGATTCCCTCATGGGGATGTACAGATAAGCTTCTTTTAGTTCTAGGGTGACTAGCCAGGAGTGCGTGGCTAGCATAGGAAGCAGCTGTTGTAGTGTAAGCATTTTGAATTTTGTGACCACCAGGAATATGTTGAGAATGGACAGGTGTAGGATACAGCATCAAGAGCCCTCTTTTCTGGGCACCAGGAACAGTCTGGAGTAGAAATCCTGTCCTCCTTGCTCTATTGGAACAGGTTGAATAGCCCTGATACTGAGAAGAGAAAGTACTTGCTTTTGAGCCTCTGCCCAATGGTTTGGAGGAAGGTCTGGCAATCCGCTTGGGGTTGGCAGTGAGTGGAAGTAAAATCTGCATCCCTGGGATACAATGTTTAGGACCCATCGGTCCCGGGTAATGGACATCCAGTTTTTTGCATGCAGGGCGAGATTTCCTCCTAGGGGTGCAAATACTTGGGCATGGCTGGGAAGGATGACAGACAAGTCATTGTGAATTTTTTCCATAAGGTGGTGGCTTACCACTCCCTGTTTTTGAGGGGGGAGCACTCCATTGTTTAAATCTGTGTACCCTGAGACTGTAGCCTTGATGGTCTGTTGCCCCTGGGTTTGAGAAGTCCTGGTAGGGACTGGAAAGGACCATTTTTTTGAAGGCCAATGCCTACTGAATCTAGGTGGCTGTACCGGTAAGAAATCTCTTTAACAGTTTGCATAGATTTAGCTTTTTCCTACATATTTTGAAGAACCTCTTCTGCTTTTGTGCTAAACAAACGTTCCTGGTTTAATGGAGCATCTAGTAATTTTGCTTTGACATGGTCTGGCAAGGTGTTCCTTTAGCCAGGCATGCCTTCTCAGTACAGACCCAGTGACAGCAGCCCTGCAAGATGCTTCTAAGGCATCAAAACCACACTGCAAAGTATGTTTACTGACTTGGTTTGCAGAATGCATTAACTCTTGTAAATCTTTATTTTCTGCAAAATCTGGAAGCAACATTTTTTATTTAATTTGTTCCATAATATGCTGCTGGTACTTCAACATGTGAAACTGGCAATTTAAAGCCCTGACGGCAGGAGTTGCAGAGGTATATACCTTCTTGCCCCATCTGTTCAAAGCCCTCGATTCCCTGTCTGAAGGGGTAGGATTTTTGGCTGAAGTAGCCTTAATACCTTTAGGTCCCTGGGAAACTGTCGCTGGATCCGCAGTGGAATTCTTAAAGAGAAATTTGAGAGAGTCAGGTACCCTGTAGTACCTGTCAGGCTTTCTAGTAGCTGGTGGTAAAGTATCAGGAGTAAGACTGGATTTCATGAAAACATCATCTACAATATCCAGGACAAGGGTATAGCTAGAGGCCTGTGCTGATCCCAAAATAGGTGTAATGGTTTGGGATCCCAGAGCTTCATAAGTCTACCACCAACCCCCCTTTTAGGCCCATCATTTCTGCTTTGGGTAGTTCCACTGACTGTACTTCTTTGTATTGGGATCATATGTTTAAGCCATGTGTCAAGAGTTTACCTTCTTACATACCTGACTCATGGGATTTTTTTGACAAACTAAGGTGTTTTGGTTCAAGTAACATTTCTGAAAATTTATTTTAATTACAGCTGATGTGATATCTCTCCACCTGTATACCATATGACATGGGTGTAGATTTTGTAAGATGTTTTTTGTGTAAATACACTGATTTAAGTAATAACAATATTATAACATATGTTTGTTAGACATTTTATTGGAAAATGCATTTTTTAAACAGCTGAAGGGAGTATTGATGGGCGCTACTGTAGGGCCCACATATGCCAACCTTGTTTTAGGGTGGTGGGATCTGGAAATCCTACCTAATGTTTCATATTTTGGTAATATTCTTTTTTTTTTTTCAATAATTTTTATTTTTCATTTTCCAATAATATGACTAAACTAACAAACATAACTAACAAGCATGACCATAAAACAGTGTTATCCACAGAGATTCATACCATAAGATATAGGTCAGTCAACAAAATTATCTACACTATATAAATAGATGCTTTCATAGTTAAGACATTTAAATAGAACAGTAAATATATTTTTAAAACAAGACCACAAAAAATTTGGAGTGGTTGATCATATGCGTCATTTAAAATCCCATTATGGTACATTTCCAAGTGTCTCTGTGGTGGTTCATGCTAGTATAATGTTGAAGGCTTGTTCCCATATTTCCCTATATCTTGTATTTTTGTCTTTTTTATCCATTACTATTTTGTGGGCCAATAGATGTTTTATGGCTAGCTGTCTAAATCCCTCCCAAGAGATACTAGTTGGGTGAAGCCACTTAAACGATATGTAAAGTTTAATTAGGAGAAAAATTGTAACCAGTGTGGTGGCTTGTTTCTTTGGAATGTTGGGTGGGAGAATGTGTAGTATAGTAAATTCTCATGTTAGTGTAGATGTCTGATAGCCTATTTTTTGTAACTGTAATTTAAGAGAATTCCAAAGTTTGTAGACACATTTGCAACTCCAAAATAGGTGAAGTAAGTCAGCTGTTTGATCTTTACAATGTAGACAGAATGGTGATCTTGATGCCTTAAGTTTATGTAGGATTAAAGGTGTGAAATATGTGTTATTATTAATCATGAGCTGAGTGTAAGCCAGTTTTTGGAGAGGTATGGTCTTTAGTGCTAGGTTAATTGCTTGATTTATTTGCAGGTTTTCTACAGATGGATTCATTTTTCTCCAGTAGTTAGAGAAAAAGAGATCCTTCTAGAATTTAATGTCATTTATTAATTTGTATGCATTTGTGGTGGCTTTCTTTGACAGGATAGTTTTCCAGAGTATATTACAGACTTCTGTGTCATTCTTGGTTACATTAGTATCTTGGAGGTAACTGGAATACAACTCTTAATTTGTCTTAGGATCACTGTGTATGACTTGGGAAGGTTTAAGGTATTCTTCATATCCTGTATCATGCAGTTAAAATATGGAAATATATCTTGGATAGTTTTATTTATTAATCGGGGATAAGGGTCCAAGTTCAACATTTGATTGTTTATTTTTAAATTTGGATTTTTATGAAGGGGTTGTATAATTTTCATGGCTTGTGCGAGGTTCAGGGATTGAAAGAGTTTTTGTGTTAGGTTGATGGAGTGTTTTAGGGAATCTATGATACTGTAAGACTGCATTATATTTTGGTTTAGGAATGGCAGTCCTTGAGGATTTATACCTAGTGCTTTAATGCATCTATAATAGACTGTTACCCAGAGATGAGACCAAGTTTTAGTTGCCGGATTCTGTTAGTCTATTCTCAGTATTCCATTACTGTTAATAATTAAGTAATAGGTTTCAAAATCCGGAAGGCCTAGTCCTCTATTTTTGGGAAGTGTTAATTTAGAATAGGAGATCCTGTTTTTTTTGGGCTCCCAAATGAACTTTGCAAGCAAGGTGAACATCTGTTTAAACAATTTGTTGTGTATAATTACCTGTGATGTCAGATAAAAGGCAGAGAAAAATATTTTGTTAAGTTGTAAATTACTGGGGGGGTTATGGTACATATTTTGTTTAATGGTCAAGAAAAGCGGTTCTAGGTACAAGTTAAGAGCAGGGGTGATAGCAAGCATCCATGTCTAGTTACATTTTTTATTGGAATTCCATTTGACTAAGTTTTATTTATGTATAGGGATGTCTATGGGTTACTATAAAGTGTGTGTATAATCTGAATGAAGTTGTTGGGTAGATTAAAGTACGGTAGTGTTTGAAGTAAGAATTCTATACTGACCCTGTCGAAGGCTTTGTGAGCATCAACAACTAATGCGTATATATTTGTGTTGTTTCGGTCTGCATAAGATATTAATGCATTTAATGTTAGTGTATTGTCAGTGGTCTACCAAAGTGGTGTAAATCCAGATTGTTCAGGAGAGATAATTTTCTTTATCAGATTTTTCAGTCTATTTGCAAGAAATGTAGTTAATATTTTTGTATCTATATTTAGAAGGGAGATATAGGTCTATGACTGCCAGGGCTTTTCGGGTCAACTTGTTCTTTAAGTATAAATATGTTTTGGATGCACTGAAGTGTATATCATTTATTTTATTATTTATAATGTAGTTCAATATATGAAATAGAATTTTGGCCATCAAGGGGGGTAAAAGTTTTATAGAATTCTGAAGCGAGTCCATCCGGACCTGGAGCCTTGTGTGCTTTCAATTGTTTAATTGTCGTGATTATTTCACTAGTTGATATAAATTCACTTCGTTTTTATTTTGTTGGTCTAAGTCTAATTTCAGAAATCTCAGGTTTTGAAGAAAATGGGTTCTATCTTCCTTTGAAGCTTGTAGTGTTTGTTCTCCATAAATCTGAGAGTATATTTGCTCAAAGATTTTAACAATGTCCTCATTTTTTGTGTAGTGTTTGTCCCTATAGTTTACTTCTGTTATTTAGGAGACAGTTTTAATCTGGGCTATAATTTTGGCCAATGCAGGAGATGGCAGTTGAGCTTCTTCTGCATAGATGGCTAACATTCTGGTTTCATAAAAAGATAGGTTTCTAGTATGTAATAAGTAGAGATCTCTTTGTAGTTTTAGAAGGTCTGTCTCCGTTTGACTCCTATGGTTAATTAATAGGTCGTTTTCAAGAAGCTCTATTTTCCTTTTCAAGTCCTGTTCCACTTTTAGTTGCGTTTTTTTGTAGTGTGCTGCTCTTTTAATGACTACTCCACTAATTTGTGTTTTGGTCACAGCCCATTCTGTATTCACTGGTATTCGGGAGTTAGCAAGGTTTGTAACGGATGCTTTTAATAATTGATTCTATGTCTTTTATTATTTCCATTTTGGTAAGCAAATAAAGGTTTAATGACCAGTTATAGCCCCTATTCACCATATGTCTTTTTGTCCCAAGTGATATTAAGCGTAATTTTAGAATGATCTGAAAAGAATCTGGTATGGGTAACTATTGTTGGGTCTAAGTTAATAAATATGTCTGAGATTAAAAAGAAATCAATCCTCAACCACATTTTGTGGCATTGAGAGTAAAATGCAAACTTCTCAGTTTTGTTATCACTAGCTCCATATTTAAAAGGGTCATATAGCTTGAAGTATTGTTTGAATTCATTTAAAGCTAAGGAAGCTTGTTTATTATATGCTTTGGTCGGATTGGATTTGTCTTTGTCTGGGTTTTGATGTGTGTTCCAGTCACCCCCAACCACCAGACAGTGATCTTTAAATTGGTTTAAAATGGGGTACAGTGATGTAAAGAAGAGATGTTGGTTGCTACAGGGTGCATACACATTAAGTACCAATAAGGGTTTTGGAAGTGTAGGGTTCGTAAAAGTTACATAGCACCATCTTCCCTCCTTGTCTGCTTTGGTTTCAAGTATTTTTTCCTGGAATTGGTTCTTAATTATTATAGCTACACCTGCACTGTTTGTCTTACCCTCCGAAGCTATAATTTGTCTTATCCATTTTTTCTTACTAATTTCTGACCATTTTGCAGTAGTGAGGTGTGTTTCTTGTATTAATATGAGGTTAGCTTTAGCTTGCAGTGTAAAGTGTAAGAATAGTTTCCTTTTTTGCTTGTCTAATGGTTTTGGTTTGTGGTCTTTGTATGTGTTTTTGTATGACAAATTTGGAAAGCATCTTACTATTCCCGTCCCTACTCTGTGCCTAACCACCACTCTACCCTTGGACCAAGAATAAGGTAGGGGACAGAATGACTGTTCGGTGTGGAGTTTACTTCTCAATGTGATTTCGGGTTGTGTTATCTCTTTATGTGGATATGCAATATATGTTACCCCCCCTGCATAATTATGTACAATGTGGACAAAGCTAAACAGACTAGTTCCCTAGAAAGCACTACCGATAATGCCCTAAGCTCTTCAACAAAAACATTTATATAATCATGCTAATACAGTAAAGACGTATAATCTTTATGGTTAATAACTTGTGACAAATTTCTACTTAAAATGCATTTCTAAAAAGATAATACTAAACATTTACATGGTGACTTGTATCAGGTTCTAAAATATATTCTTCTCAGCTAAAGGTCATGCTTTTAACTCTACATTTATTTACTTTGTACTCTTCTTTCCCCTCGTTTATTTAACTATTTTAGACCATTACATATGCCTTTAAAAAAAAAAAAATCCACACAGTGGTCTATAGTCATTGATAAGGGGGGGGGGGGGGGGGCAAGGGGTAGGATTTTTGGCTGAAGTAGCCTTAATGCCTTTAGGTCCCTAGGAAATGGTCTCTGGATCTGCAGTGGAATTCTTAAAGAGAAATTTGAGAGAGTCAGGTAGCCTGTAGTACCGGTCAGGTTTTCTAGTACCTGGTGGTAAAGTATCAGGAGTACAACTGGATTCCATGAAAACATCTACAATATCCAGGACAGGTTATAGCTAGAGGCCTGTGCTGATCCCAGAATAGGTGTAATATTTGGGATCCCAAAGCTTCATAAGTCTATCACCAACCCCCCTTTTAGGCCTATCATTTCTACTTTGGGTAGTTCCACTGACTACTACTTTGTATTGGGATCATATGTTTAAGCCATGTGTCAAGAGTTTACCTTCTTATATACCTGACTCATGGGATTTTTTTAGACAAACTAAGGTGTTTTGGTTCAAGTAACATTTCTGAAAATTTAGTTTTATTTACAGCTGATGTGGTATCTCTCTTCACCTGTATACCACATGATATGGGTGTAGATTTTATAAGATGTTTTTTGTGTAAATACACTGATTTAAGTAATAATATTATAACATATGTGCTTGTTACTTTTTATGTTTAATGGAAATGTTTTTAAACAACTGAAGGGAGTATTGATGGGCGCTACTGTAGGGCCCACATATGCCAACCTTGTTTTAGGGTGGTGGGATCTGGAAATCCTACCTAATGTTTCATATTTTGGTAATATTCTTTTTTATACAAGGTTTGCAGATGATTTGTTTTTCATCGCTAGGGCTGAAGATTTTCATGTGTAGGAATTTGTAGATGCTTTGAGTCAAAGTACCCCTTTTTTAAAGTTAGTTGTAGGTAAAGTAGGTGCCAAATTGTCTTTTTTTAGATGTTAACATAATTTGGGACACTATTACTAAAAGGTTTCACAGCACCATACATAGGAAGGTTACATTTTGTAACAGTTATGTCAGTTTTAAAAGTGGGCATCCAAACCTTATTAAAAGTAATGTCCCTAGAGGACAGTTTATAAGAGCATCTCTTATGACTGTCGACGATTCTGCTTTCCTGTCAGAATTAGACTTTATTAAGGGTCTTTTTTTCTGACAGGGGATATCCTTCAGAGATAATTTCATCTGCTGCAATACAAAGTATCAGTAGAAGGTGTAAGGACTTTCCTCCTATTTTAACACATGGCTTTCACAAGAAAGAGGTTGTAGTGGGACATTCAGACAATGTTAACAAGACTAGTGACGGTCCCAGGTATGCTTCAGAGATGAGTGTAAATAGTCACGCTATACACAGAATCATGTAAGCTGAACTCTGAATCTTTGCTGGTATATTTTCTGGTAAAATTATATGGTTGGCATTGGGGGTGTGCTATTGTGGAGGCTGCCTGCACATGCACTGATCAAGGGGAGTGTTGCTCATCAACTCTGAGAATATGGACACATCACTCACAGTTTGATATATTTTCTGAGGCACTAAGTCTTAAGATCATTCATACCTGGCCATTACTGTCCCTCATGCCACACTTCTTTTCTCCATGAAGGCCATACTGGTCAATCCCGGAGTAAATTTGTGCCTACCTGTCCAGTCTTATATTTGATGGTTAATGAAAGATAGTGAGTTACACTGTTTAACGTGCAAGAGACGTTTATTCCAGATGTTTGCGAGATGCTGGATTAGAAATCTGTCCCACCATTGTGTTTTATTTATCTGTTGGTGAACATTTAGATCCCTGGTACTAGTTGTGATGATGTGAGGTATTGCCAGCTATGCCAGGAGAAGTAGGGCAGTGAATGTGTAACAATACAGTTACGACTGCTGAATCCTACACAAATGAACTGTATAAGCACTTACACGAGTGCATGGATCGTGCTATCCCAAACAGAACCAAGATACTATCCTCCAAAAAAAGGAAGCCAATCTGGTGGTCCCCTGGCATAAACAAACTCTACAACAGAAGGAAGAAACTGTTGCAAAAGAGAGTAAAATCCCATGAGTGGAGGAGCTCCCTGGTCAGCCTCAGTAAGAAGCTGAGATCCCTTATAAGATCCTCCAAAGCTAGCTACGAAAACAAAATCACCACTGATTCTAAGGAAACCATAAAGCATTCTACAGCTATGTCAAGAATCTCAATTGCAACACCCAGATCTGCTTTGAGTTACAACACAACTGCACGAAAATTACAGAACCAACTGATGTTGCCAACATCCTGGAAAATAGGTTCAGTGCTAACTTTAAACCCCTCTCACCCCCTAAAGGACCCATAACTATACAGGAAGAATGCAGAGTCCCAGTAATCACAACTACGCAGGTAAAAGCTGCACTCATTAAAGCCAAACACAGCATCCATGGGACTGGACAACATCCCAGGCTGCGTTTTACACAAACATCAGAACAAACTGGCTCCCCATCTAAGCACCATGTTCAATCATAGCCTCACACCAGGCTTTGTGCCCACTGAATGACATAGGGAACTATCACTCTATTAGCCCGACGAGCCTGGTCTGTAACGCCATGGAACGTATCATCATGGAACTCTTAAACAAAGACATTGGTAACCTCTAAACTCTGGACCCCACCCAGTTCGGGTTTGTGAAAGGCAGATCATGCCTCCTGAACCTGATCAACTTCTTTGAGGCAGTCACCCAAAGCTGTAGACGAGGGTAAGGTGGTTCACACAGCCTATCTTGACCTCGCCAAGGCTTTCAACACCATCCCCCATTCTGGAATTATAGCTAAACTCACTAAACTAGGTATAAATCCCTACATCACAAGATGGGTTGCCAACTGGCTCACTGACTGCAACTTTTAGGTTGCAGGCTCCAAATCTACCTTCAAACCAGTGACAAGTGGAGTACCACAGGGTTGTCGTGGGACCTCTCCTGTTTGGTATCTACTTCTCTGAAGTACAGGCTAACACAGAAGGCCTTTAGTTAACGAAGTTCACAGATGACTGCAAACTAGGAGCCATAGTTGAGTCCCCAAATGATGTGGACATCCTACAGAAGGGCCTCGATGAGACAGATGCCTGGTGTCAGATCCATGGCCTCAAGCTCAGTGCCAAAAAGTGCATTGTCATCCCTTTTGGTAAAAACTCTGTACCCATGAACTACCACATAGGCGTCAGTCTACTTAACACTGAATGTGTGATAAGAGACCTTGGGACCCAGGTAGACAATAGTCTCTCCTTTGATCATCACATCGCCACAGTAGTCAGCAAATCCTTCTACGTGGCACAGCTCATCACAAAAGGGTTCTCATCCAGGAAAAAAGAGGTCATTGTTCCCCTCTACTCGACACTCATTAGACCCATTATAGAGTACAATGCCCCTTTTGGAATGTACCTCATAAGATATCTGCAGCAGTTGGAAAGGCCACAGAAGTACCTCACAAAGAGGATTACTGGCCTCAAACAGATGTCCTACACTAACCATCTCAAAAAACTACAGCTTTACTCCGTAACATATCGCCTACTCCAAGGTGATCTCTGCCTAACATATAAAGCTATGTCAAACCCAGAGCTGTTGGACATGCTACACCTAAAGAAATCCCAATCCCTCAGAGCTACACGCTTTAGGGACCTTGTCACCACAGTAAACAGGATATGCTGGAGGGATAGATTCCTGTACAATAGACTTCCCGTACTGTGGAACAAGCTACCCATCTATGTCAAGCAAAGTTCTTCATTAGCACTCAAGAAAAATCTTGATGAGTGGATGGGAAATGGGAAATACACCCTGGGGATCACTACTGTGGCTCTGCTCGACAGGGGCACAGGAAGATAATTTTCTTGGGTGGCGTAAGCCAGGGAACCTTGTTGGCTAGGTTTACTTAGGCCCTTGGGCCGATAGCCTAGTACCTACCTATGAACCTATAACTGGAAGGTTATTGCAGGTAATCCTGATGTAGCCAGAGTTTTGGGAGAAGGTCCATCTTTTGTTTACAAAAAGAAAAGAAGTATAAAACAACTTTTGGAGTCTAACAGAAGTCATTCTGGTGCCAGGTTGCGGGTGGTGGGGGTATGTTTAAATGCTCTGGATGTAGGGCTTGTAGATTTATTTTTGAAGGGCCCATCATTTTCTTAGGCCATGTGGATAGAACCTTCATGGTCCCTGGCCAGGTAAATTGTAGTACTGTAGGTATTGTTTATATTGCCTTATGTTCTGCATGCCCTGCCTTTTATGTTGGCATGTCCACTAGGAGTTTATGAAAAATAATTTTGGAGCAGGAGTATGCCATTAAAACAAAACATTCTAACAATGCTCTGTTTAAACATTCTATTGCTTGTGTTAACTGGAAAAAAAATACTTTTCTGTGTTGGAGGTGGTTAGGCAGGCTATAAGGGGAGGCAGCTTTAGAAATCTTGTGGCCCAGAGGGAGGCTGGGTGGCAATTTAGGCTGGCCTCCTATATTTCCCCCAGGTCTTAATGATGCTGTGAACATTAAGTGTTTTTTAAACAATAGGAAAGTGACTTATTAAATATTAGTCTTGGTCGTTTCCTACAGCACTAGTTTATTGTTTTTTTAATCAACAAAAGTTTTGAATACTGAAACGGTTTATCTGTTTGCATTTTATTTTGTTCTATGGCTTTTAATCAGCATTTAAGTATGATGTAATCAGTTTTAACGAGAGTGATGTGCTGACTGGTAGGTGTTGTCCATTATTTAAAGGTTTAACTGACTGAGCTTTTATGTTTAGTTTCTGAAGAAGTCCGTTAGATGAATAGCAAATATTAAACTTTAACTATGCTAAAAACTACTTATTTGAGTCCTCCTAGTGCATTACGTGCTGCTTTTTGCTTCTTGGATTTGTCTTTGCACCTTTGCCTGGTACTGCTGTGTTTTTTAGTTGTTTCAAAAATTTCTCTATGAATTTTGGTACATTTTTTCCGTCATCTGCATGGTCTCATCTATTTAAAATATGCTGCCTTACATCTTGCATGCTTAACCATAAGTCACTGTCTAAATCAAATTCACTTCTTACACATTCTCCAACAATTGATGCCAATAAATCAATTCATTTTTTCCCCAAATGCCTTTATTATGTGTAAATCAAAGTTGTTAATCTTATTTTGCATACATGCAATAGGATATAGCTTGAATGACCAAGCCTTTATGTTGGAGTTTCTATTTATGAAGGTTTTATAACCATTTAATATATTTTTTATGAATCTGGAATTTATACGTTTGTGTTTACTTTCTATAAACCAGAGAAAGTTTTGTTTGATACCATTTCTGTACATTGCTGTGACAATGTAAAACCTGACTGTAGCCATATTGTTTTCTTGCAGTTGTTCCCATCTGTCAGAGTAAACATTATTTATTCATAATGAGATTGTTTTTATGACAGATGACAATACGCATACTTCTATATCTGGAAGACTGATTCGTCCAATCACTGAAATGGTGATTCATAGCTATTCTGGATTTATTAGGATACCATAAGATGCTTAACATCAGTTTATTGAATTGTTTTATATAATGTTTGGGGAGAGGGAGAGAAATGGTTTGTATGAGATGTAATACTTTTGGAAAAATAATCATTTTGGTTTTATATAACCTGTCTTCCATTGTAAAAAAAAGAATGTATTCCATTTCTGTATGACATATTTAATATTAATTAGAATGTTAGTATAGTTTGTTGTAATCATTTTATCTAAATCATCAGTAAACATGACTCCTAAGTATTTAATTTTATTGTCAGCAGCTACGGGATTAGAAAAATTCTTATTGAAGTCTTTCTTACTAGAATTTATAAGTAATAGCTTTGTCTTATTTTCATTCAGTTTCAGGCCCGAGAGCCTTTGAAAATGTTCAATTGCGTTTAGTAAAGCTTTTACTGAGATGTCATTACCTTTTAAAGTAGAATACAGTCTGCAAACATCTGAACCTTCATTTCCAGACTATTATCAAGTTGAATGCCTATTTATTTATCATTTTGTTGACCGGGAAAGTCCGACTAGGACAGAGCCAATTTTCAGTGGAGGCCCAGGGAGAAACGCTCCAGACGCATGTCTTTGGATTGTGGGAGGAAACCGGACTGCCCAGAGGAAACCCACGCGAACGCAGGGAGAACATGCAAACTCCACACAGAAGGCACCCCAGCCATGAATTGAAGCAGAGAACCTCTTGCTGTGAGGTGACAAGGTTAACCACTGCACTACTGCACCGCCCTTTGATTATTTTTTTGTTTTCCCAAATACAATTTGCAAATGGTTCAACAACTGTGTCAAACAATAATGGACACAAAGGCCATCCCTGTTTTTTGCCTTTGGTGATGTCTATGAATTTGGAAAAGCAAGATACAATTTTAATATAAGCTAATGCTTTTCATAAAGAGAATTACTAAAGTAATTTTTTGAAAAGGCATATTCTTCTAGAACTAACCAAAGATAATCCCAGTGGACAGAATCAAAGGCACTATTTATGTCTAAACTGACTATAGTCATTATTTTTTTGTAAAATTTGTATAATCAATTAAAGAAACGATTCTTTTAATATTATCATGTATGTTTCTATCTTTAATAAAGCCAGTTTGGTCTTCGGCTATTAATAAAGTATCTGTTTAATTCTAGCTGCATGCATTGCTATGAACACCTTATAAATCAATAATTAATAAAGATATAGGTCTGTAAGATGAACATTAATTTTGTCTGGCTTCAAAATAGGGGAATCTTATGGTGCATTTTCGAGAAGGAGGGATATTTTCCCTTTTTTTGCTAATATAAACACTTTCAATAATGCCAAAACATCTTTAGTTAGAAGTTTAAACATTTCTGGGATCATATTATGTCAGGTACTTTGTTTAGTTTCGTTTATTAATTTGGGATTTAAGTTCGGTCATAGTTAATTGTCTATTAATTTTATATGATCATCTCTTAGTTTGGTTTTGATATGTTTTCTAAAGAATGACCAACATGTTTTGAGGTTCTATTATTTCTTTTCAAGTATTAACTTTATGAACGTATAATTTAAATGCATCTAGTATCCCTTCTACATTTGATACTTTCTTTCTGGTACCTGGAATGTGTATTTCCTTTATCTGATTAGCTTTTATGATATTTTTATTTCTATTTGCTATTCTTTTCTGATTTCTGGGGTTCATCGAATAAGAACATAGCTTGATCTTCTCTAAGTTTATCATTGTCTTATGATGTAGTGTCTCTAAAAATTTTTTTATCCACGTCATCTAATTCACTGATTAAATTCATCTCTCCCTTCTGAAAGTCTAGTTTTAGTGCATCAATTCTTACTTGGAATTACAGTAAGTCTTTGTCCCATTGCCTTTTCTTGCTTTTAAAGCATGTTAATTGTTTACCATATAAATATAACTTCTAAGAGTCCCAAATATATATCGCTGACACTTCTTCAATACGATTTATGTCTAAAAATGTTTGTACATCTTGAACATAAAATTCCTTAAAATCCTTTAAGTTTGTTGTGTATGGAGGAATTCTAGTTACAGTTATTCTTAGTTTTGTATTTAAGTCTAGATCAAAAGTAATAGCATTATGGTCTGACAATGGGCATGTGACTACTCTTTTGATATGTACACTATTACTGAATGTGTGCCATATCAATGAGAGTAATGTGTAAAGAATAATGTATTAGGACCAGCATATTCATTAATGTCTACAATATTAAAAGTTTCAGTAAACTCAGAGAGCACTTTAGAAATTGCTGTTTTCTTTCATGTGTTTCTAGCATCAGTGTCCTCATTATTCATTATAGAATTAAAGTCTCCTGCTATGATTATTTCTCCTTTAACATGGTGTACAACGTATTCTAAATGCTGCTTGGCTACTTTGACACCTAACCCAGGCATCCAATAAATGATTACTAGATTATATATCTTCCTATTTAAGGATAACATTATTAAACAGAACATCCCTGTTTTGTACTATGTATTTAACATTTTTGGCATTAAAATTGAGTTTTTTCATATGACTACTACTCTCCTCTTGTTTATAGTGCAGACTTACTAAAACTGTATAGCTATTTGTGTTAATTTTATTTATGTCTTCTTGTATAAGGTGTTTCTTTAAAAACAAAAAAATAATCTGTGCATTAAACATCTTCAAATATTTTAAGAGACTTCCCCTTTTACAATTATTCAGACCATTTACATTAATAGAAATACATTTCATAAATTATTACCAAACTACTAGTCATGTTTAAATTTTAGCTAATAAGCACACAGATTTGACTACAGAGAATTACGTATTTATATTTGATGTAGCAAAGTAGCTACAACTCAGACACCCAATTAAGCAGAATTAAACAATGAAACTTTAAAGATTGAGTAAAAAAACAAACCAACCCTCGTATGGGGAAACAAACCCCAGCTTTAATTCGACTAATCCAATAATAATAGAATAATTCAAGCATACCCTCTAACACCCCCTCCAAGAATCATTTCTCAACCCAATTATCTAAACATTTTGTCTAACAGAAAGAAGCTTGCTATGTCTTATATTCTATAAGATATTTTTCATAAATTTGATTTTAAATCAAGACAGACTTTTGAACACATCCATCTACAACCCCTTATCCCATTTTTTCACATGGGGTTGGGGTGTCACTTTTTGTTTGTGTTTAAGCCCCACATTTGGGTGTACCTGTGCACTGTGCTGAGGGGGTTTGTGCTGCTGTGTATAGACACAAATGCTTAGAAACAAAATTTTCCTTTGATATCTGCTAGAGAACCTCTTATCTCCGCTGCCTCTCTGTGCGTAACGCAGTTGTGCATTGCTACCTGTCAAGTAACTCAGTTGCACATTCTGAGGTGTTAACGCAGTCTTCCACCTTTAGCCCTCCACATAATAGCCACCTTTGTTAGTCTCACAAGCAAACCCTGGTCCATCTAGCACATCCCCACTAGTTATTACAATATAAACCTGTCATAACAGACAGAGTTCCCACCATTTCTCCAGCCAACCTGATTGGCATGGGCATCCTGAGGCAATGTTGTAATTGCCTCATGTATACTGACAACCACTTGCTCCTGAAGCAAAGAAACACAAGCATGTGAGAGACGTAACTATACCATGAAATCAGAATCAGTTTTCTCCCATAACAACATACAGGACATGCAACAGGTTGTCAACACACACAACTCCCATCTCACACAAAATAACATCAAGATACACAAACCCACATACACAAAAGGTATTCACTAAAAGCCTACCAGAAGATCAGAGACCTCCCAAGTGCAAATATACACAGCATGTAGATCAGTGTTTCAACAATTAAGCCCCTAAGGCAAAACACCTCAAAACCTAATGTTATTGTCACAGGCGAATGAATAGCGACACACACAGATGTTCCCCTCACCAGGCTGAGCAAAGAGAAGGTCATGCTCCCCCCAAAGTGCCTTTTTTAGGCTATGTCCAAACAACAAAACTTCCAACAAAGAAATCCACTAAAGACAAACTCAAGGTCATGCTGCTTAATGCTAAGAGCTTAAACAGTAAACTGCACGCCCTGGAAGCACGCCTCACCTTGGAAGATGCTGATGTTTGTGCAGTCACTGAGACTTAGTTCAAGCCCGCTAAGAGCGGCTGGTCGCACAAGGCTACAATGGCTTTCACACATTCAGATGCCAAAGTGAGTGTGCAGAAACAAGAGATGGAGGTGCATCCATCTTTATTAAATCCAAATACACGAGACTGGGGAAACAGTACAATTCTCTTGAGCTACTCCAGGTCCAATTAACTAAAAGTAAAATACCCCTCCAATCATCGCTAGCTACAGATCCCCTACCATGAACCAAGAGAAGTATACTGCCTATCTGGACTTTCTAGATTTGCTTAGTATACAGCCAAACACCTTGGTTATGGGATATTTCAACTATCCTTCCATCGATTGGGCAACTCACATAAACACAAACACGATCACTATAAGGTTCCTGGATGTTGCTAATTCAAATGCCCTGGAACAAGTTGGTCTGCACCCCCCCTTCCCTAAGGGGCTCAAATGTCCTGGACCTATTGCTCACCAACATGAGGGGGTCACTGCACTACCCCCTCCCTGGTAAGATCAGACCATAAATCTGTCTCATTTGAAGTAAAGATCAACCCTGACTTTTTCTCAGGAGTAAAAAAACAGAAAATTTCTTCAAGGCAAACTACTGCCTACTAAGCGAAAGCCCCTGCCAACATAGCCAACGACTCATATGCAGAGGAGTATACAACTGCCTTATACAGCCACTTAAATGCAATGACTCATCTGTACAAAACCAAGTCACCCTGGTGGACTGCAAGTAGAAATAAGCTATACAACAAAATAAAGAAACTGATACCCAAGAACAGGAGGGAACTTGCTCAACAGAGATAAAATACCCTCCACAGCTTGAACAAACAAATCAGATGTATTGTTAAGTCCTGCGGCTAGCTACAAGTCTAAATTAGCATCCCCAACTAAAGACAATCATAAGGCATTCTTTCGCTATGCCCGAAATCAAGGGAATGCCCAGCTGTGTGCCGAACGTATAGCGGACAGTACCACTCACAATGAACCCAAGGAAATTATCAACCTGCTAGTTGACAGATTTGGCAGAAACTTTGCCTCCCTATCCCCACCAGACATACCCCAAAGCATTCCTGACACCAGTCCTCTACAGAGAGTCTCCAAATAATAGGTCATACAAGCACTCTCTAAGGCCAAAAACACAGCCTCTATGGGATAAGATTAACATCCCAGGCTGCTTACTAAACAATTTAAAGCAAGACCTAGCAGAACCATTCGTCACTCTCTAACCATAGCCTGAGAAATGGCTTTGCCCTGGCAGAGTGGAGAACCGCAACAATAATCCTCTTGCGTGAAAGGGGTCCATCAACTGATCCTGGGAACTATCGACCCATAAAGCCTAACCAGCCTTATCTGCAAGGCCATAGAAAAGAATCATCATGGCCCTTATCCGCAAGGACATAGGAGATCTTCAAACCTTGACCCATCCCAATTTGGTTTCAAGGGTAGACCCTGCTTATTAAATCTAGTGGATTTTAAGAATGTCACCAAAGCCCTGGATAAGGGCAAAACAGTATATGCCGCCTATGCTGATTTAGCCAAGGCTTTTGATACAATCCCCCATTCAAGTATCAGAGAAACTCTCCCAGCTGGGGATAACCCATACATTACTAGATAGGTAGCAAACTGGCTCACTGACAGAACGCACACTGTCGAAGTTGGGGAGTCCACCTCCACCAGTAGACCGGTTACCAGTGGGGTACCACAAGGATCTGTGCTGGGCCTGTACTGTTTGGAATCTATTTCTCTGAAGTCCAGGCAAAGGTAGATGGTCTGTGGCTTACCAAGTTTGCAGATGACTGTAAACTGGGTGCAATCAGAGTCCCCCAGTGATGTTAACATATTACAGAAAAGGCTGACAGACAAATTGATCAGTGCCAAATTCAACGACTAAAACTACACAAAAAATGCCTTATTATCCCCCCTTTAGCAAAGTAGCAGTCCTTGCTAATTATGATATAGATAGAACCCCTCTAAGCTCAAGCTCAGTGGTGTGAAACTTGGGAACACAGGTTGATAGCAATCTAAACTTCAATCACCATGTGTCCATATTGGTAAGAAAAGCATTCTACACTGTGCATCTCATAAATAAGGTAATCTTATCCAAGACCAGAGAGGTTACAGCTCCACTGTACTCAACCCTAATCAGACCACTAATTGAGTACAATGCTCCCTTCTGTATGTACCTCACCAGACATCTGCAGCAACTGGAAAAATCACAGAGGTTTCTAGCCAAGAGAATCCAGGGCCTAAAAAACATGACATACATGGAAAGATTGAAAGCCCTGTCACTATACTCTGTATCATACAGGTTACTGAGAGTTGACCTGTGTCTGGCATACAGAGCAGTCTCGGACTCAGCCCTAATGGAAATACAACACATCAGTAAATTAAATGGGATGAGAATAACTCGCTCCAAGGATCTCAACCTAGTCTCTGACTTTTACAGAGCATGCTAGAGAAATAGCTACATCTCTCAGTGATTGCCACTCCTCTGGACTATGCTTCCACTCCATGTGACGCAGAGCTCCTCAATGATCCTATTCAAGCGCAACCTTGACAATTAATGGGTGACCGTAAATTCACCCCAGGGGTGGCATTTATGTCCCTCATGGACAGTAGCAGTCCCTTCTGATCACAGAATCACTTTGCAAATGACCATCTAATTATGGTCAACAAGGCCCTAGGGTCATTAGCCTAGTAACCTCTTATGAACAATCATCTTGAGGCAAAATTTATACCATCGGGTGGGCTAGCTTTGTCACTGTAGTTCTTCCACATCACACACAGTCACAACCATGGCCAATTTAGAGTGTTCAGTCCACTTACTGCATGTCTTTGGAATGGGGGAGGAAACCAGAGCACCCACAGGATACCCACGCAAACACAGGGAGGACATGCAGACTCTGCACAGAAGGCAGCCCCTGCCGAGAAGTGAACTGGAGGATCTCTTGCTGTGAGACAACAATGCTATCCACTGTTCCACCTTTGAATGCTCTCATGGAATCCAGGCTTGTGAGAGAGATTCCTGACACTTTGAAAAAAGACTGCAAAGATAAGCAAGTCATCAAATGTGGAAAAATGTGGTTTTCCTGTAGCCTGCAATGAGCTATAACTGGCACAAGACACTTTATGAATACTCTTGATGCAATGGACAGTCCTAACGGTAAGATGGAGAAATAATAAGGTTGTGTGTGTCTGGATCACATTAAGAAACTTCTAAAGTCTAGATAAATAGGGATGTGATCATAACCATCTTTTAAGTCTAGTGTTGTCAGGAAACTTGAAAGAGGAAGGGGTAACTTTTGTTACTTTTACCTTTGCCCAATGAGGGAACACCAACAGCCACAGAGAACATGGTTAACCCTGGTCCATAGTGGCTGTAGGTGCTACACCAGAAGGATATGGGGGAAAAGATGACTGGTCTGAGGTACAACAAATGGCCACAGGAGAGTCAACTACTTATAGCTGAAGCAACTTGCTAGCCTGCTGTGGTAGCAAAGGCTGTTTGCTTTTTTTTTCTTTTTGTGGATGGTAGAAGGACTGGCCATGGGACCAGTAGTCTGTTGCATGGTCAAGCCAAAATGGTGCCTCATTCTTGGGGAAGACCAGCAGCAAAGTTTTTTTTTTGACAGAAAAGCACAGTAAAAAGCACTTTTAAAACACTACTGCCAGCCCCACAAAAGGAAAATAAACACTATGTCCCTAGAGAAAAATGTTTTCAGTTGCTTTACACCACTTTTAATCTCACAAAAAAAATGGGCACTCCATTTAAACATATGTTACTGTCTTGAGACAGTCTGTATAAACACAATACACCAAGCTTTAAAATAAAACATTAAAAATATAATAAAATGGAATTTTTTCCGCAAAGGGAAGTTATCTGCCCGGCAAATAAAAGCATATTATAAAAAATAAAAAAACTATAAAAAACGACTACAGAAACTAAAACCTACTACACTTGCCGTAGATAACTTACCTAGTGAATACCTCAAAACTGCAGCAAAATCTATAGCTTTCCCAGTATCAATCCTTATAAATAGATCCATTGTTGAAAACACGGTCCCTCAACTGTGGAAAATTTCCCATGTAATCCCACTTCATAAAGGGGAACCTTTCACAGAACTGACAAACTATCGGCCAATTGCTATTCTTTCACCTCTTTCTAAGCTACTTGAAAGGTGTATTCATCTCCAGGTCATGAAATTCTTACTAACAAATAATATTCTCACAAACACTCAGCATGGGTTTCGCCCATCACATAGTACCACTACAGCTCTCTTATCCTTCACCAATACTGTAAACTATCACAGGAATAACAACAACTTTGTATCTGCCATCTTTCTAGACCTATCAAAAGCTTTTGATATGGTCTCCCATTCCAAACTAATAGATGTACTAACTGAACTATCCTTCTCACCATCTGCCACAACATGGTTTCATAACTATTTATCATGCCTTCAACAATCTGTTCTATGGCAAGGTGACCTATGTCCATGCCTTCCTTTATCCATTGGTGGCCCTCAAGGATCCATCTTGGGCCCTCTCCTTTTCTCCCTCTTTACTGATAATCTACACATAGCTACTCCACATGGTTCTATAATAGAGTATGCAGAAGATACAACAGTTATCTGTGCTGCCACTTCTCGATCAACTCTTCATTCCCAAACACAAGAATCTTTCACTACTGTTGAAACATGGTTAGCCAATGCCCATCTAATCCTGAACCCAAACAAAACTAAATTATTAGTATCCCAACCTAACAAGACATCTATCTTAAGCCCAACATTTAACATAACAGCCAAAGACAATACTGTGATCTCCCCGACAACCCATACAAAGCTTCTTGGAGTGGAAATAGACAATACCCCAAAATTTGATTTGCATGTCTCCCTAACTTTAAAAAATGTCCATAAGAAACTTGGAAGTCCACATAGGCACAAAAAGTTCCTGACCACAATGGCCAAAACTACATTAGCACAAACCCATTTGCTCTCCATTCTACTATATGCCTCTCCAATGTTAACTAATCTAAGGAAAACTGACTTATCTAAGCTAGAAGCACGTTATAATAAAATTGCTATGTTTGCATCTGACTGCCCATATAGAACACATCGTTGTACAGCTTTAAGGATACTAGACTGGCTTGAGCTTCCCAACATCACTCTTTACAACCAACTCTAACTCACAAAATTGTAATACAACCAACTAGAACCCCTGTACTACAAAATCTCATTTTTACTTACAGTTCCAGCAGACCACTTCACTCTAAGAATAAGAACTTACTCACCCGTCTCCAAGCCCAACAACACTGCAGGAGAATCTATTTTCCAACGATATATCTCGTATATGAAACTCCCTTCCTAAATCCATTCTCTCAATCTTATCCACAAACCACTTTAAGCCATCACTTAAAGCTTATCTAAAAAATAAGTGACTATGTTCCTGTACAAACCACTCATGAGTGCTCCGATACATCACGGTATACCCAAAACATATCCAACTTCTCCCCCCGTGTTTAATCCTTTGTTCCTACACACCTGTCTTAACCTTATATCTTGACATAAGTCATACTTACAAATAGTACTAGCTATGTTCAAAGCCTAGTTTTTGTTGTCAACATGTAACAAATGTGTATGTTCTTATGTATACTACATTTTGTTTACTTTATACTTTACTGATTATTGTAACGTGCACATGAAAATTTACGGTTACTCATGGAGTTTCTCTCCCTGGGCCTCCAAAACAAATGTTAAATAAAATAAAATAATATAAAATAAAATAAATAAATAAATAAATATGGCCAGCAATCTCTGAAAGCCTCAGAGGAACGTACTCTTTAGTGGCACAGTACAGCCCTGAAGAGCTTTGTGTCCAATCTTGTCTTTTAGATAGCTCAGCTTGAGCTACCTGACAGGGTGAGTGGAAGGTGCCTTGAAGCTGTGGAAGCTGTCCAGCTGTTACATCCTTGGTAGGATATAAAGTACAGTTGTGTACACTTATCATAAATGTAGATGTTTGAGTGTATTCACTGTTGCACTCATTACATTTGGGTTATCTGCTTGCAGGTTGCCCTCAGTTGGCCTGATTAACAAAGTCTTGGGTCCTGCGTCGGTTGCTGTCCCTTCTTCCATGATGTCAGGTCGTCAGGGGTATAAAACATACAGCGGATGCCATTACATCAGTTTTTCTTGCCCCAGATGTCAGGTGCCTCCCTAATGGGAAGCAATTAAATATAAAAGCACAAAGATTATACCTCCAACAAAAAAGCAAATACACCAAAAAGGCTTTTAAGCATAGTAAAGGAAAGTAGAGGTACAGCCAAAAGAAGTTAAGGGGCTGGAGGGAGGGTAACCAGGACGGCAACAGTGAATACACTCTAGCATCTACATTTATGGTAAGTGTACACAACTGTACTATGTTCTTCGTGTTTCACTGTTGCAGTCATTACATTTGGGTAGATTCACAAAGCTATGGTTTGGAGGAGGAATTTAGACAGCATTAGGGCCAGCTATAAGACCCTGCAAAACTGCAGTGGCAAAGCCAGCTCTGGATTTAGAGAAAATTGGCAAATGATAATGCTTGGTGAAAGCATGTGCAGAACTCCAGGTTGCAGCTTCTAGGATGTCCCTGGTAGGGATGCCTCTCTGAAAGGCTGTAGAGGCAGATGCAGCCCTGGTGGAGTGAGGTCTGATCCCCTGGGGGATAGGTTATCCATGGTGCTTATAGCAGAAATGAATGCAATGGCTTATCCATTTAGAAATGATTTGCTTTGAAATAGCCTTCCCTTCTGCCCCTGCAGCAAATGCCACTAGCAGTTGCTCAGATTTCCTTTGAGGTTTAGCCCTGTCCAAGTAGAATCTAAGCTGTCAGTACACACCTAAGGAATGCAGTATCCGTTCCCCTTTATTCTGTGGATTAGGAAAGAAGGTTGGCAAATGAATGGACTGATTAAGAGCCACACTGGATACCACCTTGGGCATGAATGATGGACTGGTTCTGAGGGACACCCTACTCCACATGAAAGATGATGAAAGGCTCCACTGCCATAAGGGCCTGTAATTCAGATACCCTTCTAGCTGAAGTGATTGCTAAAAGGAAAGCCGTTTTCCAAGAAAGAAATTTTAAGTCTGCAGTAGCAGCTGACTCGAAAGGAGGTAGAGTGAGTTTCTCCAAGACAAAGTTAAGCTCCTAGGCTGGGGTTGGAGCTCTCCTGGGTGGTCTCAAATTTTTGGCCCCTCTGAGGAACTGAGAGAGAAGAGGGGTGGTTCTGTGTTATAATGAGCTGAAATGGCTGAGGCATGGATTTTAATGGAGGAAAAAGACAGGCCCTTGTGAAGCATCTCAGTTAAGTATTGTAAAATCTGAGGTAAATTGGGTGCTGCTGTGCTCATCCCTTGAGACTGGTTCAAGGCACAGAATCTTTTCCATTTTTCAGCATAAGATTTTCTAGTACTAGGCTTCCTTGCCACTAAAATGCTATCCATCACAGGTTTGCTGAGGGATGGTAAAGGAGAGATTAAGTAATTAGCCAGGCTGCAAGGTTCAGTGTTTGAAGTTGAGGGTGCAGAATCTGGTTCTCCTGCTGAGACAGCAGGGAAGGAGTCTGAGGCAGGTGCCATGGAGATAACAGTGACACACTGCGCAGGAGGGTGTACCAGTGTTGGCGTGGCCAGTCTGGAGCAATCAAAATCATCCTTGGTTTGTCAGGTTTGAATTTTAGTAGTACTTTGGAGAGCAGAGGCAGAAGGAGAAGGCATAGACTGATAGGTTTTTCCAGCCGAAGGACAAAGCATCCACTTTCCAGGGCTTGTTTGTAGGGAGTCCTTGTGCAAAATTTGTCCAATTGGTAGTTCTGGGGAGAGGCAAACAGGTCTATATCTGGGCTCCCTCATTTGCTTGTCAACATGTTGAAAACCATTGGTTCCATTTTCCACTTGTGTGGGTCCATGAGGTTTCTGCTTAGTCCGTCTGCTAGTGCATTTAATTTTCCGGGCAGGAATTGAGCTTGTAGGTGCACTTGGTAGCTCAAGGCCGTGTTCCACAATGCCATGGCTAGTCTGCAGAGGGGATAAGAATGTGTACCCTCCTACTTGTTTATGTACCACATAACGGTGGTGTCCATCTTTACCATTAGTTGTCCTGGAAAAATTTCTTTTTGACTGATATGCAGGTGCATTTGGCTAGGGTTCCATTTGCACTGAATGCACTTCCCTGCCCTGTGAGCCCCCCCATGCATAGTCTGATGCGCCTGTTAGGGTTTGGGCGGAAGGGGGTGGTGTGAAATGTAGTCCCTTGTTTTGGTGGCAGGCCTCTGCCCACCAAAGGAACTCTAGGCATAGGCAAGGTAGGATAGGAATTATTATTTCCAGGTCTTGAGAATGTAGACACCATAGGCTTTTTAGATACCACTTTAGTTTCCTCATATGCAGTCTTGCATATGGAATTAGAAGAATGTAGGTGGCCATGAACCCCAAGGCTTGCAGTATTTGTCTTGCAGATAGCAGGGTTTTTGTGGCCACTTGTTTGAAGTAGTTTGTTAAATGAATGTTTCTCTGGCGTGAGGTAAGCCATCTGGGAAGTTGTATTCAAGCTTGCTCCCAGGAATAAAATTTGTTGACAGGGTACCAGGTGTGATTTCTTTTTGTTTATGATGTACCCCAGACAAGTTAGAACCCTTTGTACAAAGGCCAGATGATTCAAAAGTATGTCCTGGCTTTCTGCCTGAATTAGACAATCGTCCAGGTATGGGTATATTTGAATATTTCTTTGCCTGCAAAATGCAATAACTGGAGCTAGACACTTTGTGAATATCCTGGGCGCAGTAGATAAGCCAAATGGCAGAGCAGAGAACTGATAGCGCATGTAGCCTGCTTTGAAGCATAGGTATCTTCTGCAAGATTCCCTGATTGGGATGTGCAGGTATGCTTCTTTTAAATCTAATCTAGTGTTGCCAATCAGGCATCTTTGCCTAGCATAGGAAGTTATTGGTGAAGAGTCAGCATCTTGAATTTTGGAATCTCCAAATAGGTGTTTAGAGTAGACCGGTCCAGGATAGGACACCATGAATTGTCTTTTCTGGGTTCCAATAAAAGCCTTGAGTAGAAACCTTGTCCCTTTTCCTCTTCTGGTACCAGCTGAATAGCCCCCATGCTTGAGAGAAAGTACTTGTTTTTGGGCCTCTGCCCACTGATTTGGGGGTAGGTCCAGCCACCCGCTTGGTGTTGGCAACGTGTGGAAGTAAAATCTGTATTCCTGGGACACTATTTAAAACCCATTTGTCCTGGGTAATGAGTTCCCAATTCTTTGCATGAAGAACAATCTTCCAAAGGGGCAGTCAGTTGATAAGTGCTTGGAAATTTTAAAAGGAAGTCATTGAGATAGTTTACCATAGGGGGCAGTCTTATTATTCCCAGATTTGGAAGTGGAGGTCCCCCACTGCTTAGTTGTGCATGTCCCCTGGGACTGAAACCTGGGTTTTTTTCTGTGTCTGGGTTTGGCTTGAGAAGACCTGGAAGGGGCTGGAAAGGACCAATTCTTAAGAGGCCAGTGCCTACTAAATCTAGGAGGTTGAACTTGTAAAAAAAATCTTTAACAGTTTGCATAGATTTAACTTTATCTTCCATCTTTTTAAGAACTTCCTCAGCCTTGTTGTCAAACAGGCGGTCCTGATTTAAAGGAGCATCCCACAATTTAGCTTTAACATGATCAGGCAAAGATTGCTCCTTGAGCAAAGCATGCCTTCTGAGCACAAACCCAGTAACAGCAGCCCTGCAAGAGGCTTCTAATGAATCAAAACCACATTGCAAAGTATGTTTTCCAACTTGTTCAGCAGAATGCATTAAATCCTGTTCATTTTCCACACAGGCAGGAATCAACATTATTTTCTGTTTAAGCAGTCCAATAACATATTGCTGATACTTTAACATATGAAACTGGCAGTTTAAAGCCCTAATGGCCAAGGTTGCAGAAGTGTAAATCTTCTTACTCCATCCATCCAGCGCCCTGGAGTCTCTATCAGAAGGGGTAGGATTTTTAGCAGTAGAGCCTTAATGCCCTTGGGCCCCTGTGAAATGGTCTCTGGATCTGCAATAGGATTTTTAAAAAGGAACTTGTGAGACTCAGGGACCCTGTAGTATCGGTCAGGTTTTCTGGGAGCAGGAGGCAGGCAATCAGGAGCCGAACTAGATTCCAAAAAAGCATCACCAACAATGTCTAGTACAGGAGGAACAGCTAAAGTCCTATGCTGAGGTAGGAGAAGGCAATCTCTAAGCCTCTTTTTTGAATCAGAAAAATCCTGGCTTTCCCAATGAAAATGCTCCCTTAGAGTATGTAAGGTTTCCCCAAAAGAAAAATCCTCAGGAGGGGAAGCAGATGGAATGAAGTCCTCGGCATCAGAATCTTCATAAGTAGATAAGGGCAAATCCAGATCATCAGAAGAATCAGAAAAAACAGAAACCTGATCAGAAGATTCATAATCAACTTCAGTCCTAGGTCTCTTAGAAGGGGGGTTGGCTACCCCTGATTAGAGTTATTAGATCTTCAGCCATTCTTATTTGTTTTTTAGGCAAAGAGAAAAAACAAAAACAATCCAGCACAAGGAAGAAAAGTGCCTGAATGAGTTTATTTGTGGCAATTATAAAACATAATATTCAATACTGCAAACCGGTTTCGGCAATGTATCAAACCTTCCTCGGTGCATAAATGAAAATCTAGATGACACATCCTGGTATCTTCCTATATAGCCAAAGATTTAAAGGTATATACTTGCACAAAAACTATATGCATGTCCCAAAAGTTGGAATATATGCCAAACAAAATTGTGATTGAAAATAGAAGTTATAATTTGAAAATATATAGTATAAAACATCACAAAATAAGTTCATTTGACATCAAAATTGCATATATAACATACTTAGAAGCAGACTCCATATGACTAGCAAATTTCATTCAAGCCAGGTTTGAATTGAGCTCCTAACCTGGTAATCCATGAAGATTCCATATTATTAAGTCTGTCATGCCAGCCTGACTGTTCACTGATTCGATGTCTTCATTTAGAGAGATAATTAATAACCACTGGGATATTTTGCGTGCCCACGAACATTTAAATAACATATTGCCAAATAGATGCTCCTTTTCCTATTGTATGGGCAGGACTATCAACTCTTATTTTACACACTATAAAAGATATAATCCTCCCACACCTATCCAGACTACCTTATTTGGGGACCCTTTGATAGGTTGTGCTCCATGTGGCCATTGCAGTGCATGTAGACACATATTTAAGACCAAAGAATTTACTAGCTGCAACACTCCAAAGGTTTATCAGATAAAAATTTTTGGCAATTGTAGTACGGACTGGGTAATTTATTTGGCAACCTGCACATGTCTGTCCTTTTATGTGGGACAAACTTCCAGACCGCTGAGACATCGGATCAGTGAACATTTTAGCGCCATCAGAACCCGAAAAATTACGAATGCACTATACAAACATTCCACGGTTCACAAAACTGCACAATTCAAATTTACCATTATTGACAAAATTGCAATGCATAGAAATATAAAAGCAGGCTGGCATGACAGACTTAATAATATGGAATAAATTAAATTGTCAATGTGACCTTATGTAAAGTTCAGAAGCTGAAAGTCTGCATGCATACCCCTACTAAGTTTGTAGCAGACCCCAACAAAAAGAGGGAAAGTACAGTTTTGTACCTACCATAAATGTAGATGTCCAAGAGGAATGCATCTGCAGTCCTTACAAATGGGTTGTCCTGTCGTCAGGCAGCCCTTCGGTCGGCCGGATTCCAAAGTCTGGGTCTGGCTTCGGTTGGTGTCGCACTTCACCCGACGTCATCGCGGCAGTTATTCGGGTATAAAGGCATCAGCCGACGCCATTTTCCTCAGTGTTTCTTGCCCCAGATGCCAGGTGCCCTCTTGGATGGCTAAATTTGGATAAATGCCAAGTTTCCAAATAGTAGAGAGCAAAGACACAAAATAAGCATGTATGTACATATATACAAACAAATACACCATAATAGATCCCCCCCAAGCTAGCTGAAGATTGGCAAATACCCTAGGAGTACCTCAGAGGGGAAGGAGGGTGGGTAATCCTGACTGCAGATGCATTCCTCTCGGACATCTACATTTATGGTAGGTACAAAACTGTACTATGTCCTTCA
This sequence comes from Protopterus annectens, assembly GCF_019279795.1. Taxonomy (NCBI): domain Eukaryota; kingdom Metazoa; phylum Chordata; order Ceratodontiformes; family Protopteridae; genus Protopterus; species Protopterus annectens. The sequence continues at coordinate 672,868,065 of NC_056729.1, forward strand.
AGGATGCATCTGCAGTCCTTACAAATGGGTAGAATACCATAGCTAAACTAGGGGAGGAGGAAATGAGAAGAGATTATGGTGTAGTTAGGATCCCTTGCAAAACAGCAGTGGCAAAACCAGCACGGGATCTAGAGTATAGAGGTAAGTTATAATGCTTGGCAAATGTATGCACGGAGGTCCAAGTAGCAGCCTCTATAATGTCCTTGGTAGCCACTCCTCGTAAGAAAGCTGTGGTAGTGGCTGTAGCCCTTGTGGAGTGAGGCCTGATGTTCTCTGGAGTTTTCTTTCCATGGTAGGAGTAACAAAATCTAATGCAATTTCCTATCCATTTGGAGACTGCCTGTTTAGAAATTGGTTTTCCTTCCTTTGCTGTTGCATATGTACCAGAAGCTGGTCAGTTTTTCTATTGTTTTTTGTCCTGTCCAGGTAGTAGTGTAATTGTCTAGGTAGTAGTGTAATTGTCTGTGTACATCCAAGGTATGTAAGAGCCTTTCTCCCCTGTTCTGTGGGTTGGGGAAGAATGTAGGAAGGTGGATAGCCTGATTTAAAGAGACTCTGGATACCACCTTAGGCATAAATGTAGGATTTGTTCTCATGGACACTCTATCTTGATGGAAGATTAGGAAGGGTTGCACTGCCATTAATGCCTGTAGTTCAGAGACCCTTCTTGCTGAAGTTATTGCCAGCAGGAAAGCAGTCTTCCAGGATAAGTATTGTAATTCTGCTGTTGCTGCTGGTTCGAAAGGAGGAAGAGTCAATTTTTCTAGCACAAAGTTCAAGTCCCATGCTGGCAATGGAGGTTTCCTGGGAGGTTTTACATTTTTAATTCCTCTCAGAAACTGTCTGAGCAGAGGATGCGAGAAGACAGGAGGATCCAAGCTGTATTCTGCTGAAATAGCTGATGCATGTATCGTGATGGAAGAATAGGACAGGCCTGTATGGAAGAGCTCCGCCAATTACTCCAGGATGTTGGCTATGTTCACCAGTGTCATATCTTGCCCCTTTGCAGCACTCCAGATGAGATATCTTTTCCATTTTGCTGCATAATTCTTTCTTGTTGAAGGTCTACGAGCCTCCAGGATTATGTCTTTAACCCTTTGGGATAAATTTGGGTTAATTGCTGTTATGTAATGTTCCAGGCAGTTAGCTGCAGAGTTTTTAGGCTTGGATGCAGGATGTTGTAGTTGTTCTGTGTTAGCAATAATGGGATCAGGGGCAGTGTCCATATTTGTTCCCGGGACATGCTCCTCAGCAGTGGATACCAATGTTGTCTTGGCCAGTCTGGAGCTATCAGAATGATCCTCGGACGTTCCTCTTTGATCTTCAGAAGCACCTTGTGCATCAAAGGAAGTGGTGGGAATGCGTATGCTGTCAGGCCTTTCCAACTGAAAGATAGGGAGTCCACCTTCCAAGCAAGTGGGTGGTAAGTCCTTGTGCAGAATTTCTTCAACTGGTGATTGAATGGGGATGCAAACAAGTCTATTTGTGGTAATCCCCATTCTCTTGTGATGGTTTTGAAGATGTCCGGATGCAGCATCCATTCGTGAGCATCTGTTGTAGTTCTGCTTAATATGTCTGCTAGAATGTTTTCCTTCCCTGGTACATAAATTGCCTGTAAATGAATGTTGTAGCTCAGAGCCACATCCCATAGGTCCAGTGCCAGCCGGCATAGAGGGTATGAGTGTGTGCCTCCCTGTTTGTTGATGTACCACATCAACTGGCCTTCTTGGAGAAAAAGGTCTGAATGCCTGGATTGCCAATTTTACTGCCATCATTTCTTTTAGATTTATGTGCAGATGCAGTTGGTCTTGAGTCCATAGGCCTTGAATGCACTTGCCCATCATGTATGCCCCCCAACCTTGGTCTGAGGCATCTGTCGTGATGGTTTGTCTTGGTTGACTTTTGCAGAAGGGCAATCCTGTGTTTGATTGGCAGGCCTGAGCCCACCATAGGAACTCTTGCTTCAGGCATGGGATCATTGGAATTTTGGTTTCTAGGCTGTGCTTGTGCTGGGACCACAAATTCTTTAGGTACCACTGTAGCTTTCTCATATGCAGCCTGGCATGAGGGACCAGTATTATGCAGGATGCCATGAAGCCTAGAGCTTGTAGCACTTTTCTTGCAGTTAGATGGTTCTGCTTTGTTAATGCCAGGAAGTATAGAGGAAGTTGCTCTTTCTTTTCTGCAGTTAGAAATGCCATTTGTTTTGATGTGTCCAGTTCTGCACCCAGAAAGGTTATTCTTTGGGATGGAATCAGCCTTGACTTTGTGTATTGACTGTATATCCCAGGGCTTGCAGCAGGTAGATGACTCTTTGTAAGTCTTCTGTTAGTTTGTTTTTGTTGTCTGCTTGTATCAGGCAGTCGTCCAGGTAGGGATAGATTTGAATCCCCTGAAGTCTGCAATGAGCGATTACTGATGCCAGGCATTTCGTGAACACTCTGGGCGCAGTAGATAAGCCAAAGGGCAATGCTGAGAATTGATAATGCTCTGATCCTGCAAGAAATCTGAGGTATCTTCTGCAAATTGGTCTTATGGGGACGTGCAGGTATGCCTCCTTGAGATCTAGAGTTACCAGCCAAGACTCCTTGCCCAGCATGGGAAGAAGCTGCTGTAAGGTCAGCATTTTGAATTTTGGTACAATGAGAAATGTGTTTAATGCGGACAGGTCTAGAATAGGCCTCCATTTGTTTTCTTTTCTTGGTACCAGGAAGAGTCTGGAGTAAAATCCCTTCCCTTGCTCCATAGGTGGTACCTTTTCCACAGCTTTCATTCTTAATAATTGAGATATTTGTTTTAGAGCTTCTGGCCTTTGAGTAGGTGGTAGGTTTGGCATTCCTCTCTTTCCTGGTAGAGTATGGAAATGGAACCTGTAACCTTGGTCTATAGTTTGCAAAATCCATTTTTCTCTTGTAATGCAGTGCCAGTTTCTTGAAAATAAGGTTAGCTTTCCGCCTAAGGGTGCTTCTAGTTGTTCCCTGGTAGGCGGTGCCACCGCCAAGTCACTGTGATTGAGTTGTTGTAGTGGTGGTGGCTGTATCCGTGCCTCGTTGGTTGTTACCCTGCCACTGGCAACCCTGTAGGCACCCCTGGATTGGTTTCTGCCTCTAGAGCCTATTCCTGCCTCTTTGTGCCTTAGAGGAGTCCGGAAAGGACCAATTCTTGGAGGGCCAGTTCCTGCTAAACCTTGGAGGTTGAACTTGTAAGAAATCTTTCACTGTTTGCACAGATTTTGCTTTCTCTTCCATCTTTTTAGTACCTGCTGTGCAGGGGAACCAAATAAATTGACCTTGTCCATAGGTGCATCCAAAAGCTTAGATTTGACATGGTCTGGTAATGCCTGTTCTTTCAACCATGCATGCCTCCTGATAACTGTGCCAGTCATGGCTGATCTAAAGGAAGCCTCCAGTGCATCATAGCCACATTTTAAAGAATGGTTACTAACCTGCTGTATGTTATGTACCATTTCTTGAACATACTTTTTATCTAAAGATTCTTCAGAGGACAGCTTTTTAGTCAACTGGTCAAGCATAAATTCTTGATATTGAATCATATGAAATTGGCAGTTCAAAGCTCTAGCTGACAAAGTAGCAGAGGTGTAAACTTTTTTACCCCATCTCTCTAAGGACCTGGATTCCCTTTCAGAGGGGAGGGGGTTTTTAGAAGAAGTAGCTGCTACAGCTTTAGGACCCTGGGAGATAGTCTCTGGATCTGCAAAAGGAGCCTTATATAAGTGGTGATGAGTGTCCGGGACCCTGTAGTACCTATCGGGCTTAGCAGAAGCCGGAGGTAAAGAATCAGGAGCAGTGCAAGCATCATTAAATGCATCAACAACAGAAAGAAATGGAGGTATAGCTAAAGGCCTATGCTGTGGCAAATGTAGGAAGGTCCTAAGCCTTTTTCTAGAGTCTGAGAAATCTTGGCCCTGCCACTGAAATTGTTCCCTCATAGCATGCAAGGTTTCCCCAAAGGAAAATTCCTCAGGAGGAGAGGCTGAAGGGATGGACTCCTCAGCATCAGAGTCTTCGTAAGGAGAATAAGAAGCCTCAGGAGGGTCTGTATGTTCTGAGTCATCAGAGGAATCATCTGTGGATATTGGCTCAGGGGGCTCTGCTCTAGGCCTCTTTTCTGGAGGAGGGAGAGAGGCCCTGTCTGGATGAGGCTGGGCTCCACGAATTAAAGAGATGAGATCCTCAGCCAAAGAAAGCATATGGGAGCTGGTGCTGGGCCTGTGAGAGGGGGGCTTGGCAGGCACAGGTTTTGATGCTTTGGCTGCTTTAGCCCTGGCAAAGGCCTTAACAGACATAGCTGGAGGAGGCCTAGCAGCTCCACGTGCAGGGGTAGAGATATCCAGGGGAATGGTGTCTGATAAATCCTGTGAAACCGCAACAGAAGGTTGGGTTTCAGAAGCCGTTTCTACCAGGTTAGAAGAGGCCTCGGTAGAAGGCAAGTTATCGGCTGAAGAAAGAATCGCTTGCTCGGTTTCGGCCGAAACCGAGACACTCGTGGCTTGCTTAACCACGGTTTCGGCCGAAACCGCGGACCGCGAGTGTCGGTCCTTTTCTTTGCGTTTTTTGGTTATTTGCGTAGTCGGAGGATCCGACGGCATAATGTAGGCAAAATCGGAGCCGAAAATTTGTTCAGCAAAGTCCGAGCGACGTCTAAGCATCCGCCGGTTAAAAGAAGCACAGGCTAGACAAGCTGCTACGTCGTGGTCTGGGCCTAAACAATGTATGCAATAGGAGTGGAAATCTTTATGAGGTATTTGTTTCCCACAAGATAAACAGTTATTAACTTTCTCTGACATCGGCTGAGGCAAGAAAGAGTCCCCAACGGGGTACTTAGGTTTATAGAAGTCTTCGAAGTAGTATTCGGTAGTAGTAATCTCTGGATCTGACCGACCGGCACTTGCGAACAGCTTCTGCTTCGGGTGCCACGCGGCAAGAAAGACTGAGGAAAATGGCGTCGGCTGATGCCTTTATACCCGAATAACTGCCACGATGACGTCGGGTGAAGTGCGACACCAGCCGAAGCCAGACCCAGACTTTGGAATCCGGCCGACCGAAGGGCTGCCTGACGACAGGACAACCCATTTGTAAGGACTGCAGATGCATCCTTGAAGGACATCATAAGATACCTCCCAAAGAAAGGCAGCATCCCACACATCCGAATCCAAGTTCCAAGGGACAGGAGCAAGATAAAGTCTCTAAATGGGCTTCTGGAACAGCCAGTAGCCCTACATCATAAGACCAGAGAAATCTTGAAGAAACAAAGGGCCTCGACAATTCCTTAAGATAAACAGGACCCATGTCAAAGAAGGCTGCAGTACGTGAGAGCTACGATCTTGGACATGCATCTTGCTGCAACCAACAGCAAGCACAATTTTCACAGCACTGCCATAGTTTGTCAAATTTATGATATACCAGACACCAGCCTAGTCTCAATTTTGTGGGTTTGACATCTCACCAACTGACAGACCATGGTGTACACCACTGCAATATCTGTGAAGACTGCATTTATCACCCCCTCCTACAACTGATCTTGGCAAACAGTGCCTAATGTGGGCTATATTCCTAATACGAAAACAGGATGCCTCAACAACAGCAGACACCTGGTCCCAAAGCATACACACGAGAAGAATTCTGTCTTCACAGATTACTAGCAAGGAAAATAGTGGAAAGTTGGACTGATGAACAGTAGCATACATCAGCATTGGTTTGGTTCAGTTTTACTTGATTTCTATTTACCCAATCAAGGGTGGAATCCAAGGTTTTCTAACAAAGTAAAATCAGACAACACCTGCAGAGCACAGCTGGAAAAATACAGTATGAACCAGTCCAAAATTGTACCAGTTAGCCCACAGCTCTATCACAGACCCTCAACCAGGATTGCAAGATCTATAGTATTAAACATTCCAGCAAGATCAGCCAGAACCAGAAATGAATAGTTAGTCTGATCCCTTACCACAAGGTGGTCACTAGCTACTGAAACAGGTGTAGTCTCCACAGAGTCGTGATCTAAATGCAGAGAGACACAGATGCAGCAGGCCAAGAGTTTGAATTTAAACTTGCAGAGTTCTCAAAGATAATTTCTTAAGAAGTGGAGTGACCAATGACTTCTTCAAATGGAAAGGAAGCTTCCTAGCTGTCAGAGAGTCAAACACTAATGAGTGTGCCTGCGCCAAGGGACTTGACGGGTCTTAATCTCAGATTCTGGTCCAGTGCATCACAATTCAAACATATAGCTGAAGCTGTATCAGTGAGCCATTATTAATCAATGTATTCAAAAGCTGCCCAGTATTAAGTCTGAGTTTCCCCAAATCCAATGACCGTTCCTACTCGTTACGCAAAAACAGAGAAAGAACAGTTGATCTTTGCAATTCTGGCTACAAAGAACCATGCAGCTCTTACATTCTGCAACAAAGAAAACTCTCCAGGTAGGCAAAGAAGGCAACCTGTATACTCTGGTCAACAACATGGAAGACTACAGCTGTATGATTTGATTTAGCAGATACTTCACTGGTTGACATCCCTTCTAAAAGGGTTGCTTTTGCAATCTGGAATGAAACAATTCTCATTCAGAACATGCCTGGCTTTGAGCAAATGTCTCCCTCCACCATCACTCAAACTTCACCCCTGTCTATGCACCGAATGCAGATCACTACCAAACCATAGGCTCATGGCAAACTGATGGCCTGGGAGCATATTTTCTGGGGGTAATCAGGTTCAGAATTACAGCAGAATTACATACAGTAATAATGTAATCTGGATCACTTCACGGATTTCCCCACATAAATGGTCAGTATTAGAATTAGTTTTCCTGAGACTGAATTAGTGGTGTACTACATAGGAGGAGGCCAAGCTTAAAGTGCATCATGTAACAAAGAGAGAGTCTCCAAAACTTGAAATCCAAAGTCCAAAGAATGGTCAAACTTTGGATTTGCAAGGGAAACAACCATAGTGAAGCCAAAGAACTCCATTAAATCCAAAATCTGCATGGCAAATTCACACATCTTACTGTCAACTCAGGAAATAAAGTTATATGCACTAAGTCAATGAGAAAATCAGCAAACTCTTACAGAAAATGCTCCCAGGTAACCTGGTGAAGTGTATACTAGGAGAAAAACTGAATTTATTCCTGCCCCAAAGACAATATCAAAGGAGATGAATTATCTACCATTAGTTCTGGAAAATTCAAGTCACAAGAAAAATAAATGGCCACCCCACCACTACACTGGATACTCAAATGTGCAACCCTAGGGCAACAGTTCACATTATAAACCAGTGTACAAAAATCCACACAAGGACTTAAGTTTTCATTCAATTGTCTATGATAAATGCTGGGTCAATAGTGTGAACAAAATCAGATCCAATTCCTGGTTTATTCCTGATCAACCTGACATTACATAATACAGCCCCAGGAAGAGTTTGCAAGGGATGTCCTCTGTTCAAATGCCCAACATGAAATTACCTTATGATACACTGGAGCAAGCTAGGAGAACCTTGATCCTTGTATCATTTCATCCTGGGGAGGTGCTTAATGATCATTATGACAAAGAAGAGTTCCCATCAGGGAAGATCTCGAATAGTAGAGCATCACACACAGCAGAGGAAAATATGAACCAATAACTCAGCAAGCAGTACAATACAAAGGCTAAAATAGCCTTCTGATGTAACAAGGAACTAGGTAATAATAAAATGCCAGTTTAATGAATCATAAACTACAATGTAAAGTCAAGGACAGTTATTTATATTGCCTAACAGAAGTACAGTTCATTAGGATTGAAACAAATACGCTATGATTTCAATACCCATCAGCTTCCTGTCCCCACATAGCACCAAAGATATCAAAACATGGCCCCTAATTATATTAATTAGTCAAACAGTGAAGAAAATCTTAAATTCAAAATATAACAGTTGTCAAGTTTTAAAAAGGCTTAAAAACTTTTTCTCCAGTGAATTCCAGCCTCATTTTACCTATTTTATATATCCCTACTTGCAGTGATCCCTATTCATAAACTATCCTTTCTCCATTTCCACACTGGCTTACTCTTTGGAACACCTTTCTGTAACTTTATGAATATAATATTCTTTACAGTTGTTATTTTCCTTATGGATGTTTGTGTCTTTTGGCTTTTCCCGGTTAGGGGTCGCCACAGCGGAACTCCGGTCCACTAATGATTGGCAGTTGATTTTTACGTACTGGCTTGCCATGCATTTAAAACCTTACTCTCTTCTTATATCTTGACCCCTCCCCACCATTTCATCTTCATTCCTTTCTATTTTGACTTCTAATCTTCTGCTGGTGGTATGGATAAGAGCCTTAACTGTGCAGCTCTAAAATATCCATTCAAATTATGGAATCCTAAACCACTTTGTTCTATGGGAGGAGGAACGTATCCCACTTAATTCTTGCCCTCTAACCCTTCCAAATAAATTCTTTTAACATTTTAATTATACTCAACTTCTTCTTTTGTTGATAAAAATATGACTAACCTGTATACAAAATGAAAGGGACTAAACATTTTCACTGCTTGCATCTTACCATCCATAATCAAGAGCTTCCAGTTTCTTGGTTTTTGTATTATTTTTTTAGTCTATCCCCACACAGACTTAATTGCCATAACGGAATTATTTTTAATCTATATACCTTAATAATTTGTTTTATCATTCTCCCATAAATATGGGTATTGCTGAACAAATACATGTGTGGGTCCCATTTACTGATAAAGACTTTGTTGTATCCTCAATAATTTTATACCTTGGCAACACCTGAAATTGTTGCAAAATATTCCACACCACCAAAATGTCCTTTTCTCAATTTTTCAAATACATAGTAGTATCAGCAAAAAAGCTAACTTTTCTCTATTACCATACCAGTTACACCCTCGGAGGGAGGGGGCATGCCTCCTTGGCTCCTCTGGTCAAACACAGCTAGTCAAAAGGAACCCTATTACCTTAATTCTTGCTTCTGACCAGCCATATACTCTACATAATTATATTACTCTATCAGGGTATGCAAATGTTTCCATGGCCATACTCAAAATCCCAGCTGACTATACTGAATGCTCATCAATCCTGACAATTTCTTACATTCTACTTCTGGACCACCAATGTTCTATTAAAGTTATCAAATGTTTGCCCCACCCCCAAACTACACTGATCCATATCTACCAATATTAGCAACACATTTACCAGTCTCTTAGCTAGCACACAGACACTTTACAATCATGATTTCAAACTGAAATGGGTCTAAATGAAGCTGGGCCTGAAGGGGTTTTACCATCTTTGGGAAGTACAGCCACCACAACTTTTTTCCAAGATGTTGGTGCTCCACCAACAGATACATTCACACATTTTAAAATACTGTTAAAATGTTCCAAATATTCACTTTTCCCCCTCTTAATTTCCAAACTTGCACAGAAATACTATGGGTTCTTGGAGAGCTCCCTGTTTATTAATTATATGTCACAGTTTTTTTTCATCTCCTCCTAGTTTACCTATTACTGTGCCTCATCTTCCTCTAACCTTGGGATAATGAATTATTCCATAAACATTCATGTGTGCGCCTTTTCTTGGTTTCAATCCAAGGAGAACCACGCACGGACGGCAAGTGCAAAGGCCAAAAATATCCACAGTAAAAAACAAACTGCCAGCACAAGAGAGGAATCCAAACTTTTATTTAAACATAAGGCAGACCGGTTTCGACCCTAAAAACCTTTATTAATGCAAGAAGACAAATCCATGCAATGAAACACTTTTTTCAAATAAAGTCCTCATTTGTTCCACCAATCAGAACAAAAAAATAATTAAGTGATACCAATGCGCGGAACACGCCCACAACAATATGTGCACTCAACACAGCTACATAAACTAGAATACCAAATAGAAAATATATAAACATATTTAATGAGCTATGGATGTTAACCTAGAAAATAAGGCAAACTAAATAAAAAGGAAAGGTCATGGATAATTCGTCTGGAGGGTTTGTTTCCTCCTGGACTAAATGATCACCTTTAGAGATGTACATTAAATAGAATAACAAGATTTAATTTAGCAAGTTCGAATATAGGTCTCTGTTAGGTACATCTGTATTTTATAGGGTTATTTGATAATGTTTTAATATTGCCTTATTTTCTAGGTCAACATCCACAGCTCATTAAATACATTTATACATTTTGTATTTGGTATTCTAATTGATGTAATTGGGTGAAGGTAAAATGGACTAGGGTCATACCTGCCTGGGACATAATCTGAGAGTTCAGTCATGTCTCTCTTCATATAGTCCAGGGGGAGTACATCTCAAGTTATTCACCCCAATATGGACTGTGACAGAGTCATACTGGTACTTGTTGTTGAGTGACCTGAGTGCCTGCATGACCAGACAGACCCGGGCACCCAAAAGGCAGCTGACTTCTGTGCGTCTCACTATGGAGTCTCCTATGACCAAGACATTAGGTTTTGAGGTGTTTTGTCTTAGGGGCTTATTTGGTGAGACACTGATATGTCTGTTATGTGCAGTGGTTTCTTTACTCGGTGAGGTGAGTGCAGAAAAGTTGCATTTGGGAGATCTCTGATCTTTTGGTATGCTTCTAGTGAATATCTCCACAAATGTGGGTTTGTGTGTTGTGTCCTGAACTTGTGTGAGAGGTGAAGTGCATGAGCTGACAACCTGTTTGATGTCTTGTTTTTTGTTATGTGAAAGGATGGTTTCCAAACTGATGGTGTAATTACATCTCTCTCACAAGCTTATTTGTTTGCTTCAAGATTTAAGTGGCTGTTCGTATACATGAGGCAATTACTACACTGCTTCATGATGCCAAAGTCAATCAGGCTAGCCGGAGAAATGATGGGAAAGTGACCATCCATAATGACAGGTTTATACCATATTACTGTTGGGGGTTATATCAGTTTGATGTAGGAATAGCAAAGGGGCTTATTCTGTTGACAGTTTAAGGTGAAGAGCTGTGGCACTGCTGCTCAGTGTGCAGCTAACAGCTGAGTTGCCTGCAGAGCAACAGGGGACTTGGGAGGATTCTACTGAGACAAACCTAGGGAAAATTTAAATTTCCAGGTGTTTGCGCCTATATAAGGCACCGCTAACCCCTGTTGTGCGACAGGCATTATGCACAAATGTGATGCTTACATACAGGTGAAATTCAACATTTTAAGACAAACTACAATGAGAAAGCCCCAAAATGAGCTTGAGCCTTTCTCCAGCAATCCCCAACTCAGAAGTAACCTGAGCTATACACTTCTGCCACAAGCTTGCAGGCAGGATCTTTTAATTTAAGATGGCTGGTTTAGCACACAGTGATATCAAACAGCTTAGATTAAGCAAGTCTAAATCTAGCCTGTGCTATATAAGGCAGTAATACAGAATTCCAAAGTGCAGAAAAAATGCAGACACAATCAGCAAAAATGAAGCAGCAATTCAAATAAATAAAGTTAAAGTGCAATACAGGCTTTAAATGTACTTATTTTCTAATTGTCTGCAGTGGGTGCCTTTGATTTCAGTTTAGAGGCACTCCAGACCTCTGGCTAAAGTCACCAACCTCTGAGCAGCTCCAATTAACTGAGGCTGTTCAGAGTTTGCTTTAGTCCATGGCTCTGATGCCAGTTATCAGTGTAAGCCCTTAATGGAGAACATATGGGTCTGTGGGTGATTCAACGGCAGCTCCTAATTTGCAATAATCTCCAAATTTAGTCAGCCAAAGGCCACTGACGCCGGCCTTGACTTCAGAGAAGTAAATGCCAAAAAGGAACAGTCACAGAACTAATCCCTGAGGGACACTGCCTGTGACTGGTCTCTTTGCAGAGGTAGACTGCCCAATTCTAACTTCCTGGGTGCTGTCTGAGATGCTCGTGCACTGGACCAGCAATCAAGGAGCTTCAATCCTCACCACTACCACCAGTGAAGGGCGTCCATATAGGGAAAGGATAATAAATCCACACACAGTAAAATACAATTTCACTTAAGAGCACACAGAGATCACAGTCAGTCTGGGGCTGGTTTCTCCCTTTCTCTTCAGATCCCCAATAAGACTCCCCACTGGCACAGCTACAGGGTCCAGATCTCAGCCTAGTGGGCAAGCTAAACCCTCCATTACCCTCTCTGTCCAACCTGTGCTTTGTGTCCCTGCTCAACTAGCTGACACACACACACATTGAGATAAGAGTTAATACAACCACACAGACAGTCCTGGGGAAGGCTGGCACAAGGTTCTCCAGCTGTGCCCCTTTTACCCAGACTATACGGTAGAAATCACTGTCACCACCCAGCTAATATTTATCAGCTATCAAAAGGCCCTTATGAAAGGGTGTCCAGTTATACTGTGCAATATTATTATCCAAATGTTAAGTGCAACTGAACAGTTTCTTCTTTTCTTCAAACTCTAACAGAGTATTTAATCTTCTTCATCTTTTCTTTTTTTTTATCATCCTAAATTTAGATTTTACTCAAAAGTTTATACAAGCTGTTTCAAGGTTTATTGCATATGTTTTTTTTTTCCTATTTTTGTTTATTGATGTATATCTTGACATTGTTTAGTAGTATGTAGAGGAACTTTTCTCCCCGGGCCTCCACTGAAAATGGACATATATCCAGTTGGACTAACCCGGTAAACAAATGTAAAATAAAATAAAATAAATAAATAAGTTAAGGCTTATTTGGGGTGGGTTGGTCAGTATCACTATATACATGCAATGTACTCTAGAGCTTAAATTATCTCTACACAAAACAGCCACAGTTGAAAAGTTTAAAAATATTTAATAAATAATAAATCACCAGACAATACTTCTTACTACACAGTGCCAGTCAAAAGTTCAGAGATCACAGATAAATACTTAAAATAATACAGTAGAAAACTTCTGACATCAACACAAAAAAACACTTGGTCTAATCTTCCTAATTCCTAGCTATTTCTAAGAGAAAACACTAAAGTCTAAGATCAGGCAGAGTGGGGAGTTGGATGTTCAAGACAAATGCTCGCATTCTTTCTGTCCTTAAATTGATAACACAGTACCACTGATTCATTTCAAATTACATCATTCCTTTCTGGTTCCCATGCAAACAGACTCTCGGTTAATACCCCTTTTGATCTTGCAGCTGGTCAGGAAGCCAGAGCAATAAAATAAATTATACATGCAAATTCTAGCCATTAACTCTGGCTTCAAAACAATAGGCAGAATGCCTTTATCTACAAATCTCGGCTCCGAGTTTTGACATCAAAGAACTGACTTATCAGCTTTGTTACAGCAGATGCACAGTTACATTTTTGCAGTTCCACATTTAGCACCAGTTTTTCCCATTTAAGAGAACAAGCCTGTGGCTTATATTAATATTTACAAATGACAGAATTATTTATAAAATTCTATCTGGCTAGGCTGGCAGCCTTCACCTACCTTCACATGTCTATGAGCCAGCTGGCTATTCAGTGGGTGACAACAGTTTGCACCTAACCTCTTACACTTGTCAACAATGCCAGAGTTGGGGATTCTATCAAATGCCTTGGCCAGGTCAAAGTACACAGTGTGAACCATTCTGCCCTCATCAATTGCTTTGGTGACCTTCTCAAAGTCGTCTACCAGGTTTAGTAGGCATGACCTGCCCTTGATGAAAACAAACTGGGTTGGGTCCAGTGTCTGGTGGTTTCCTATGTCATTACTGACCACATCCATGATAATTCTTTACATGGCTTTGAATATGAGACTAGTGAGACTTATGGGTGTGTAGTTTCCAGGGTCTGTAGATGGCCAACCTTTGTGCAGAGGGATGGCTGCTGCTGTTCTCCATTCATGAGGCAATAAGTTTTTTTGGAGGTTACAGTTAAACAGCAATTCCACAGGGCCTGATATGTCATGCTTCATTCTATTGAGAAGGCATTCTGGGATACTGTCTGGGCCCGATGATACGGTGTTCTTTGCCTTAGAGAGACCATTGAGGACCTGTCCCCTAGTGATAGCAGGGGGAGTGATATTTGATGGTATTTCCGAAGGGGAAAGTCAACGGAGAGAGAGAGAGAGAGAGAGAGAGAGGGATAAACCTGGAGCTGAATTTGTTGACCAGTACAATGAACTCTTCACACAACTGTGTGTGATCTTTAAGGTTGCAGACATAACTAAAGAATGCCTTGTGGTTGTCCTTGGCCTGGGAGGCCAAATTTACCTCAAACTTGGCTTTGAGAGACTATCCTCTAAGCTGTTTGTTTAGTATGATGAGAGTGCATTTATCCTACTCTGTGTTGCACCTTCTAATTTTTGCCATGATTTTCTTCCTTCTGTCATACTGTCTACTGATGTTGCGATTCCACCAGGGTGGCTTGTTTTTTTGAGTTAGTTCTGTACTTCTTCCTGGTGTGTACAGCTGCCTTTATGCAGCTATTAACATGTACAGTGTTTCTGTGAACAGTTCTGCATAGACAGCAGTGTTCTTAGGGTTTATGGGGACCTGAAATTTTGCCAGGTTATCACTTAATAGTAGCAAATTTGCCTTAGACTAGTTACTGAACATTACAGGTTTTATTTTTACTTCAAAGGAGACTATTTTATGGTCAGACCTTACCAGAGAAAATATTACACTAGGGGGTGTACAGCACTCTCCCATATTAGACAGGACCACATCCAGTATGGCTGCACCCCTTGTTGATGTACTAAAAATCTGGTCCATGGAGTTTGTGATTACAAAATCCAGGAATCTCTATGTCTGTACGTTTGGTGTCATATACGATTCCCAGTTAATAGCGGGGTAATTAAAAGTTGCCCATGAATATGGTACTGGGTTGGATGGGAAGTGTTTCTAATAAGTTTAAATACATGGTATGGGTTTCTCGGGTCATAGAGGGGGACCTACAACTTGCAAGGAAATGGTACTGGATTTTGCTTGTGGTGATTTTAAATGTGGAGAAGCTAAACTGCATCGTCCTGTTTCAACCAGCCTTGAGGTATATTCATTTTTGGTGTAAAATGAGACACCTCCAACTTTAATCCCTGTCTGTGTAGCAGCTGGTCTAAATGTGTGGAAAGATTATAACCTTTTCATTGTCGGTGTGCTCTACACGGCTTTAAGTCATGTCTCAGTGACCACACAGACATGAACATTCTCTAGGGTGAAGAGAGCTTCTACGTAGTGGAGTTTTTTTTTTGTTTAGACTCCTAGCATTGAGCAGTAACACCTTTAGATGTTCTTGGTTTTAATTTGCTATGCTGGAAGTACTTTCCATTTGGCACTGCCTAGAAAAGGCATTATGGGGGATGACAATGTTTTCTAGCTCCTTCCATGATGTATCCACATCGCTTGCCTCTGTTGGAGATACAGACATTAGTTGGGACTGCCCTTGCTACCTTCCCAAGACTTTCTCCATACCTGTTTGTGAGTATCTTCAAGCATTCAATGTATTCTATCAAACCCTGCCACTTGCTTGTCTCTTTGCTGTGTTGCCAGTCAAAGTGAACCCAAGCCAATGGCATCCAAAATGGTGCCCCTCTCATGGTCATAAAGGAAGCAGACTGTTCTGTTAAGTAATATTCTCCTTTAACTGCAGTTTTAAGAGCTATGTATTTGATGCAGTATCCCCCTTAGCAATGGTCTCCATGCCTAGTAGCAGGATTGGAAACAGGCCACTTGTGATTATATGGAAGACAATGCACCACTACTGTTACTTCTATTAGCTTCTTTCCATGGCTTTTGTTGTCCAGCCTATTAATATGAACAGTCAGACTGTACATGTTCCATTCAGCTGCAATTGAAACATTTTACTCTAAGAGCCTAATATGTATTTGAGACAATCATTGACCCCTTTGCCTGTGAAATCCTCTGTAAAGGTTACAGACTTTCTCCACGAGTTCAATAATATCCTTGGTCTAGTGCTGCATTCTCTCTCCATATGCAGTTGGGCCTTACTAGCTAGAGAAAGGTCTCCCCAGTTTTCCCAGCAGGGATGCATTCCTTATCTGTTAAGATTCTCACATCTTCAGGCAAAACACTGAGTTCATAGGTAGGTACTAGGCTATTGGTCCAAGGGCCTAAGTAAGCCTAGCCAACAAGGTTCCCTGGCTTACGCCACCCAAGAAAGTTAATTTCCTGTGCCCCTGTCGAGCAAAGTCACAAAAGTGTTCCCCGGGTGCATTTCCTATTGCCCATCCACTCAAGATTTTTCTTGAAGAGTGCTAATGAGGAACTTTGCTTGACACAGATTGGTAGCTTGTTCCAGAATATAGGAAGTCTCTGGGACAGGAATCTATCCCTCCAGCATGCCCAGTTTATTGTGGTGACAAGGTTTAGGTCCCTAGAGTGTGTAGCTCGAGGGGATTGGGATTTCTTTAGGTGTAGCATGTCCAACAGCTTTGGGTTTAACATAGCTTTATATGTTAGGCAGAGATCTCCTCAGAGTAGGCAATATGCTACAGAGTAAAGTTGGAGTTCTTTGAGACTGTCAGTGTAGGGCATCTGTTTGAGGCCAGTAATCCTCTCTGTGAGGTACTTCTGTGGCCTTTCCAGCTGCTGCAGATGTCTTGTGAGGTACATTCCAAAAAGAGCATTGTACTCTATAATGGGTCGAATGAGTGCCGAGTAGAGGGGAACAATGACCTCTTTTTTTTCCTGGATGAGAACCCTTTTGTGGTGAGGTGTGCCACATAGAAGGATTTCCTGACTACTGTGGCAATGTAATTATTAAAGGAGTGACTACTGTCCACCTGGGTCCCAAGGTCTTACACATTTGACATTAAGTAGACTGGCGTTTATGTGCTAGTTCATGGGTACAGAGTTTTTACCAAAGGGGATGACAACGCACTTTTTGGCATTGAGCTTGAGGCCATGCCTCTGACACCAGACATCTGTCTCAGTGAGGCCCTTCTGTAGGATGTCCACATCATTTGGGGACACAACTATGGCTCCTAGTTTGCAGTCATCTGCAAACTTCGTTAGCCAGAGGCCATGCGTTCTGTGTTAGCCTGTACTTGAGAGAAGTAGATACCAAATAGGAGAGGTCCCAAGACTGAACCCTGTGGTACTCCACTTGTCACTGCTTTGAAGTCAGGTCTGCAACTTTTACAGTGTGGGTTCTGTCAGTAAGCCAGTTGCAACCCATCTTGTGACGTAGGGATTTATTCCTAATTTAGTGAGTTTAGCTGTAATTCCAGAATGGGGGATGGTGTTAAAAGCCTTGGCGTGGACAAGACAGGCTGTGTGAACCACTTTACCCTTGTCTACGGCTTTGGTGACTGCCTCAAAGAAGTCGATCATGTTCAGAAGGCAAGATCTGTCTTTCACAAACCCGAACTGGGTGGGGTCCAGAGTTTGGTGGTTACCAATGTCTTTGTTTAGGAGTTCCATGACGACACATTCCATGGCCTTGCAGACCAGGCTCATCAGGCTAATAGGGTGACAGTTCCCAGGATCAGTGGTGGCTCCCCCTTTATGGAGTGGGATAAATGTTGCTGTGCGCCATTCAGTGGGCTCAAAGCCTGATGCGAGACTGATTGAACATGGTGCTTAGGTGGGGAGCTA